>NW_012267301.1:3293455-3307438 GCF_000151885.1 Dipodomys ordii
ACCAGCCTGGGGTCGCACCCCCCCTCTTTCCCGCACCCGCGTGTGGCGCCGCGACCCCGTCCCGTGCCTCCCCTCCCCGGCGGGGAGGAAGGCGGCGGCAGCCAGGTGGCAGTGCCCCAGCTCGCCCCAGCCGGGTGTCTGCGCAGCAATGCGGGCAGCCCCCCGCCAGCTGCCCCAGCGAATCACGTTGCGTTAGCGCTGGGCGGGCCCTGCCAGACAACCTGCTCTACACAGCCAGGGAAACTGAGGCGCGGGCAGGCGTGAAACCTCTTTCGAAACCACGGTGGCGCTTCGATAGCTCTGGAGCCCTGACGTTCTCCACCCAGGCTGCCGGGCGGAGAAGGAGGAGAAGCGCACAGCTCCCAGGCAAGGAAGTCAGGGACCGCTACTCGGAGGCGGTGGCGTTCTTCTTCTGGGAGATGCGTTGACCCGTATTCTGCTAAAGCGGGCCGGATCTTCCTCTCCCAGCGCCTCCCAATAACCTCCGCCGGAAAAACGGCAACGAGTTTCTTACCGTGGCCCACGATGTGAGCTGGCTGTGATGCTGTCAGTCTCCCCAGTTCCACTGGCTCCCTACTAGCCAGCACCCCTTCACCCAACAATGGCATCCTGGGGTGTCCTCCCCCCCACTCTTCCGAGGACCAACCCAGTGCTGTCCCCCCACCCCGCCGCATGGGCTCCCACCCCCGCCCCCCAGCTCTGCAGGCCTTGCCTTTAAAAACCGGGTCAGCTGCTATCTTTCACTGGCTTCAGGGAAGAATTGAGCCTCACTCTCTCACCAGTGCCTAACGCCTCCAAACACTGGGCTCGAATCTGCTTTTGCACGTGTTGTTTCCCGGGTCATCATAGTTGCTTACTAAAGCACGCATTAACGGGACGAAGTAGAGAGTTTTTCATCCCCCCACCCCCCCACCCCGCTACCACACAGAATGTCCAGAAGAGGAAGCTGACCGGGAAGGGTGCAGACCAGGTGAGCGCCTGAACCAAAACCAGAGCTCTATCTCTGGAATCAACCTTGATCTGTCAGCATCCGCCCCGCTTGTTTGCCAGGTTGGAGACTAGGGTGTGCCTGGATAGAGGCAAGAAGGCGGGAAGATTTAGGGCTGCTTTATTGGACGTGCCAGCCTCCCGCCCTCTTCCTGCCCACACTCAGGAGGGCTGCCCCTTCCTGCCCACACTCAGGAGGGCTGCCCCTTCCCTGCCAAGGGCTGTCAGAGGAGGAAACAGTCCCCAGCACCTGCTCAAACTTGAGCAGCAAGGCAAGAGCTTCCTTCTCCAGCCTGAGCTTCCCAGAACCGCAGGGTGTGATTTCACTCTTTGGGCTCACTGCCAGCACGCTTTTAAGGAACGATTCATGCCAAAGAGAGCTACACGTGGTCTGAGAGCACTGGACTGGGAGTCAGGCATCCCGGGTTCTGGTCCAGGATTGAGTGACTTCAGAAGTCAACCTTACCAACCTGGTTTTGGACCCCAGCAAGTTATTTCATCCCAAGCTTGGTTTCCTCATCTAGACAAATGGGGATAGTGAAAATACTTATTTTCTAGGGAGGTTACGGTGACTGAAGAGATAATATTTTTTTAAGTGCCTGGTACAGTGGCTGGCTTCACGGGGAGAAAAAGCTAAACTTGCTGCTCCTTGGTTTCCCCACTTGTAAAAAACTGGGAGAAAATTGTGTGTGTGTGTGTGTGTGTGTGTGTGTGTGTGTGTGTGTCCCTTAAATGCCCAGGCAACCATTACTTACCTTCCTTCCAGCTCTTACAGGCTGCTGGCAGGCCTGTACTGGACTCCTTACATATAGATTTTTACATGGTTCAAATTAGCTTTTAGTAACTATTTGTTACTTTTTTTTAAGGTCAATGGCTTGATGCCAGTGACTCACATGACTACTCTGGAGGCTGGGATCTGTTAGGATCCAGTTCAAAGCCAACCCAGGCAGACAAATCCAGGAGGCCGTTACCTCCAATCAGGAGGAAAAGTACCAGGAATGGAGGTGTGGCACAAGTGGATACAATGCCAGCTTTGAGGGAAACAAGAGCACAAGGCCCTTAGTTCAATCTCTAGTACTGGTGTGCACGCCCCCCCCCCACACCAGCTCAAGGGTATGTGGCTCAAGTGATAGAATGCCTGCTTAGCAAGTGCCAAGCCCTAACATCAAACCCCAGTACTGTCAAGAAGAGCAATAGTAAAAGTTATTTACTCAACTTCTCTGAGACTCAGTTTGCCCCCTCTGTAAAAGAAGGCAAGCAGGGGTGCTGCTTCTCAAAGGAACTTGTAAGGATCAAACGAAACAATTTTGGAAAGTAAGTTGCTTGGCCCTATGCCTGGCAGGTGGAAAGTACCTGTCATCACCATCATCATCATCATCATCATCATCATCAGCTTTATTCTAGCATTAAGGACTAGAATACTCTTAGGGCTCCATTTTTCTGCTGCTGCTGGATACCAGAGTCCTGTGGGACAGATTCCAAGCTCTCCCTATTCAATTTGGCCCCTGACTGGTGCTAATGCTTTCTAGCCTAGAGGCCACATCTGTGAAGTTACAGAGCTCAAGTGTTGCTGTTCATTGCCTAGTCAAGGAGAGTGTCAAACAAATCCGCTCTGCCCACTCAACTTCCTCTCAGGGCCATATTTGCTGCCTGTGTTCCCCACAAATATACTTTTTCAAAGGCAGGTGACTTGCCTGTATTCCTAGATGCTCGGGAAGTTGTGATCTGGAGGATCACAATTTGAAGCCAGCTAGGGAAGAAGAGTCCTCCAAACTTTATCTCCAATTAACCAGCAAAATACTGGGCTGGAAGCATGGCTCAAGTGGTAGGGTGCTAGCAATGAATAAGCAAGCCAAACAATAGAAAGCTCTGGTACCAGTGAAACAAAACAGTGTAGAAAAGCCATCCATTTCCCAGTAATCTCTACAGCCTCAGAACAGGCTTCTGGCTGGAAGAAAATAGCTGAGAGAGTCCTTTATCCAAGCTACCTCATTTCTTTTCCAAAGTATCTTGTCCCAGGAATTATTTCATTACAGGCCAGTCCTGGTCTCTAGCCCTTCACCCTATCTAGTCCTTACAGGTATGGAGTCCTTTGAGATTAAAAACCTTCCAACTCTGTAATCCTAGTCCTCAGAAGACTGAAGCTGGGGATCTGGAGATTGAGACCAGCCAGAGCTACATGTCAAAACAAATAGACAAACAAAAAACAAACCGTCAGAAATCTAAAGTGCTAGCTGATCCTGTGCCCTCTCCTTCCTTCTTTGCCCATGCTCCTACATGGGCAAAGAAAAAGCCAGAGGCTGGTAAAACTATGGTTCCCTTCCCCCTTCCCACCCAGATGTGCTGGCAGGTTTCTAGTTCTCAGTCCTCCCAGCGGAGTGTGTGCCAGACACCTGAGCTTGTGTCGGCTCTAATCCTTTCAACAGCCCTCAGTAGGGTGAATCATGATGGCCATTTATGATGGAGGAAACTAGAGCTTAAGAGGGGTTAAAGTGATTAGCTCTAGACCCAGAAGCTAGAGCCCCAGAAGCTAGGGAGTCTGAGCTAACCACCCAGAGGAAGCTGGAACAGTGGCACATTTCTTAGTTTATGACTTCCAGGCGAAGGGCAATAATACTGCCAAACTTGGACTCCATGTGGCTCTGCTGTTACCTTCTTTGCTTTTTTATTGGACTCGCCTCCCAGGAGAGTAGTGAAAGTAAGCCCGTGCCCATCCAGCCCAAAGTCCACAGCTCTCCCCGTGCCACGGAAATGGCTTCAGTAAAATGAACCTGCCGTATTTGACTGGAATATTTTAGTCCCTCCCGACAAATGCTCAAAAGTGAAAACATCAGCATTTCTCCCTTCCGATAATAGAAATATGCTTGGTTCAGACACTGCGGCTGTAGTTCTCAAACTCTGGACTACATGACAGTGGCCTGAGATTTCTGGCCATGCCAGCGAGGATTTCAATTCAGCCATTCTGGTGTGGTCCCAGACATCATGGGCTCCTCCAGGTGGCTTTACTGCAAAAGACTACCTGGCAATCAACAGATGTTGAAGCAGCACCTACTCCATGATAGATACATCAATGAACTCAGCATCCACCATCCCTGCCCACTTTCTAGTCAATGCAACTGCTTAGGAAACTTGTTGAATGAGGAAGGGAAGACCAATAGTCTTGACAGTCACTGAGATTTCCTGCCAGCCACCCATGACTGTGTGATGCAATGACCCAGGCCAGGGGACCAGATGCTCATCTATGTCCTGGTTATGTCCAAGAGACAAGAGCTCAGGTCAAGCATTTGCTGTATATTGTTCCTTCTGAAATCCACCTCCATCTTCTGAGGAGTGACAGAACTTTAGAATTCTCAAGAGATAAGAGAAAGCATGCTACCACTGGCTTCATTGTACAGGTAGAAGAATGTGACCTTAGTCACACAGTCTAGACTGGCAGAATCAAGACTAGAAGTCAGGACTCCAGCTTATGTGTGTAACACTCTGGATTTCATTCTCTGCAAGTGTGATGGAATCTATTTTTGCTCCAGTACTGAGGCTTAAACCCAGAACCTTGCACTCTTGCTTGGCTTTTTTCTTTTTTGCTCAAGGCTGGTGCTCTAACATGTTTACCACACCTTCACTTCCAGTTCTTTGCTGGTTAATTGGAGATAAGAATCTTTCAGATGCCGGGAGCTGGTGGCTCACGCCTGTAATCCTAGCTACTCAGGAGGCTGAGATCTGAGGATCGTGGTTCAAAGCCAGCCCGGGCAGGAAAGACTGTGAGACTCCTAGCTCCAATAAACCACCAGAAAACCGGAAGTGACGCTGTAGCTCAAGTGGTAGAGCGCTTGCCTTGAGCTGAAGAGCTGAGGGACAACGCCTAGGCCCAGAGTTCAAGCCCCACGACCGACAAAAAAAAAAAAAAAGAATCTTTCAGATTTGTCTGCTTGGGCTGGCTTTGAACTGTGATCCCCAGATCTCAGCCTCCAAGTAGCTAGAATTACAGGCATAAACTACCTGTGAAGCACTTTCGGAAACATATCTCCCAAATGGCCTCAGAATTGAGAATGGAGAACTTTATCATTTAAAAACCTTCAAAAGCAAGTCATCTGTGTTCATCATCACTCCCTCCTTGAAGAGGGACAATCTGTGAATCCATTGGTGCATTTGGGGAAGCACTTAGCAGATCACTTTCTCTTTCATAAGCTACAAGTGATTAAAATGGCCTCCAGATCAGCAGGCAGGGCAGCACTTGGGTCAGCTCTTAGTGCTTCTCACTTCTGCAAGGGCAGGCTCTCCTGCATCCTCCCTCTTCAGCCTCACAGATGACCACGTAAAGCATGTAACACAGCCAGGTGGGTTAGAAATGTGCCTTTTTTCTTACCTGATTACAGAAGAATCCTAGACAGAGCCTTTCTTATGCCTGTTTATTAGATGTAGAAATGAAGGCCCAAAGATGTGAGTTCATTTTCATTTTTCTTCTTTTATGGCTGTGTAATTTCTACTTAAAAATTAGCGCCAGTAGCTCACACCTGTAATCCTAGCTACTCAGGAGGCCAAGATCTGAGAATCATGGTTCAAAGCCAGCCTGGGCAGATAGGTCTATGAGACTCTTATCTCCAATAAAACCGCCAGAAAACCAGAAGTGGCGCTGTGGCTCAAGTGGTGGAGTGCTTGTCTTGAGCTGAAGAGCTCAGGGACAGCGCCAAGGCCCAGAGTTCAAGGCCCATGATTGACAAAAAAAAAAGACTGTCACTTGACATTAAAGAGCAATATAGCTCCCATTTGGTTTACAGTAAACTCAGCCTTGTAGAACTGTCAAATCAGACAAGCAGATGGAAATACTTGCATATTCTGTCACTGGCTGTCTTGGGGATTTTGGGGGAGAAAAGAAAGAAAGCTAGAGGGTTTTTATTGTTGTTTATGTTCTGCTCATTTTTCCTTGCTGTTTTTGGCCATTCTGGGGTTTGAACTCAGAACCTCAAACTTGCTGGTCTAGCACTCTGACACTGAGCCATACCTTTAACCCTGACCCAGAGTTTTGGGTAGATAAGTTCACTTCACACAAGATTTAGTACTTTACACTCATTATTCTGTATCATCAATAGTGATTGTTTTCTTTTTCCTTTTTTTTGATGCTGGTATTGGCTCAGGGCCTCACACTTTCACTTGGCTTTTTGTTCAAGTCTGGTGCTCTATCACTTGAGCTACACCTCCACTTCCAGCCTTTTGCTGGTAAATTGGAGATATGACTATCTCAGCTTTGTCTGCTAGGGCTGGCGTGGAACTTCAGCTTCTGTAGGAATTTAGCATAAGAATAATTTATCTTAAGAATCAAATTCAACAAATGGGAAAACTACAGCATGATGTTTACGTATGCTTTGATTCCACAAACATTTCATTACATGTGCACATAGAATGAGCACAATGATAGCATTCTTTCACAAAATTCATAGCTCCAGGCTTCCCATACAGGGGAGAAGAGTCCCCATGCAGTTTAGAAGGTGCAACATGTTCTCCAATGGAAATAGAGTTGAGGGACATTAAGACAACTCCCTTCTCCACTCTGAGACTCCAATTGTACTTGTACAACAATGGGCTTGAACTGGACCAGTCATCCCATACCTGCTATTGATGGCCATCTCCCCAGGGCCTCTGCGCTGACTGAGATATGCTCTGATTCCCTCCAGTTTGCAGGAGAAGTCATCTGGGCCACACGTAGTTTGGCAGCAAAAGGAGCTGAAGTCAGGCTGGAGGGAAGAATTCAGGTCAGTAGGCCACCCCAGGAGTGTTTTATATGAGGAGGAATCTCCTCAGTTCTTAGAGCAGCTAGAAGGACTGGGGAAAACAGAGGACAGCTAGAAGAAGAACCTTGCCTCATAGGGTGTCTCAGCATCACCTGAGCAGGGCATCCTGTACCCGAGTCCTGGGTGCAGCACAGCATCATGGGTTCAGCCTCCCAAAAAGTCCTGACAGTCAGGAAAAACAAATGAAAAGGACGTGTTCACTCTTGTGCTGGAGTTGCTTTACTAATTTTAAATTATAAAAGACACAATGATGTATAATTCTTTTATCCTTATCTCTCTCTCTCTCTTTGTGTGTGTGTGTGAGAGAGAGAGAGAGAGATATGCCAGTGGCTCATATCAGTCATCTATAATACTAGCTGCTCAGGAGGTTGAGATCTGAGGATCGAAGTTTAAAGACAGCCTGGGAAGACAACCTCAAGAGATTCTTATCTCCAATAAACAGCAAAAAGCTGGAAATGGCCAAGCACAGGTGGCTCATGCCTGTAATCCTAACTACTAAGGAGGCTGAGATATGAGGATCACAGTTCAAAGCCAGCCCAGGCAAGAAAGTCCATGAGACTTTTTTGGTTTTTGTCAGTCATAGGTCTTGAACTCTGGGCCTGGGCACTGTCCCTGAGCAATTTAGCTCAAGGCTAGTGCTCTACCACTTGAGCCACAGCACCACTTCTGGTTTTCTGGTGGTTTATTGGAGATAAGAGTCCTTGAGCTGAAATGCTCAGGACCACCATCACCACCACCAAAAAAAAAAAAAAAAAGCACTGAAAATGCAGGTCAATGAGCCATAGTTCAAGGACCTGAGTTCAAGTTCCAGGGCCAGCACAAAAAACAAAATTACAGAGAAAGGATAAGTTTCTATATTGGCTTTTCCAACAGAGGAGTCCGCTATCAGGGAGTCATAAGTAACCTCAGGCCTTTCTTCTTCTAAATGGTCATCTATGTTTATTGAGAAACTCATGGTTTGGCCTTTATAAAATTAGAATTGTGCTGTAATTGCTATTTTGAAATTTCCTTCTTAGTGTATCTTTGTATAATTTCTCATTTTCTTAATTGAAATTAAATTTATTTTCTAACTGAAACATAAAACCTTGTATATATTAGTGGTACAGTATGTGATATTTTGATACAGAAAAACATTGTGTAACATTTATATCAGGCTGATACTAGTTATTTCCTCAAATGTTTATCATTCTGTATGTTGAAAACATTCAGAATTCTTTCTTCTAACTTCTGGTACCTGTTCCTTTATTTTATTTTTTCCAGTCATAGGGCTTGACTCTGGGCCTGGGCACTATCCCTCAGCTCTTCAGCTCAAGGCTAGTGCTCTACCACTTGGACACAGCGCCACTTCCAGCTTTTTCTGTTTATGTGGTGATGAGGAATCGAACCCGGGGCCTCATGCATGCAAGGCAAGCACTCTACCACTGAGCCACTTTCCCAGCCACTATTACTTTATTTTATTTATCCCCCCTCTCTGTGTGTACTAGAGGTGATATTCTATTTCCAAAAGAAAGTCTAGATGTTCCCTTCTGTTTTGTTTTCTCTCTTTTTTATTAGCTTTTATTAATTGTTCAAGGGGGTTTCATGATCTGTTTCCTTGCATATAATGTTCTTTGGTCAAATTCCTCCCCCTCCAGTCAGGTGTCAGTGACTCACACCTGTAATCCTAATTACTCAGGAGGCTGAGATCTGAGAATTGTGGTTTGAAGCCAGCCCAGTCAGGGAAGTCTATGAAACTCTTATCTCTAATTAACCAAGAAGCCAAAAGTGGAGCTGTGCCTCAAGTGCTAAAGCATGAGCCTTAAATGCTAAAACTAAGAAACCAGGCCCAGGCCCTGAGTTCAAGCTACAGTACCAGCACAAACAAACGTCCCCCCTTCCATCCTACCTGAAACTGTTCTTTCAGTTGCTCCATCATTTTGCATATGAGTGTATATTAGAGACTTACTTTATAGCTTGTGATTCTAGACTTGTATTTCAAGACTACTTTCTCTAGCTCACTATGCAGTCCTAGTTATATCACTGAAGACTATGCAACACTTAATAAGAAAATAATGACAATAGATGACTGAGTTCCTTCTGTCATACAACCAGCAAAACTCTGTAAATTGCTTTATTTTGACCCTTCATCTTTTAGGATACAATCCAGCCAGATCTGCATGTGTGAACGCATTGAGTAACATTAATCATATTGTTACACTGTTGGAAATTCATTCATCATTCCTTCCTAAACAGCCCACTTGGTGCCAGGCACTCTGCTAAGCTCCGTGGGACTATATTAGTTCCGACTCCTTTGGTTGCAATGAACAGAAAACCCCACCCAGATTGGCTTCAACTGGCAACATATTGGTTTACACAATGAACACATTCAAGGGAGGAGTGTTGTCAGGAGGTATGGATGTTCATTTCTTAACTCTGCTTTCCTCTCAGTCTACTTACTCCAAGGCAGGTTCTCTATTGGTGACTTTGACGTGGTGTGTCAGGCCTGTCTTCTCCTCAGGGCCAAAAGAAGGAAGTCTCTTAGTGGCCTAGTAAAAGTCCGAGGTTTACTCTGATTGCATCCCTTTGGTACAGAGGCTCATGGCTTAGCCAGCCCTTGCTCTGATTGACCAGTATTGGGTTACACACCTACTTCTTAATCTGGGAGTTAAGTAGTTTCATATAAACTGCCCCAAACCGGATTTCTTAATAACAAACCATGAATTGGATGGGCAAAAAATAAATTATATCTCTCTTTTCCAATCTCAAATTGAAACTTAACATTTTCTTCTATTATAAATGTAGGGACTGGGGATGTGGCTTAGTGGTAGAGTGCTTGCCTAGCATGCATGAAGCCCTGGATTTGATTCTTCAGTACCATATAAACAACAACAACAACAAAATGCTGAAAGTGGCACTGTGGCTTAAGTAGTATAGTGCTAACCTTGGGCAAAAAGAAGCTCAAGGACAGTGTTCAGGCCCTTAGTTCAAGCCCCAGGACTGGCAAAGAAAAAAAAAATGTAATCAGAGTGGGCACCAGTGGCTCACATCCATGATCTTAGTTACTTAGGAGGCTAAGAACATGGTTTAAAGCCAGCCCAGTCAGGAAAGTCTGAGCACCCAAAAGCTAGAAGTAGAGCTGAGGCTCAAATGGTAGAAAAAACTAAGGGACAGCACCCAGGTCCTGAATTCGAGCCCTGGTACCAGTACCAATAAATAAATAAATAAGTCACAGCCGGGCGCCAGTGGCTCATGCCTGTAATCCTAGCTACTCAGGAGGCTGAGATCTGAGGATCGCAGTTCAAAGCCAGCCCTGGCAGGAAAGTCTATGAGACTCTTATCTCCAATAAAAACCACTCAGAAAACCGGAAGTGGCGCTATGACTCAAGTAGTAGAGCTCTAGCCTTGAGCTGAAGAGCTGAGGGACAGTGCCCAGGCCCAGAGTTCAAGCCCCATGACCAACCAAAAAACAAAAAAAGTCACCAACAAATCATATGTTCAGATGACAGATTTATTCTTTCTGTAATTTGTTAACTCGTTCACCATAATTTTAATTTACTTGATTTGGTCTGTGTGTAGTATATATGTTTGTAAACATCAGGACTGTAGGTATGGTTCAAGGGATAGAGTACCTGTCTATCAAATGCCAAAACCTTAAGTTCAAAACAGTAGTTCATACAAGTGAGCACATATGCGCACATGCAGACACACATACACACACACACACACACACACACACAAAATCAGAATAAGGGTCTATAGACTTCCAGAGGATCCATGGCACATAAAAAGCCCTATATGTAATTTGGAAGAGAGTTATCTTCCCAAAGAGAAAGTGCAGAAGGAAGAGGAAGAGCTTCTGGGGTTCATTAGAGAAGGCGGAGAGAGGGCCACCAAGCCTTCCCTTTACTCTGGCTCAACTGCGAAGCTCCTGGAGATGTCCTCTTGATTTTGCCTCTGTCTGGCGACTAAGATCCAAGAGGCCTGGGACTCACCACAGAAGAGACATTATTACAACAAAAAGGTTTAGAGACCAGGCACTGTTGGCTCACATCTGCAATCTTAGCTATTCAGGAGGCTGAGATCTAAGGATCAAGGTTCAAAGCCAGCCAGAACAGAAAAGTCCCTGAGACACCATCTCCAATTAACCAGTAAAATGTTGGACTAGCAGTGTGACTCCAGTGGTAGAGCACCAACTGTGAGCAAGCAAACTGAGCAAGAGTACAAGGCCCTGAGTTCAAGACTGGACATAAACACACACACACACACACACACACACACACACACACACACACACACACACACACACACCCCACAAAGTTTAGAGCAAAAAATGAGAGAACTCAGATATATACAACAGCTCTAGAAAGCACAAACTATTGACCTGACTCACACACACACACACACACCACAAAGTTTAGAGCAAAAAATGAGAGAACTCAGATATATACAACAGTTCTAGAAAGCACAAACTTTTGACCTGACTCAACGGAACTTCTTCATAGACTTGGAATAAGAGCATAGAGTAGAAGTAAAAAAAATGAAAAGCCAAGCCCTAGCTAGCTTCACTGGTGAATTCTAGGAAACATAAAAAGAAAAAAAAACTCATACCAATTCTCTATAACCCCTTCCAAAAATAAAAGAGAGATACTTTCTATTTCATACTCTAAGATCAGCATTAATCTGATACCAAAACTAGACCAAGATATCAGAAGAAAAGAAAAACATAAATCAATAACTCTTAGTAATAGTTAAGCTAAATCAGGAACCATGAGGACTTAAATACCATGATAAATATATAGAGAGAGAAAGCTATAGATAGATAGATAGATATCTGTATCTATAGATAGATATATCTTTAGATATATATCTGGTTTTCAAAAGATTCTAATCATCAAGAGCAATAAAAGATAATGAAGAGACATTAAATTTCAGCATATAAGTACAGTGGGACTATTTTGGGGAAAATGTGCAAAGACAATTCATAAGAATTTTTTTTGTTCCATAAAGCAGGATTAAGAGTACTTATCTGCCCTACATCTTTGATTTGCAGTTATTTTGAGGATCATTTGAGATAAAGGATGTGAGAGTCTTTTGAAACCCTCGAGGAAGATAATTACTGTCAGGGCTCTTCACAGTTTATAGAATTCAACCTCACTCAAGAACTCCATTCTGTTTCCTGAGATGAATGATCTTCTGCCTCATGACCTTTGTAGCTGCTGTTCCCTTGGCCTGGAACACTCTTCTCTCAGCTCATCCTGCTGCAGCCTGCTCACCCCCTTCTTCCTCAGTTCACATCTCATCTCCTCAGAGAAGCCCTCTTTGACTACCTGATATACATTAAACCTCTGAAATCATTTTGCTTCTTACTTGTTCAGCAAACAAAAATAGGGGGAGCAGGAAGCAGTATTCCCTCCTGCAGTATTCCCAGAACACAAGACAGTTCCCAGCACATGGAAGACGCGGTTAACACCAGCTTCTGGTGTGGTAGCACACAGTGATAATTCCACCACTTAGAAAGCTGACATAGGATTACCTCAAACTCAAGGCCCACCTGAGCTACATAGCAAGATCCGATCTCAGAAAACCAAGGGCAAGACACATATACACACATTAGTTGCTCACACCTGTAATCCTAGCTACTCAGGAGGCTGAGATCTAGGATCGTGTTTTAAAGCTAGCAGGGGCAGAAATGAGATTAAACTCCAACTAACCAGCAAAAAGCCAGAAGAGGAGGTGGTCAAGTGGTAAAGTGCTAGCCTTGAGTGAAAAAGCTAAGCAATAACACAAGATGCTGAGTTCAAGCTCTTATACTGTCACAAAAAAAGGAAGTGGGCTGGGAGCATGGCTTAGTGGTAGAGTGCTTGCCTAGCATACATGAAGCTCTGGGTTCGATTCCTCAGTACCACATCAACAGAAAAAGCTAGAAGTGGCATTGTGGCTCAAGTGGTAGAGTGCTAGCCTTGAGCAAAAAGAAGCTCAAGGACAGTGCCCAGACTCTGAGTTAAAGCCCTAGGATTGGCAAAAAGAAAGGCAGGGGGGGGCAGGAGAAGGAAGGAAGGAAGGAAGGGAAGGAAGGTAAAGAAAGAAAGAAGGAAAGAAAGAAAGAGGGAGGGAGAGAGGGAGGAAGGAAGGAAGGAAAGAAAGAAAGGAAGAGAAGGGAAGAAAGAAGGAAAATAAGGAAGGAAAGAGTCATGCACAGAGAAAGAATCGTGCACAGCTAGGTCTATTGTAGAGGTGAAGAAGCTGAGACTCTGGGAGGAGAAATGACTCCCAATTCCTGCAGCTACTGGGTGGTCATATAATTTCTGTGTGAATTGCAAGGATTTTGCCATGACATTGTAAACAGGAGAGAACATAGAATGCCAGAATAAGCAGGAGCAGCATGCAGACTCAAGGCTGTATCTCAGAGGGAGGGTTAAACATGACAAGTCTAAGCCATATTCTTTCCACTACATCCCAAGTTCTGTGAAAAGTCCAATTCAGCACATTGCTTTCCCCACGTGCCCTGATCCACAGGGAGCTCTGTCCTGTGTATCTCAGGAGCAGCTGATCTTCACAATTCTGCTGACTTTATTGTTACCCACGAGTCCTGGGAATTCTAGCAGGAGCTAAGGCTTCCTTTGCCAAAGGAAGATGCAGCAACAGAAAGCAAAATTAAACCTGAATCTCTTTTGTAAGGAGGAAGAAACAGGTGAGAAAAAGACTTAAGCAATGCACAGGGCTTAAAGGAAAGCTCATGGGCTCACTCTGCTAGGCAGATTTAGATTTATCTCAGCCTACAGCCCAGCAATGTCCCTGTGCCCTGTTCTTGGAAATTTTCACTAAAAATGATTGACAGCAAGACACAAATCTAGGCCAAAATTCCTGGAGGTGGAATGGGTATGATCCTGCATTTGGAGCCTAGAGTCAGGGAGTCAGGCAGGCTCTGTTGAAAGAATGAGTCTGTGACTATAAAAACAACAGCCAGCCCTGTGACTTCTGCCTATAATACTAGCTACTCAGGAGGCTAGGATCAGAGAATCTTTGTTCACAGTTAGCCAGGACAGGAAAATCGAAGAGACTCATTTCTAACTAAATAGCAAAAAACTGGAAGTGATAGACAAGCTTTAGCAAAAAAAAAAGCTCAGGGACAAAGTCCTGGGCCTTTGAGTTCAAGTCCCAGTGCTGGCACACACACACACACACACACACACACACACACACACACACACACACACACACACACACACAC
>NW_012267301.1:3307488-3312586 GCF_000151885.1 Dipodomys ordii
ACACACACACACACACACACACACACACACACACACACACACACACCCAGCATCAGTGGCTCATGCCTATAATTCTAGCTACTTAGGAAGCTGAGATCTGAGAATTGCAATTTGAAGCCAACCCAGGCAGGAAAATCTGTGAGACTCTTATCTCCAATTAACCACCAAAAAGCTGAAAGTAGAACTGTGGTTCAAATGGTAGAGTACCAGCCTTGAGCAAAAAAAGCTCAGGGACAGTGCCTAGGTTCTGAGTTCAAGCCCCAGGACCAACACCAAAAAGGAAAAGAAAAAGAAAGAAAGAAAGATGTAGGGATATAACTTCAGCAAGACCCAAGCCATTTCCAGTTCCCCTGATGAGGCCCAGCCCTCCAACCACAGTGTAGTGATCCTGCTCATTACAGCTCCTTCCTGCTCAATATATCCTGCCCACTTGCAGTCCTGAGCAAATGAGCAGTAGTTGTGGCTTTTAAGCTACTTTGTTAGGGTGTGGGGGGCAATAAATAGATAACTGAGGAACTGGCTATATGCATTTTGGCAAGTTATGAAAATAACCCAGACCTCAGTTACTTCATCTATAAAATGGGATAATTTTAGCACTTATCTCATAGGTATTGTAATGGCGTTCAAAGGCTGCACAATAGATGTTTAGTGGACTTAGTGGCTTATGAATAAAAACATACTCAGCTCTCTCTCTCTTCAGGTTCTTCACCCACAGATTCAACCTACCACAGGTTCAAACAGCGATGGATTAAAATAAGGCAGAAAAAAATCATGTCTATATTAAACATGTACAGACTGTCTTCTTTTAATACAATATAATAACTGTTTATATAGTATTTGCATTGCACTGGGTATAAGTAATCTCAGTGTGGCTTAAAGTAGGTGCAGGATGTGTATAGGTTGTATGCAAATACCATGCATATATGCAAAGGTAGATTTCCTCAGTGGGGTCCTGGACCTATCTTTGAGTCCAAACTGTGCTATCAAAAAAAAAAAAGAAAGAAAGAAAGCATACAGTTCATGAGCAATTTAATTTATTAAATAATTTGAAGTAGAAATTAAATAATGAAGCTGTTTCATAAAAAGAGGAACACAAAGAATCATTCTATTCTAACAGTGTTAAGGAAACAGAAACAAAAAACTCAGCATAAATGTTGGAAAGCAGAGCCGGGCGCTGGTGGCTCACGCCTGTAATCCTAGCTACTCAGGAGGCTGAGATCTGAGGATCGCGGTTCAAAGCCAGCCCGGGCAGGGGAGACCATGAGACTCCTATCTCCAAAAAACCACCAGAAAACTGGAAGTGGCGCTGTAGCTCAAGTGGTAGAGCGCTCGCCTTGAGCTGAAGAGCTGAGGGACAGCGCCCAGGCCCAGAGTTCAAGCCCCACGACCGACCAAAAAAAAAAAAAAAAAAATGTTGGAAAGCAGTGTGGAGAGAAAAACTCAATGTGTTTAAAGGTATAATATTTTATTATATACTTATATAATATATTTTATTATATATTAAATACTTGTATAAATACATTTTATTATACATAAATATAAATATATATATATATATTTTTGGTCGGTCTTGGGGCCTAAACTCAGGGCCTGGGTGCTGTCCCTAAACTCTTTCTCCCAAGGCTAAGTCTGTACCACTTTGAGCCACAGATCCACTTGTGGTTTTCTGGTGTCTAATTGGAGATAAGAGTCTCCAATTTGAATAGTGATCCTCAGATCTCAGCCTCCTGAGTAGGTAGGATTACAGGCATGAGCTCTTCGGAGTTCCTTAACATTGTCAAGTTTTTTTGTTTGTTTGTTTGTTTTTCTGTGCTGGTACTATGGTTTGAACTCAAGTTCTTGTGCTCTTCCGTTGGCTTTTTCCCTCAAGGCTGGCACTTGAGTCTCACCTCCACTTCTAACTCTTTGCTGATTGCTTGAAGGTAAGAGGCTTTTTCTGATCAGGTTGGCTTCAAACCAAGAGTGTCAGATCTCAGCCTCTTGAGTAACTAGAATTACTGGCATGGGCCACCAGCACCAGGCTTTTTGTTAAATTCTTAATAAAAAATAGCGCCAGGGGCATGACTCAAATAGTAGATCACCAGAACAACAACAGCAACAATAATAACAACAATAATGTTAACAATTTTAATGAAATTCTTTTTTGGGGGGGTCCAGTCGTGGGGGCTTAACTCTGGGCCTGGGCGCTGTCCCTCAGCAATTCAGCTCAAGGCTAGCGCTCTACCACTTGAGCCACAGCGCCACTTGCAGCTTTTTTCTTTTTGCTTATGTGGTGCTGAGGAATCGAACACAGGGCCTCATGCATGCAAGGCAAGAGCTCTACCACTGAGCCACCTTCCCAGCCCCTTTAATGAAATTCTTAAATAGGAGCAATATTTTGAAAAAATGGAGAAGTATAAATAATATATTTAAGTTTAGGTTTTTAAAGAACATGTTCTCTGCTAAATTGTCCTTTAATTTGATCTTCATGAAAATAATTTCAGGGCTGGGAAGGTGGCTCAGTGGTAGAGAGCTTGCCTCGCATGCATGAGGCCCTGGGTTTGATTCCTCAGCACCACATAAGCAGAAAAAAAAAACAGAAGTGACACTGTGGGTCAACTGGTAGGGCACAAGCCTTGAGCTGAAGAGCTGAGGGACAGCGCCCAGGCCCAGAGTTCAGCCCCCATGACCGACAAAAAACAAATAAACAAACAAAAAAGATAATTTCAGTGCAATCATTAAACAGAAAAACTGTTCATTGTGTGATTTGGGCAGTGCTGTTACAGGCTCAGCAGGGAAGTAAGTATGTTTCTGTTCCTCCTTTTATTTGATAAATAGCCAATTGTAGAACCCCAAGGGTTGTCTGCGCATTGCTGTGTGATCACTCAGAAATGTTGTGATATTGTGCTGTGTTAATCACCCATTTCACAGATGAGAAAACAGACCAGAAGGGCCTAAGCTACTGGCCAAGTCATTCTGTTTGGGAGGGGCAGAACTGAGACATAAGCTCAGGGATGCCTTTGCCTACTGCATACACTCTGCTTGAGTCAGTGTTGGTGGACTAAATAAATAAACCAAGCGTTGCGGATCAGGCAAGCAGGTGAGCAGCCAGACACAGTATGCTCAAAAAGCAGCAGTACCCAGTGAGTACCTAGACTGGACTCGACTTACTCTGAGCTGTTCTCACTGGGCTCCAGGATATTCTCCCAGGCTCACAGAAGAATTTGGAAAGATATTTGGAAAAGCCTGAGTAAGAATCCAAAACATAATCCCTTGGACTTTAATTTTAAATGATTATAGTTAGTACTTTAATCCTAAAATTGCTCTGAAATATGTGCTACTGGTACTCAGATTCACTTCAATGGAGTCTTTGGACTTGAAGTCCCAAGATTTAGATTCAAAGATTGCCTCTGCTTTGTGTGTGTGTGTGTGTGTTGGTCTTGGGGCTTGAGCGACCAGTTCACATCTGCTTCTGCCTTTGAGTGACTCTGGACCACGTTTTTTGCCTCTTTGACTCTGTTTCAAAGGTTATAGCAATTCTATCATGTCTCCTTGGTCATATGAACAGGATTTGGAAAATACTAGAAAAAACAAAGCTCAATTAATATATATGCATTTAATGAAAAATCAGTATAATGAATATGAATGTAAAATGATATCACACTCCTAATTAGCATAAATCTCTCTGTTTTGATGTTTTCCAATCACTTGGAAGATCTTTGATCCATAGACTTATATGTAAAAGAATCCATTAATTTATATGTATACAATTTGCTATGAGGAAACAAAGAAAACTTGCCCTTGCTCTGCAAGAGCCTAAAAGCAAGCAGGGTGCAGTGGCTTAGGCCTGTTACCTTAGCTATTCAGGAAGCTGAGATCTGGGGATGGAGGTCTAAATCTAGCCTAAACAGGAAAGTCTATGAGACCCGTATCTCCAGTTAATCACCAAAAAGTCAGAAGTGGAGCTGTGACTCCAGCCTTGAATAAAAAGCTCAGGACAGTGCCCAGGCCCTGAGTTCTAGCACCAGAACTGGCATACACGAACACACACACACACACAAACACACAGAGTGGACCCTTTAGGCAGAAACAATGTCTGTCTGGATGATGACCATTTCAAGCTCAGGACAGTGCTCAGTCTAGTGTAGATGCCCAGTGAGGATGTGGTCAATGAATGGCACAGGCCTGCAGTTCAGAACCAGGCTAGAAGGTCTTCTGAATACTTCCCTACTTCCACAACCCACCATTACCACTAGTGGAGTTGAGGACTTTTAGTTTTTGTAGGTCCTAGGGCTTGAACTTGATGCCTGAATGCTATCCCCGAGTATTTTTGCTCAATGCTAGAACTCTACCACTTGAGCAACAACTCCACTTCTGCTTTGTTTGTTTTTGGTTTTTCTTGAGTAGTTATTAAAGATAAGAGTCTAACAGAGCCAGGCACTGTGGCTCTCACCTGTAATCCTAGCTACTCAGGAGGCTGAGGTCTGAGGATAGTGGTTCAAAGCTAGCCCAGGAAAGAAAGTTCGTGAGACTTTTACTCCGATTAACCACCAGAAAACCAGTAGTGCTGTGGCTCTACTGTGTGGTGAAGTGCTAGCCTTGAGCAAAAAGAGCTCAGGGACAGCATCCTGAGTTCAAGCCCCACAACCAAAAAACAAACAAACAAAAAACTCTCATGGACTTTCCTGCCCAGGCTGGCTGTGAACTATAGTCCTCAGATTTTAACCTTCTGAATAGCTAGGATTACAGGCCTAAGCCACTGGTGCCTGGCAGAATCTTTCTTATTTTCCCTCCAATTCTGGGCTTACTTCTACAAATGCACTAACCCACTAAGAGAGGAGATTGCCTCTCTTCTTCCCAAGATGGAAAGAATCAAAGTCCTGGCTGGGACTTAATCACCTTAGAATCATCAGATTTCACAGAGGAAGCAATCAAAAATATTAAATAGAAATAATCCAATAGATAAAACTTAAACATTTCCAGCAGCATAAAGTATTATTTTAAAATATAATACCTGGAGCCGGGCGCTGGTGGCTCATGCCTGTAATCCTAGCTACTCAGGAGGCTGAGATCTGAGGATCGCGGTTCAAAGCCAGCCCGGGCAGGAGAGACCGTGAGA
>NW_012267301.1:3312706-3334603 GCF_000151885.1 Dipodomys ordii
ATATATATATATATATATATATATATATATATATATATATATATAATACCTGGGGCTGAAGGTGTAGCTCAGTGGCAGAGGATCTGCCCAGCATGCATAAGGCTTGGGATCCACCTTGAGCATTGCCAAATATAGATGTGTGCTCATGTGGGCACATGTGTGTGTACACATATTGGAGTTATGGAACTTAGACTTTAAATTGTGTGTAATAGAGTGAACAATGGCCCAAAAGTCAAGCACCATTATCCATCCGTTCATTCATTTATTTACGCATCATTTACTGCACATCTGCCACATGCCTCACGCGGCACAGCCGAGTTGAGTTTGAGGTTGTTTGAGTTGAGTTTTTGAGCATTCAGACCTCAACAAACCCTACCTTACTAAGTCCCAGACTGTATGTTTAACTAGGTGGCTACTAACCATAAATGCCAAAGGAGGAGACCAATACAGCTTAAGGAAGTCAGGGAGCCTACCACTTACCTCCCTCTCAAACCATAGCCTTGTCTCCCTGAGGCCACTCCAACTTCCATGGGTCCATTCCACACACAACCGCCAGTGGCCATCTGAAATCCAGACCTGACCCCATGCTCTCCTGCCTAGAAAGCCTTCCATGATCTTTCAGTGGCCCATATTAAAGTCCAGATCCTTCCACATGGCCCTCACGATCAGAGCTCTGTGACATCCTGAGGCTGGAAACAAATGGTGTGACAACCTGTGGACTGGAGGGGAAGAGGGAGCAGGAGAAAAAGGGATGGAGAGAGGTTTAATAAGCAAAGCCCCAGGGATTCTGGACCTTGCTCTATAATTCATGCCTCAGTTTCCCCTGGTCATCCAGCAAGTATACAGTGATCTTGAAGGGCCCTTTGGGTTCCTGAGATGTGGTATTATTTCTCACTATGTTTCCCTTTGCCTCTTGTGTCCCTTTCCTCAACAGACACATTTAAGAAAATGGCTATCTACAGCTATGAGTCACAGATTATATGGGCTCAATTCCTGTGGAGGCTTCACAGGTCAACCGTAGACATGGGGCTCTGCTCAGAGGGAGCTGAGGGTCATGTTACTGGCTGGAAGTGCAAAAGAATGCCTGGAGAATATCCTCCAAATGGGGGAAGAGGGACTTGCTCAGAACCTCTGAAGCCCTCACAGAGGTCATGGATGCTCATTGTTCTCTGGGATCCTGGAAAGAGGAGAGAGTAGGAAAATTCTGTTCTAGACTCAGATGTCTGCAGTAGAGGCACCCAAATCACTGTCAGGAGTCTGGTGCTGGTGGCTCACACCTGTAATCCTAACTACTTGGGAGGCTGAGAGTTGAGGATCAAAGTTTGAAGCCAGCCCCTGCAGAAAAGTCTATGAGCCTCCAATTAAGCACTAAAAAGCCAGAAGTGGAGATATGGCTCAAGTGGTTGAGATCTGCCTTAAGCAAGAAAGCTAAAAGACAATGCCCTGGCCAAATTCAAGCCCTAAAACTAACACTGAAATAAAATAAATAAAACTGAAGCACTGCTGGGGAGGTGTTTTCTCCTGGCCCAGTGGGAAAGTTACTGAACTGGCCATTAATCAATGGACCACGAAATCTTGGCTTGACTGTGACATTGTTGTTTGACCTATAGTTCAATTTCTTTAACTAACTAGTCAAAACCCAATAAGGACAGTTCTAGCTCATATTTCCAATTTCACAAGCAGTAGATGTTGATTAAATAAAAAGATAAAGCATAAATTATCAAAAAAGGGAAAAATCCCTCAAACTTTCCATCCAGAGATGGAGCAGATGTTTTTCTATTTTAACCAAAATGTAATTGCAGTTGCATAGCCCCTTCTGTGTCTAATTATTTTCTTTAACAGTGTTGTGAACATCTTTGCACATCCTTCATTAACTTTTCTTCTACTTCATTTTCTTTTTATTTTTATCTATCTATCTACCTATCTATCTATAATCTATTTATTTATTTTTATGCTGGGTCTTGAATTTAAGGCGTGGGCATGGTCCCTTTTATTTTTGCCAGTCCTGGGACTTGAACTCGGGGCGTGGGCACTGACCCTGAGCTTCTTTTGCTCAAGGCTAACACTCTACCACTTGAACCACTGCACCACTTCTGGCTCTTTTTGTGTGTGTACGTGGCATTGAGGAATCGAACCCAGGGCTTCATGCATGCTAGGCAAGCACTCTACCACTAAGCCACATTCCTAACCCTCCCTTAGCATTTTTGCTCAGGACTGGCACTCTACCAGTTGAGCCACATTTCCTCCTTCTACATTACAATTTTGCATGAGGATCCTCAAGTGCTGGCCATCTCTGTATCTCATTCCCCTCCTAAAACAGATATCTAACCCCCATTACTTCCAGACAGCAGACGTCTACCAAAGACTTTGTAGTCTCAAATGTATGTCCAGGCTGGACTGGAATTGTGATTCTCCTGATATTCGCCTCCCCAGTAGCTAGGATTGTAGGTGTGAGTTACCAGCACCTGGTTTATTCATTCTATTTTTTTTTAAGTTTTAAAAATAGTTAAGTAGTTGTACAAAGGGGTTATCTTCATCATTCATTATTCTGTTAATAAATGAGCAACTTTTATATGAGGGGTACTGTTTTCATTCCAAGGGATTTATCATCCAGCAAGAGGAGAAAAAAAAATTAGTTCTCCTGGGATCTAAATTCTTCATTGTTTAAAATTCCATCAGAAGTCCCATAATGTAACAGTCTCCTCTTCTTGGATATGTAAGTTGTTTCCAGTTTTCTGTATTTCCACGATAAGCAATGCTGATATATATATATATATATGTTTATTTTATCTATATATATGTTTATTTTATATATATATATGTTTTGTGATATATGCTTTTATTTCATAATCTTCAAAGAGCTTTTTCTCAACAGATTTTCTCTGTCTTATAATAACACTGACATTAAAAAATATATATATGAAGCTAGGTGCCAGTGGCTCATGCGTGTAATCCTAGCTACTCAGGAAGCTGAGATCTGAGGACCAAGGTTCAAAGCCAGCCCAGGCAGGAAAGTCCATGAGACTCTTATTTCCAATAAACAACTCAGAAAACCAGAAGTGGTGCTGTGGCTCAAGTGGTAGAGTGCTAGCCTTGAGCTGAAGAGCTGAGGGACAATGCCTAGACTCAGAGTTCAAGTCCCATGACCGACAAAATATAAAAAATACAAATTAAAAATTTTTTAAAAATTAAAAAAAATATATATATATATACATATGAAAAGGGCTAAGAAAAACCAAGTGATTTCCTTAAGGGTATATATTTGGTTATTTGAAGGCAGGTAAAAAGTGTCTTTCAAGAGGAAAATAATGAACGCAGGCCATCTTGAGCCACATTTGAGTTTATTTTCCATTCTTAGTAGCTAGGTTTGTTTGTTTTGTTTTGTTTTTGTTTTTGTTTTGTGCTCATCTCAGGGCTTCAACAGGGCCTGAGCTTTTTTGCTCATGGTTAGTGCTCTATCACTTGAGCTATAGCTCCACTTCTGGCTTTTCAAGTTAATTGGAAATAAGAGTCCTACCTGGGCTGTCTTTGAACTGTGATCCTCAGAGCACCACCTGGTAGAGCACCAGCCTTGAGCAAAAAAAATCTGAGAAACACAAGCCAGGCCCCAAATTCAAGCTCCAGTACTGGCACAAAACATTTTTAAATTAAATTAAAGAGCACTCTTTGTGTGCCATGAATCCCAGCCATACTATCTCATCTAACCCTCTTGTGTTAGCATTCCCACTCCACCAGGACACAGGGACAGCAAGCCACAGCAGGGCCTGGAGCTAGCAAGGTCTGACAACAAAGCCCGTACTCTAAAAATCTTCTCTCTCTTACCCTACTCCATGCGTCCTGGATTACAGCCATACCAACCTGGCTTAGGGTTTTAAAGACCACTGAGAAATTTGCTGATGCTTCCAACAGATACCTTTTCTGGGCAGCCTAGTTGTTATTAGTGTAAGTTATCTTCTACCAGAGTAACTATCTTACCAAGACACATTACTCCTTCTCTGTGACATTTTTACATTTTACAATCTTACACACTATTACCTCATTTGATCCTCATAAAAAAATGCTTATGCTTCAAGGCCCAGCCAAGCATCTACTGTTCCAAGAAGCCCATTCAAACTGCCTTCTGGGAGGTACCTGTTCTCCACCACGTAGGCCGCCATACTGTGGCTCTTTCTGGCTAGCGTGTCCATCTCTGGCCCTGTGAATAAGACCGAGTGCCAACTCTATGTCTGGCTTACAGCAGGTATTTCATAAAAGTCTGTGAGCAAAGGAGTGTCATGACACACTGCAGATCCCTGAGTGGGAAAGGATTGGAAACTAAGGTCAGCTATCCGCCTGGACTCATGCCTCTAATCCTAAACTACTCAGGAGGCTAGATCTGGAGGATTGAAGCTTGAAGCCAGCCTGGGCAGGAAAGGCAGCAAGGTTTTATTTCCAATTAACCAGCAAAAAGCTAGCCTAGAGGCATGGCTCAAGTGGTAGAATGCCCAAGGTAAACAAGAAAGCTGAGTGAACTGAGACCACCAGGAGGCTGATATATGAGGATCGCAGTTCAAAGTCAGTCCAGGCAGGAAAGTCCATGAGACTCTTATCTCCAATTAAGCACCCCAAAATTGGAAGTGGAGCTGTGGATCAGAGTGGTAGAACACTAGCCTTGAACAAAAAGCCTCAGGGACAGCAGCCAGGCCCTGAGTTCAAGTCTCGTGACTGAAAAAAAAAGGAAAGCTGAATGAGACTGTAAGGCCCTGAGTTCAAATCCCAGCAGCAGCAAATAAAAAGAAGGGGGTAGGGGGTGGATGGATGACTAGAGAAGAGACAAGAAGAGAATGTTAAGAAATGAAGAGTAGCAATGAGATAAGGTGGAGCCGAGGGAAGATGAATAGATGGATAGAAGTTAAGAATAGATGAACAGCATGGCAGTATGCCTACAATCCCAGCTATTGGGAGTCAGAGGCGGAGGATCATGAGTTCAAGGCCAGCCTCCGCAAAGTTATTGAGCTCCTATTTCAAAAAACAAAATACAAAAGATCTGGGAGTATGGCTTTGTAGTGGAAGCATGCTTGAAGCCCTTTACCATTATCACAAAAACAAATGCAGAAAAAAAAAGGATGAATACAGTAGAAGGATGGAAGGGAAGAGAAAAAGGAGAAAACAGTAGAGAAGTAAGGAAGCATTGACTTTAGAGAGTGGGAGACCCAGAGTTGATTTACCTAGAGCCTTACTTCAGGAATCACAGGCCTAAGAGGGAGGAGGTGCGGGAGCCTCTTTTCATTGAGATTGTGCATTCCAAGCCTTAACCAATCTTTCATGTGCTAGATTAACCCAGGACTCAGAAAAAGGTAGAGCTGTTTCTTATCAAAAGGATTAAACTTGTGCCAATAATCAAACCTGACAGTTAGGACTCCACAGATAAATCTCTAAAGGTCCATGAAATCAGCTTTCAAATCAGTTTGGTTCACTTGCTCATGGTTGGCACTATACCACTTGAGCTATACCTCTAGTCTTGCTTTTTGATGATTAATTAGAGATGAAGTCTCATAGACTCTCTCTCTCTCTCTCTCTCTCTCTCTCTTTTGTCATAAGGCTTGAACTTTGGGCCTGGGCACTGTCCCTGAGCTCTTTAGCTCAAGGTGAGTGCTCTACCACTTGAGCCACAGCACCATTCCAGGTTTCTGGTGGTTAATTGGATACAAAAGTTTCACGGACTTTCTTGCCCAGGCTAGCTTTGAACCACAATCCTCAGATCTCAGCCTCCTGAGTAGCTAGGATTACAGGTGTGAGCCACTGGCACCTGGCCTCATAGGCTCTTTTACCCAGGTTTGAACCTGCTCTGAACCTCAGTCCTCCAAATCTCAGCCCCCTGAGTTACAAGGTTATAGGTATAAGCCACTAGTGCCCAGCTTGAAGTATTTGTTTATTACTCTATGGGAGAAATAAAGTTCTATAAGGCACAGAATAGCAACAAGGAAAAAGAGTTGAACAATGCTATAAACCAGCTAGACCTCATAACTATCCAATCAACTAAAGTAAAGTGTACTTTTTTTGTCTAGAACATATAACCCATATTCTGTGCCATAAAAGGAAATTTCAATAAACTTAAAAGCAATAAACTTGAATGCATATAAAGTGTGTTCTGGGTTAGAGGTGTGGCTCAGGAGGTAGAGCACCAGCGAATGAGCAAAAGCATCAGGAACCAAGTTTGAATCCCAGTCATAAGAAAAAAAATAAAAATTTTCTCTGATACCAAAGGAGTGAAATTAGAAATTAATGACAAAGCCAGGCACTGGTGGCTCATGACTGTAATCCTAGCTTCTCAGGAGGCTGAGATCTGAGGATCAAGGTTCAAATCCAGCCAGGGCAGAAAAGTTCAGGAGATCTTACTTCTAATTACCCACTAAAAAATAGCTATAAGCAGAGCTCCAGTGGTAGAGCACCAGCCTTGAGCAAAAAAAGGTAAGGGACAGAGCTTAGTTCCTGAGTTCAAGCCCCAATATTAGCATACAGAGAGAAAGAGAGAGAAGACAGAAATAAAATTTGAGGATTCACAGATAATGTGGAAATTAAAGGTATTCATGCAGTTGGAACCTTAGAGTTAGGACTTAATATTGAGAAAGAGGGCTGTAGGCATGGCTCAGTGGTAGTGTCTGCATAATAAGCTTAAGGTTGTGAGTTCAAATCCTAATACTGTCAAAGAAAAAAAATAAGTTAACTGTTAAGGAGTTCATCAAGTTAACAGAATAGCAAGAGCAAGGTTCCTGATCCACGGTGGGCTGGGAGGAAAGATGAGAAAAGCAGGCAGGTGCCACACTGGGACCAAGGCTCCTATCTGTAGTGTGGAAGCTGTAGAAAGTATCTGAGCTCAGAGAAGAGCTGAGCAGAGAGCGTTTGCCTCTGAAGATCCCACAGGTTTGCTAGATGGGCTGGTATTGAAGAGTGGCTATAGGCAAGGTGTTCAGACTTGGGAAGAGGAGGTGTGGAAGCACTTTGGGAGGTGCTGCTGGGAGGCTGGGTGGAGATCTGGGATCTTCATATCAGGGCTGGCCTCACCTCACCTCATCTCACCTCACCTCATGCTGAGTCCACTGTGTGTCAAAGCTTACAACCTTCAGCTGTGCTGGGCCAGCAGGCAAACAAAGCTCGGGGATGTTTTCTGTGACATGTGAGTGGGATCAATGGGGAAATGGCTCCTACCCCAGTGACCCCACACTCCTGGGGACTGGTCAGCTCACTCGGCCTCCAGCCTCATGGGCACTGGAGAGGGAGCAGGCCAACTGGTATGCACTTTGGCCTCATGTTATCACTTATCCTGAGAAATTCAAAAGTGGCCAAGCAATTCAAAGGTCTTTTATGGCCAGGAGGACAAAAGTCAGCTCCAGCTACCAGCCATTGATTATTCCTCACCACACCTTGGGTGGAATCCTTGTTCAAGTTTTACAGAGAATAAAACTGAGGCTTCAGTGTTCAGGACCCACACAATGCTTCAATAGCTTATCAGATTTTTAGACAGATTGAATCCTTCTCAGTTCATGTTCATTACTATGGTGTGTTCTGAGCCAGGCACAGTGACTCATGCCTAGCTACTAGGGAAGCAGGTATCAGGAGTATTGTGGTTCAAGGACAGTCTAGGTAGAAAACTTTACAAGGGCTTATGAAAATCAATAGCTGGGTGTAGTAGCACATGTTTGTCATCTCAGCTAGCTGGTAGGCTGAGATTGGGAGGATCACAATTCCAGCCCAACTTGGGCAAAACAAACAAACAAACAAACAAATCAAGTCTCATCTCAATAGGAAAAGCTAGATGTAAAAGAAAAAAACAATTAAAAAAAAGAAACAACGAAAGGCTGGATGTTGTGGCATACACCTTTATCCTCGCCATGGCACAAAGAATAAATAGGGGGATTGAGGTTCAGGCTGGCCTGGGCCAAAAGCCAGACTCTATCTCAAAAATAACCAAATGCAAAAGGGTTGGAATGGTAGAGTATCTACCTGACAAGTGGGAAACCCTGAGTTCAAACTAAATGCCAACAAACAGAGCAAACCAAAAACTTGTGTCTGCTAGCTTCAGGGACAGACTTAATGTCCTTACACCTAAAACTAAGATTCTTCCTTTTTTAGTAGCAGTGGCAATAGCAATCTGATTCAAAACTGTACTATTTATTTATTTCATTTATTTGTTTTTGTTTTGAACTCAGGGCCTTGGCACAACCCCTTAGTTTTTTTGCTCAAGGTTGAAGCTCTACCACTTGAGCCACAGCTCCACTTCTGGCTTGTTGATAAATTATTGGAGATAAGAATCTCATCAACTTTCTGGCTTGGTCTGACTTTGAACTGCCATCCTCAGATCTCAACCTCCTGCATAGGTAGGATGATAGGCATGGCATGAGCCATCACCACAAGGCTTCAGATTATTATTACTTTTTTAATGCCTTCAGTGAAATATTAAAAACACTGTGGCGCTTTTGTTTAGGTCTTCCTGAGTGCATAGTTTTGTGACTTTTTTGATGGGTAGTGGGGAGGGTTGTTCCTACCTTTTATACTTCCTACAAGAATAGACTTCCAGGGGCTGGGAAGGTGGCTCAGTGGTAGAGTGCTTGCCTTGCATGCATGAGGCCCTGGGTTTGATTCCTGAGCACCACATGAGCAGAAAAAGCTGGAAGTGGCACTGTGGCTCAAGTGGTAGAGTTCTAGCCTTGAGCTAAAGAGTTGAGTGACAGTGCCCAGGCCCAGAGTTCAGGCCCATGACCAACTAAAGAAAAAAGAAAAAAAAGAATAGACTTCCCTCATTTGTTAGAGGAAATGCTTTTTGCCTGGGTTCAAATGGGAACAAGAGTTGATAACATGGAGTGATGGTTCTCTGCTGACAGGATTTCAGGTCCCAGAGAGGCTCTTGGAACGCTAGGGACCTAACTGGAGCCAGCCCCAGCAGACTTTGAAAAGTTTCTGACCCCTTTACCTGATCAGGCATCACCTCTGACCTATGCAGGAAACCCAGAGCAGTGTCACTGAGCTTGGGAATAACTCAGAAAACAAGGCCCAGGGAGCAACCACAAACCCTTGGTCCGAGGTGGTGGCCCCAAGGAGGTTTGTCAAAGGCGTGTCTGCCTGGCCACAGAGAGGTTGGGGGGCTGAGGTCCTCTGTTTCCCTCTACAGGGAAGAGATAGACCTCTTGGCCATCTACAATGGGGCAGGGAGCGTGGTTCAGGGCTTCATACTTTTCCTCCAGCAGGCCCCCACACCTGCCTGCCCCTTCTTTAAAATAGGCAAGTAAGGGCAGAGCACTGGTGGCTTATAACTGTAATACTAACTACTCAGGAGGTTGAGATCTAAGGATCATGGTCCAAAGCCTGTCCAGAAAAGTCCATGAGATTCTTATCTCCAATAAACCACCAGAAAACCAGAAGTGGCAAAGTAGCTCAAAGTGGTAGAGGACTAGCCTTGAGCGAAAGAGTGCAGGGCTAGTGCCCAGGCCCTGAGTTCAAGCCTCACAACCAACAACAAAAGGCTTGTAAGGAGATGGGAGGGAAAAGCTGGAAAAGAGCAAAGGAAAGGGTGACATTGTCCTAAAAGAAATGTGCTTATTACCTGACTTATGAAATGGTAACCCTTCTTACATCACCTTTACAATAACAGTAAAAAAATAAAAAAATAGACAAGTAATGTGCACTTGGCCTAACAGAGAAGCATGAACTAAAAGCTTTATTTTTCTTGATCTATAATATTATGCCAAAGTAAAACTGTGGCAGTTGTTGGATAAACAGGATTTCAGTCCCCATCTCATCCCCAGGAGGACCTAGGGCTCGGCCTGGCAGGCCTGCAGGTTGTGTGAGGGCAGCTGGATAGGCAAGGCCTGTGCCAGGAGGTAGCAGGGCCAGAGGGGACTCTGTGAAGGTCAAGGTCAGGCCAGTACTACTTCACCAGCTGTTTAAAACTTAGGCTCTGTGTTAGAAAACTCAGTTAATTATAGACCCTTTCTGTTTTTCTTTTTTTCTCATCCTTTCTTTTTCCTCCTTCCTTCCTATCTTCCTTTCCTCCTTCCCACCCTTCCTCTCCTCCCTCTCCCCCCCCCCTTCCTCCTTTGTTAGCTTGATTCAGTACTGGAGTTTAAACTCAGGACCTCACTCTCTCAATTGGCATGCTGCCACGTGAGCTACAGTTCCACTTCCAGCTTTTTGGTAGTTCATTGTAAATTAGAGTCTCATGGATTTTCCTTCCCCAAGTTGGTTTCAAATTGTGATCCTCAGATCTCAGTCTCTTTAGTAGCTAGAATTACAGGTCTGAGCTACCAGTCACCAGCAAATTACATAAAATAATACATAGAGCCAGGCACCGGTGGCTCACACCTATAATCCTAGCTACTTAGGAGGCTGAGATATGAGGAATCCAGTTCAAAGCCAGCCTGGTCAGGAAAGTCCATGAGACTCTTACCTCCAATCAACCACCAGAAGACCAGAAGTGGCCCTGTGGCTCAAGTGGTAGAGCACTTTTCTGGAGCTGAAGAGCTCAGGGACAGCACCCAAGCCCAGAGTTCAAGTCTCATAACTGACAAAAAAAGAAATACATAGTGCTATAGAAAATTTAGGTGGGGGAGACTTTCTCTAATACTTTTATTATTTTAGAATACTTTTTCTTACAATTTTATTTTTCTTTTGAAACTAAGCTAGAGCAAGCATTCTGGTTTTAGTTTAAATGTTTCTGATTGGTTCAGCATGTTAAGGAATATTTTTGCCTTTTTAAAATGGGAAGTAGTATCTATTGTTATAAGAATTTTGTAAAGACTAACTAGGGCACAAACACAAAGAACATATTTTATTTAAATAGCTTTGGTTTTATGTTCAGAAACTTGATTTATGACATAAAGTAGATGCTCAGGGGGAAACCACTAAATTCATGCTTCAGAATGTATGCGCAATGCACATTGAAGAGCTCAGGGATGGTAGACAGAGGGAGAATCCATTTCTCTCCTTCTCTAGTCCTCACCACCCCAGCTGCTTGGGAAAACCATTCATGATGTTTTTTATTCAGTTTGGCAGAGTATCTTTGCATTTTGTATATACATACATACGTGTGTCTGTGTGCTTGTGTATACTAAGCATATGACACTGTGTTTTGAGTCTTGCTCTTTACATGCACAGTAAATCTTGGGTGTTATTCTATGGGCTGGTGACTTCAACCCCATTGACCTCAAGAGTCCTTCTTTTGTCTTTTTGTTTCCTTTTTCTTTTTCTTTTGATCTGAGACTCAAACTTGGTACCTGACACTTTTGTTCATTGGCTAGCACTCTACCAACTGAGTCAAGCCTCCAACCCCTTCCTTTTTTGTAGTTGTTTTTTGGCAGTACAGGGGTTTGAACTCAGGGGTTTTTTTTTGTTTGTTTGCTGGACAAGTGTTCTACCAAACTGAGCCATTCCTCCAGGCCTTTTGCTTTCAGTTTGTTTTTCAGATAGGGTCTTGTGCTTTTGCCAAAGCTGGTCTTAGATCACAATCCTCCTATCTCTGCCTCCTGAAGAGCTGAGAAAACAGAGTGTACTGGGCTAAGAAGGTGGCTCAGTGGTAGAGCGCTTGCCTTGCATGCATGAGACCTCCGGTTTGATTCCTCAGCACCACATAAGCAGAAAAAGCCAGATGTGGTGCTGTGGCTTAAATGATAGAGTGCTAGCCTTGAGCTGAAGAGCTGAGGTACAGGGCCCAGGCCCAGAGTTCAGGCCCCAATACCAGCAAAAAACAAAACAAAACAATAATAATGACAAAAAACAAAAACAAAACAAAAGAAAATAGAGTGTACTACCATGCCCAGTCCCTAAAAAGTTCTTCTTGATGTTAACCAGAAAACTTTACAAATCTATGATTGACACCAGCAAGGCTTGCATCTCCACTTGGATGGACGAGATGAGGGGAATTGGGGATTCCCTTCCCTTCCTTCCCCATCCCCTCCCCTCCCTTCCCAGTCTCCCACCTCCTCCCCTCCCCTCCACTCACTTCCCTTCCTTTCTCGTTCTCTCTCCTTCCTTCCTTCCTTTTTTCCTTCCTTCCTTCCTTCTTTCCTTCCTTCCCTCCTTCCTTCCTTCCTTCCTTCCTTCCTTCCTTCCTTCCTTCCTTCCTTCCGCCTTTCCTTCTTCTTCATTCTAAAATTAAAGGAGCTCACTACGGCTCTTTTCACTCTGATAATTAATGCAAAACATGCTTATATAAAGTGTTTCAATAGTACAAGAAGAAAAAAGAATGATTGAAAATAAAAACCACTGTGGCTACGGATAATCATGGTTAATATTAAGTTGTCTGTCCTTTCTGTTAATTTTCTACAATTTTTCAACATTTTAAAGCAGCACTTAGTATGTTTACAACCATCACCATTATCTAGTTCTAGAACATTTTTATTACCCCAGAAGGAGATCAATCTCATGCTCACTAAAAAGTCATTCCAGTTCCCTCTACCACCAGTCCCTGAAAATCACTGCTTTTTGTGACCTGCTTTCTGTCTCCATGAATTGCGTGTACTGGATGTTTCCCACAAATGCAATCCTACAGCATATGCCTTTTATGTCTCTCTTCTTTCATTTAGCAGGTTTTCAACAGTCTCCCATGTGATACCATAAATCAGTATGTTTTTCTTATTTAGAGCCAAATAATATTCCATTATATGGATATACAACATTCCATTTACCCATCCTCAGTTAAGGACATGTGGAATATTTCTATTGTGTGTGTGTGTGTGTGTGTGTGTGTGTGTGTGTGTGTGTGTGTGTGTGTGCGCGCGCGTGCGTGCCAGTACTGGGCTGGAACTCAGGCCCTGGGGCAGTCCCTTAGCTGTTTATTTCTTGTCAAATCTGGTGCTCTACACTTGAGCCATAGCTATTCTAGCTTCTTGGTGGTTGGTGGTTAATTGGAGATGAGTCTTATCAGGCTTTCCTGCCCCAACTGGCTTTGAACCTCAATTCTCAGATCCCAACCTTCTAAGTTGCTAGGATTACAGGTAAGAATCACTGATGCCCAGCAGTTTTGACTACTTGGGACCCCACAGGAATGTCATAGTCTCTGTTGTCCTCCTTGACAAAATGGATTCTGTGGGATTTGCAGATTTTGATGGAGTTTATTTATATATGAACCTGCACATTTGGAGGGGGGGGGTATTAAAAGTCAAGCTAAGTCTTCTGACCTGCAAATAAAGGATGTCTATTTAGAATGTCTTCTTTGTTCTGATTTTTAACTTTTTTTTTGGTAACGCTAGGAATGGAACCCAGGGTCTCACAAGCTTTAACGCCAAGCTACACCCCATCTGCACACAATTTTTTAAGCAGCCTTTTTATTTTCCCTGAACTTATCATGGACATCATCCCATGTTAGTAATATAGAGGGTACTAAATATACTACTGTTTATTTCAAAGATCTCTTATTATTAACTATCTCAGTCATTTCAGATTTTTAGATATCGGGGAAAAAATACAATGAGCTTCTATTGTTGTGCACTTATCCAATTATTTCCTTTGGATAAGTTCCCAGAAGTGAACTTATTAGGTCAAAGGAGAGGCATTTTTTAAGGCTTTGATGAATGTGGCCAAATTTCCCTCCAAAAATATCAGAGCAGGGCTGGGAAAATGGCTCAGTGGTAGAGCGCTTGCCTTGCATGCATGAGGCCCTAGGTTCGATTCCTCAGCACCACATAAGCAGAAAAAAAAAGCCGGAAGTGGCACTGTTGCTCAAGTGGTAGAGCGCTAGCCTTGAGCTGAAGAGCTGAGGGACAGCGCGCAGGCCCAGAGTTCAGGCCCCACGACTGGACCAAAAAAAAAAAAAAAAAAAATCAGAGCAGCACCCTCTCTGAGCAACAGTGGTCCATCTACAGGTCCAAATTGTTTTACAGAGGGAGAAAACAGGGGCCCTGACAAATTCCTTCATCTGGCAAAACTTGGAATAAAACCTGGTGCCCATGGCCCATGCTTGTCATCCTAGCTACTCAGGAGGCTGAGATCTGAGGATCAAAATTTGAAGCCATTCCAGGTAGAGAAGCCCATGAGACTTTTATCTGCAATGAACTGCTAAAAGAAGCTGGAAGTGGAGCTGTGGTTCAAAGTAGTAGAGCACTAGCCTTGAGCAAAAAAGCTCAGATGCAATGCCCAGGTTCTGAGTTCAAACCCCAGGACTGTCACAAAAAACAAACAAACTTGGAACAAGACAGCAACCATATCAACCATTAGCAATGTCCACTTCTTAGACCCAGAAGGGCCATAGCAAATCTTCATTGGGCTTTTTTGTTGTTACTTGTTTTATTGGCAGAGTTTGAACACAGGGCCTCACACTTGCTCAGCTTCCTTGCTCAGCTGATGCTCTGCCACTTGGGCCATGCTTCTAACCTTTTTTGCTGGTTATTTTTGAGATGGACCCTCATGGACTTTTCTCCCTGGGCTGGCTTCAAATCATAATCCTCTAGAACTCAGCCTCCTAAGTAGCTAGGATTATAGGTATAAGCCATCTGTACTCAGCTTCTCTGGGCTTTTTTTGCTTCAGTCCTGGGGCTTGAACTCAGAGCCTCAGCGCTATCCTTTAGCATGTTCCTCCAAAACTGTCATACTAACACTTGAACCACAGCCCCACTTCTGGCCTTTTGCTGGTTAATTGGAGATAAAAGTCTTACAGACTTTCCTTCCCCTACTGGCTCCAGACCACCATGTTCAGATCTTGACCTTCTGCTTAGCTAGGAGTACAGGGGTAAGCTGTTTAACTTCACTGGATTGTTTTATTGAAAAGATGATTATCACCGCAAACTGCCTGTGGCCACCCTGTGCCTGGCTTGCTTACCGTGTAGACCCAAAGTTTTGTAAACTGCCTAGAAAGTCCTCAGAAAATGTGGAGACAAGGCAGCTTAACAAACCAGCTAAAACACCTGCATGAGAGAAGAAATCGCTCTTTTCCTCTTTATGTTCCAGGACCAACAGTCTCAGGCACCTGGCAGCTGTTCAGTAAGTCTTCATTGAGTGAACAAATGACAGTGATGGACTCTGGAGGCATCAAATCTGTGAACTGCTTCTGCCACCACACCCTCCTTGCTTGCTCACTTTTACTCTAATGTCTATTCTAGGGCTGAGTGTGACTCCAATGGCAGGCCTGCCAAGCAAGCACAAGGTCCTGAGTTCTAATCCCAGTGTGGACCACCAAAAATATTTGCAATAATAACAAAAATAGACCTCTCCTGTTTGCTTTGCCTTCCCTTAATCATGATCCTTTGGAGTTGGTGCTGGGGCAAAACAACTCTATCTCTGCTGCCAGAGAAGCTGGGTGAGTGACCTGTCAGTAGCTAAGTCCCATGGAACTCTCAAAATGGTTTTCCAGGGTGAAGAACAGGGAGGAATTGCTCCAGTGTGCCCAGCGCTGCAGTTCTCTGGGTTAGAGTCAGCAGGAAAGCTATTTTTGACTAAGTGGCTACCTAATCTCACATAACCCTCAGCGATTCAGGCCAAGGTCATTCAACTTAGTGTATGAAAGACACTTGAGAGACCAGCGACCCCTCCCCCTCCCACCCCCCCCTGGAGTCCCTCAGAGACCAGAGATGTTGGCTCTGGGTCTCTCATTGCAAAGTGCAATGAGAGTCTTTGAGCACAGCTTTGCCTCTGCAACACCCCTGAGAGAAAGCTTCATGCTTCCCACTAGTATGTCTGCAACTAGGGTGGGATTACAGTCCTAGGAGGCAGGGTGTTGGGGCACCAGCCCTTGTGCATGCTCTGCTGTGCTTTCTCCCCTAATGTGCTGAGATCTGAGCTGGAAACACTCTGGAGCCATGAGTAAGGAAGGCATTTGTTCTTCTGTTGGAAAGTAATAACATCACATTAATTAACTTATTTATTTATTTTAACTAGTGCCAGTACTGGGCACTAAGGGCTTCCCAATCTGGCTTGGCTTTTGCTCAAGGCTGGCACTCTACCACTTGATCTATGCTTTTACTTCTGGCTTTTGGCTGGTTAATTGGAGATAAGAGTCTCAGGGTCTTTTCTGCCCGGACTGGCTTCGAGCTACGATCATCAGATCTTAGCCTCCTTTGTAGCTAGGATTACAGGTATGAGCCACTGGTGCCTAGCTTTCTGTAAAACCTTGTAATCTCACAGACAACTGGAGTTCGCTTCTTGCAGAGAATGCAGTGCAGCTACAAGAAAACCAGGGTAAACATTTGGCACATCTTTTAAGACATTTCCGCTAAGCATTGCCCTCACTCCCCCATCTTTATGGAAATGGGTCCTCACTGGGCCTTCTGGTTTGTTCCTCAGCTCACTTAATCAGTAGACCAGTGAGATTATCAGCATCATTCTCTTTCCTAAGAACCACTCTTCCCCTTCTCTGTTTAATTCAGGAACTTCTGCTAGGTTAGAGACCTTGCCGTTAGGTCTTCTTTGATTGGCCCAGAGGCAAGTCTTGACCTAAACTGGGCCAATCACCACTGCTGGCTTTCATACCCACAGTTCAGACTTGAGTACTTGCCTTGTGTAGGATTCTTGCCCTTGGCATTAGGGTCAGTCTCCAGCAGACTTTCTGGTATGACACTATGTAGTCTGCAGCAAGGAATTGAGGCTATCAGACACAGAGAATAAAATACAGTAAATGGAGAGGAAGTTTTGAGAATGTCTGAGTCCTAGATTCCATTTATTCTCTGAGTTAGGATAGGGTTTGGCTTAGGGTTAGGGGTCACACTGTGATCCCCAGTCTCCTGCAGCCTCCTTGGGCCTACAGAGCTTCCCTTGTACATTTTCCACTTTGAGATGGATTTTTGTCATATACCACCAAACAGCTTCTAACACATACGCAATGTACCATAGATGTAACTCTATGTCCAGAATTATGCAGATCAGTCTTAGTGATCCCAGGACATTTGTCTGGACTTCTTTTAGTGGATATGAGGCAGGGGGAGGTTGGAGTAAATATTTTACATTGTTGTCGTTGTTTTTAATCTTTAAGTAGTTGTACAAAGAAGTTTCCATTCTATAAAACAGTATATGAGTACAAAGTGTCTGACAACATTGTCACCCATCTCTCTTAACCTATCCCTTCTCTCACTTTTTTTCTTTGAGATTAGGTGATTACATAAATTTCACATATTTCACAATATTGTGGAATAGTGATACTTAGTTAGAGTCACAAACACATTTTAACTTTCACAAGGCAAATTGTCATTGTCATGGTCTATACAGTTTGTGAATTCTATGAGCTTTGACAATACAAGTTATTTTTTCCACATCAGGTGATGTTTACATTTCTTTCCTTTTGCTTAGTGTGGGCTGTTCCCACTTATTCTGTTCCTCCTCCTGGCTTCCCTCTGTTGTGTGCATATATCCACCATATATATGGTCCAGAACATGGAGTCATTTAGCAATGATATGACAAAATGGGTGGCTGTCTTTTGTTTCTTGAGTCCTGTTTGCCATATCTTCTTCTGTTTTGGCTTTAGCATCCACATATCAGAGAGACCATGTGCCGTTTGTCTCTTTGTTCTTGGCTTATTTCACTCAAAATAATCTGCTTTAGTTCCATCCATTTCCCTGCAAATGCCATTATTTTGTCCTTTCTGATGGCTGCATAATGTTCCATTGTATATAGGTACCACAATTTTTGGATCCACTCATCAGTAGTGGGGCATCTGGGTTGTTTCCAAATCCTGGCTATTGTGAACAGTGGTGCAATAAACATGGAGGTGCATGTGTCTTTGTATACTGGTTCCTGTTGTTCAGGGTAGATGCCTAGGAGTGGTATGGCTGGGCCATAGGGGAGGTCTATATTTAGCTTTCTGAGGTATCTCCAGACTGTTTTCCAAAGTGGTTGTATTAGTGTACATTCCCACCAGCAATGTAGTAGGGCTCCTCTTTCTCCACATCCCCCACAGCATTTGTAGTTGGCTGACTTTAGGATGTGGGCCATTCTGACATTTTCTTTACAGCCAGGTATAATGAACATTTCCTCAGGTGTTTCTTTGCCATTTTTGGTGGGGGTCCTGTCATGGGGCCTGAACTCTGGGCCTGGGTGCTGTCCCTCAGCTCTTCAGCTCAAGGCTAGCGCTCTACCACTTGAGCCACAGCGCCACTTCCGGCTTTTTTCTTTTTTCTTATGTGGTGCTGAGGAATCGAACCCAGGGCCTCATGCATGCAAGGCAAGCGCTCTACCACTGAGCCACCTTCCCAGCCCCTTCTTTGCCATTTTTATCGCTTCTTCTGAGAAGTCTCTCTTTAGTTCCCTTGCCTATTTCATGATTGGTTTGTTAGATTTGTGAGGGGTTAGTTTCTTGAATTCCTTGTATATAATGGATATTAGACCCTTGTCTGATATTTTGCTGGTAAATATTTTTTCCCAATTAGTTAGGTGTCTTTCTAGTTTGGTTGCTATTTATTTGTCTGTGCAGAAACTTCTTATTTTAAGGTAGTCCCATTTGTCGAGTCTCTCTCCAATTTGTTGTGACCCTGGCACTCTGTTCAGGAAGTTCCTGCCTGTGCCTATAAATTCAAGTGTCTCTCCTACTCTGTCCTGCAGTAGTTTCAGAGTATCAGGTTTGATGTGAAGGTCTTTAATCCATTTTGAGTTGATGTTAGTGCATGGTGATAGGCTAGGGTCCACTTTCATTTTTCTGCATTATTTTACATTGTTTTTATAAAGGTGATGTACAGAGGGTTTATAGTTACATACGTCAGGTAAAGAGCACATTTCTTTTGGCTCAATGTCACCCTTTCCCTTGCTTTCTCCCAGTTTTCCCGTCCTGTCCCTGCCCACAAGTTGTAGAGTTCATTTTCAACATAGTGTCTACTGAATATCACTGTTGCATTTGTTCACTGGATATCTTCATTCATTTCATTTTCATTGTGATGAATCATGCTGTGTAAACATCTTTGTAAATCCATCTATCTTTGCATCTGTGCATTATTTTATTAGAATAGATTCTGGTAGGTGAGGATTGCTTCTACTAATAGATTATATTATCTGATATTATGGCTTGAAATCAGGGCCTAAGCACTTTCCCTTAGCTTTGTTTCCTCAAGGCTGGTTCTCTACTACTTGTGCCATAGCTTTACTTCAGACTGTCTCTCTCAGACTTTTTCCTCAGGAAGCCTACAATCCTCAGATCTCAGCCTCCTTAAGTAGGTAGGATTCCTGGCACGTGATGCCTGGTAACATTGATCATTTTTTAGGTTTTCTGGCGTGCTTCTGACTGGCTATGCCCTGTGAACACTGTCTTTTCCAGTGTGACTTCCCACTCTCTATACATACATACATTCAGGACTGTGTTGTTTCAGGCGAGTTGGCCCCATGTGTGACCTTCATTGGTCCTGTAAGAGGAGGATTAAGGTTTTGGGTCCAACTTGCCTGTAAACTGTGCCCAAGTTTTGTGTTGAAAAAGTAAGTGTGGGGTCAGTCATGGTTATGAACTCTTCAGGGAATTTTGTAAACGCAAGGGCAAATCCCTGAGAGCACAGTGGACTCTGGCTCTGGTGAGCCTGTGGTGTGAACAGAAGCTTCAGGATCACTGGCTGGATCCCAAGGATTTGGCCCAGAAGGCCAGGGAAAGAAGTTGGCCCTAAGGACACACTTTGGCACCCAACACAAGCTAGCAAGGCACAGTCCTCAAGCTTGGAGGTCAAAGGACACAGTAGTCACCCCTCCCTGTCCTCAGGGCTGTGCTAAAGGGGGGGGGCTAGTGGGGGACAAGGACCCATTGTGCCTACCACCCTGGAGCTCACAGTTTGTTGGCAAAGACAGGTGGTAAAGGGGGACTGTGGGTCTTGCTGGGTGGATGCTGGGTGGCATGGGAGAATAGGCCAGGCCCATTGTGGCCAGGAAGTGTGAGGCCCTCCTAAAAATATGAGACTTGAACATGTGTCCAACGACAAGTGGGCAAGTATCCCAGATGCGTGACAAAGCCTGAAGAAAGGCCAAAAGTTAGAAAGAATGTATATGTGTGTGTATATCTATCTATCTATCTATCTATCTATCTATCTATCTATCTATCTATATATATATATATCATGAATACAATGTTAGGACTATTTAGTGAGACAAGGAGAGAGGGAAAGAGAATGAAAAAGGATGGATAATATTGGAATACATTGCATCTTTGTATGTAGATGGCAAAGGAATAGCACTGAAAGATGTTGAATGACAGAGTGCACAGATAGGGGAAAAGAGCAACAGATTATAATCTCTAAATTCTAATATATGCATATGTGTTTTTTTAATGAAAGAAAGAATATGGAGCATTCAGATAGAAATACCTCCATAGTTTAAGCATAAAGAATCTATGTGCCACGTGTTGGAGGCTCATGCCGGTAATACTAGTTCCTCAAGAGGCTGAGATCTGAGGATCTTGGTTCAAAGCCAGCCCAGGCAGAAAAGTCCATGAGACTCTTATCTCCAGTAAACCACTCAGAAAACCAGAAGTGGTGCTGTGGCTCAAGTGGTAGACTACTAGCCTTGAGCTGAAGAGCTGAGGGTCAGTGCCCAGGACCAGAGTTCAAGCCCCACCATCAACACACACACACACACACACACACACACACACAAGAAAGAGCCGGGTGCCGGTGGCTCACACCTGTAATCCTAGCTACTCAGGAGGCTGAGATCTGAGGATTGAAGTTCAAAGTCAGCCTGGGCAGGAAAGTCCATGAGGACTCTTATCTTCAATAAAACCACTAGAAAACTGGAAGTGGTGCTGTGGCTCAAGTGGTAGAGTGCTAGCCTTGAGCTGAAGAGCTCAAGGACAGTGCCCAAGCCCAGAGTTCAAGCCCCACAACGACCAAAAAAAAAAAAGAATCTATGAAAGCCAGGCACTGGTGGCTCATGCCTGTAATCCTAGCTACTCAGGAGGCTGAGATCTGAGGATAGTGCTTCAAAAGCCAGACTGGGTAGGAAAGTCTGATCTCCAATTAAGCATGGAAAAGCCAGAAGTGAAGCTGTCCGCTTAAGTGGCAGAACACTACCCTTGAGCAAAACAGCTTAAGGACAGTACCCAGGCCCTGAGTTCAAGCCCCAGGATTGGCACGAAGTGTGTGTGGAGGTGGGGGGGCAGGGAGGAAGAACCAGGTGCTAGTACCTCATGGTTGTAATCCTACCCAAGAGATTAAGTATGAGGATTATGGTTCAGAGTCAGCCTGGATATGTAAATCTAAAAGACTCACATCCAGTTAACCAGCAAAAAGCCAGAAGTGGCTCTAGTGGTAGAGTATCATTTTTGAGCAAAAAAAAAACCCAAGTGAAAGAGTTGAGTCCCTGAGTTCAAGCCCCAATATCAGCATAAGAAAAACAGGAAATTATTAAAAGCTGAAAGATGAGGCTGCAGGATGGAAAATGCTCCTCCAAGCCATACCCAGTGATTTCTTGTGATCCATCCATAATGTTGTGTATGGTTATACTCTGTTCATTTGCAATGCTATATAGTATTCCAATATGTGAATGAATATCTCATTATTTGTCCAGTTAAGTACTAAGAGACACTTGAGTGGCCAACAGTTTGGGTCTATTTCAAAGAGGAAGTTGTCAATTTTTTTTCTTTCATGTATATAAATAAGTATTTCCATTGGGTAGCTACCTAGGATTGAATTGCCTTGTGCTAAGGTATGCATGTGTTCACAGAGTGATTTTTTGTTTCTCTTTGAAAGCACAATCAGACTGCAACTTCCTCTTGCTTAAGCCCCCCAGGGCTTCCCATTGCATTTAGAGGAAAGGTAACACTTTTGATCTCTCGCTCCCTATCTCAAATGCTCTAGTTGTACCTGTCAGGTTTTGGGAAAGCATACCCAATATAAACAATTTAAAGAGGAAAGATTTTTCCACACTCCAGTGGCTCAAGTTTGTAATCCTAGCTCTTCAGGAGGTTGAGATCTGAGGACTCCAGGCAGGAAAGTCTGTAAGACTCTTATCTCCAACTAACACCCCCCCCCCCC
>NW_012267301.1:3334653-3338287 GCF_000151885.1 Dipodomys ordii
CACACACACACACACACACACACACACACACACACACACAACCAACACAATGGAGCTGTGGCAAGTGGTAGAGTGCAAGCCTTCAGCCAAAAAGAAGATAAAGAATCTCACTTAAGCCCTCAGTTCAAGCCCTAGTACTGACACAAGAAAAAAAAAAGATGAAAGATTTTGTCTTTTGTTTTTAGAGGTCTCAGACACTGGTCATTGCTTTGGGGCCTACAGTAAAACAGAACATTGTGGTAGAAAAGCATTGGAAAACAAGGCTGTTCATCTCTGGTGGCTGAGGAGCAGAAAGGGATCAAGGACACAGCAGATTCTCAAAAGGCCCACAAAGGCCTTTCCTCCATCTAGACCCCACATCACAGCCATTCCTCTACGGACTCAGCATCAGAGTAATTAAAGAAAGGAGGCTGGTGCTCTTGTGATCCAGTCACCTCTCCACATGTCACCACTGAGGACCAAGTCTTCAACCCACTAGTCTTAAGGGATGGCTAATCTAAACATCCCACTGACCCTCCCCACTATGCGCACTGCAAGCTCTTTTTCTGCCACATTGTCCCCTCCCACAACTCCTCATATGACAGTGTCCCCATACCTTGCTCCTTCAGGCTCTGTGTCTAAGGTCAGATTGAATTTTCTAAGCAAAGTCTCTGCTGATTCCACTATCTGAAGACTCCTTTTTTTTTTCCAGTGTAGGTACTGGGAATTGAACTCAGGACCTCATGTTCTTACTTGGGTTTTTTACTCAAGGATGGCTCTACCACTTGAGCCATAATTCTACTTTCTGAAATAACAATTACCATTGTCTCTTGCTACTCAATGCACAGTTCACTTGATTACATGCTGACATTAATACCAATCTCTATGTCACTCAGGGGCTGTTAAGTATCAGGAGACTGGACCATCCTGTTCACCTAGCACCAGGCAGGGATGTGGTAGGTCCTAATAAGCACTCAGGTCACAGAGGTTGTGGATAAGAAGAGAGCCAAGGTCTTGAGATCACACAGAAACCAGGGTACAAATCTTGGCTCACATCACTCACACCCCTTGTGCCTTTAGGTCAGTTACCTAAGCTGTCTGGGCCTCAGTTTCTACCTTGGTAAATCAGAGATAATCCTGCTGGCCTCGGGCAGACAGACAGTTATAAGGGCTGAGTGAGAATGTGCGCCTGCGTATTGCCTAGCACACTGCTAGGTTCCTGTTAAGTGCTAATTACGTGGTACTTTCCAGTGGATCAACTCGCTGAAATCTGACCACAATCCCAGGTTATGCCTCATTTGAAATCCCCATCTCATGATGAGGAGAGTAAGGCCCACTGATGCCTAGCCCACTAATTCTAGCTCTAGAGCCTTGGGTCTCTTCCACTATGGTATTGGAGATAACATATTATTATACAAGCTGAGTAAAGATCCTGGTAAGGGCGACTGGGTGTGATGGTGCACACCTATAATCCCAACTACTTGATTCAGAGGTAGGAGGATCATGGACCAAGAACAGCCTGGGCAGAAAAGTCTGTGACTCTTATCTCCAATAAACCACCAAAAAGCTGGAAGTAGAGGTATAGCCCAAGTAGTAGAGCACCAGCTTTGAGCAAAAAGCTAAGGGACAGCACTTAGGCCCTGCGTTCAAGCCCCTGTAACCCCTTCCCCACTCACTAAAAGCTTAGGAATCTATCTGAAAAACAAACTAAAAAATAAAAGGACTAGAGAAATCACTTAACTGGTCAAGCACTTGCCTAGTAACTGGGAGGTGCTCAGTTCAAACCCCAGAATTGCCAAAAGAAAAAAAGAATGGTGGGAGGGCATTGGTGAATTCCTAACAGCCAGCAGCAAACTCGCCCCATGAAACCCTAAGTTAGGGACACAGTATAGAAACCACTAGGTTACACAAACATCCGCAGTTATTAATAGCTCTGGAAGAAAAAAATAGAAGGATTTGATTGCATAAAAAAGTGAGCTTCTGTACAACAAAAGACACCACAAACAAGGTCAAATGATAAATGAGAGAATGGCAGAAGATATTTAAACTTCATAGGACAAAGATTCACGGGAATCAGCATGCTCCTGTAGGCTAACTGAAAAAAATATATGTAAAAGGCGAAAGATTTATATGACCTGAAGAGAAACCAGAGTATTGAAAAAAATATATGAATGGGCCACTCTGCCCAGTGGGAAAATGAGCAAAGGCTGTGAGCAGCTCACAGAAGAGGAAATGAAAATGTTATACGTGTGTGTATAACTAGGGAAATCGAACTTGAATAATGAATTCCATATGTCTGCTAATTCTAGCAAAAAGAGGATAGATCCATAACATCTATGGCTTGATAAAAACAGCGTAAGAAAGCTAACTCTATGATACCTACTTATTGAGCTGGGAAAAATTGCCACCTTAGAGGAAGAAGTTTCCCAGATAGTTCCACAAAAAAAAAAAAAAATGTGTGAAGGCTGGGGTGTGGTCAATGGTAAGAGCAAGGCCATGGATTCCATCCCCAGTACCACAAAAAGTATGACAACTTTCAGAAAGTTAGCAGTACATAATGATAGATAGATAGTTGGATGGACAGATAGATAGATAATTTATCACATCATATTTTGTAATAGCAAGAACAAAGAAACATCCTGTTCCTATCAACACAGTTGCCTAGTTGGGCACACTGGCTCACACTTGTAATCCTAACTATTCAGGAGACTGAGATCTGAATATTGAGATGCAAAGCCAGCCTGGACATAAAGGTCTGTGTGATTCTTATCTCCAATTAACCTCTAAAAAGCCAGAAATGGAACTGTGGGTCAAGTGGTACAGCCTCAGCTTTGAGCAAAAAAGCTAAGGGAGAGCACCCTCACCCTCAGTTCAAGCCACATTACACACTCTCTTTCTCTCTCTCTCTCTTTCTCACTCATACACACACACACATACACACACACATACACACAGTTGCCTATTTGTAGCTACTAAAACAAGTAAGGTAGTTCCATGTGTGCCGATTTATTATCTCTAAAACATCTGAAGTGAAAAAAAAGGATGGCTTAATATCCTTGATAGAGAAAATAAAATGAATAAATATATTAAAGACACCCTGGAGACTGAAGCAGAGAAAGGAGGGAAGTCCAGTTTGGAGTCAGGGTGTTAGACAAGACCTGAAGGTGTTAGTTTCACTTCAGGTTCGCCTTTCACTTTGAATTGCTGCTGTGAGCGTGTATTGCATTACCACTACTAATTAATAAGTACTGTTCATTAATAAGGACTTAACAAATGTTTCCTGACTGGCTAGTCTTGCAAAGCCTTTTTTCCCCCTCACACTTACCTAGCTTCAGTTCCCATAAATAAGTGCTGGTTGGAAGGGTGTTCATTGTCTTCTGAACAACTTCCTCTGATTAACCTCTTGGCTTGCTCTACTGCCCAGCCTCCCAGGGAAGAAATCTTAAGTCATCCTTACTATATATGTGTATAATATATATGTATATGGGACTGGGATGTATCTCGGAGCAGTTGCTTGGTATGAACAAGGCCTTGAGTTTGACCCACAGTAGAAAAGAAAGACAGAAAGACAGACAAACAGAAAGAAAGAAAGAAAGAAAGAAAGAAAGAAAGAAAGAAAGAAAGAAAGAAAGAAAGAAAGAAAGAAAGAAAGAAA
>NW_012267301.1:3338337-3345018 GCF_000151885.1 Dipodomys ordii
AAGGAAGGAAGGAAGGAAGGAAGGAAGAGAGAGAAAGAAAGAAAGAAAGAAAGGAAGGAAGGAAGGAAGGAGAGAAGGAAGGAAGGAGAGGAGGAAGGGAGAGAGGGACAAAGAAAGGAAGGAAGGGGAAAATGGAGAAAAAGGAGATGGGAGGGGAAGGGGGGAAAAGGAAAATAAAAATATACTCTGAATATGCAATTCATGCACATAATAGAAAATTTTAAATGAGCAGGAAGGGTATATCATGAAAAATGGTTCTCATTCTCTCCCTAATATCCTGGCCACTATTCTAGCCTAGTTCTACCTCTGGAAAGCAATTAGTTCTCTGGCTGCTTGTGTATCTTTTGGGAGTTCTTACATGCAAATATATGTATATATTCTAATTTTCACACACACACGCACACACACACACACACAGCAGTGTGTGCCTATGGAAGATGCTTTTCCATTCTTTCCAGCCAGGACCGGAGTTGGCTCCTTCCTGTTTTAGAAGCCCAATTTCCCCAAGCAAGACAACTTATCCACCATTTGTCTCTGATTCATCCACCCACAAACTCCCACAAGCCAGTACTCACTGGCCACTCACCCTGCCAGGCCCTGGGCTGGGTGTAAGAGATAAAGAAGTGAAAAGCTAAAGACGGTGCTCAGCCCGGCTGACCTTCCGGTGGAGAAGGAAGAAATTATACAGAAGAAAACAAAAGAAGGAAATGAACCTGTGAGTATATGTGTGCGCGTGTGTGTCCGTGCATATGTGTTGGGTGTGCTCATCCTAGGACTTAAACTGGGCCCTGTCCTGAGCACTTTTGGTTTTTGGTGCTTTTTTTTTTTTTTTTGCTCAAGACTAGCCGTCTACCACCTGAGCCACAGCTCCACTTTCAGCTTTTTTTTTTTTTTTGCCAGTCCTGGCGCTTGAACTTAGGACCTGGGCACTGTCCTTGAGCTTCTTTTTGCTCAAGGCTAGCACTCTACCACTTGAACCACAGCACCACTCTCAGCTTTTTCTGTTGAGGTGGTACTAAGGAATCGAACCCAGGGCTTGGAACCCAGTGCATGCTAGGCAAGCACTCTACCACTAAGCCACTTTACCAGCCCCACTTCCAGCTTTTTGCTATTTAACTGGAGATAAGAGTCTCATGAACTTTTCTGCCCTGGCCGGCTTGGAACCACGATCTTCATTTCTCAGTCTCCTGAGTTGCTAGGATTACAAGCATGAGCCAGGATGCCTTGCTAAAAATGAATCAATTTAAGATATTAAAATATGCTAAAAGAGATTAATCCTCAGTTAAGAGGGAAGTGGCACTGTAGCTCAAAGTGTTAGCATACTAGCCTTAAGCAAAACAGCTTAGGGACAGTGCCCAGGCCCTGAGTTCAAGCTCCCATTACCAACAAAAGAAAAACCGATTAGGGAGGAAATTAACAAAATTGAAACTAAAACCAGAAACAAAAACAAGAAACTTTACAAAGAACCAAGAGTGGTGGGAGGAGCTAAAGCTGATTCTTTGAGGGGTTGGGGACTTAAATCAGTGGAAGAGCACTTGCCTGACACGTTCAAGGCCCTAAATTCAGCCCTCAGCTCTGGAAAAAAAAAAAAAAGGCCAGTTAAGAGAAAGGGGAAGAGGAGAGGAGCAGAGCAGGCAAGAGAGGGAAGAGAAGGGACAGTTTTATTGAGGGAAGATCTCCATGAGTAGGAGAAGTCATTTAGACTCAGAACTAGCTAGACACATTGACCAGGCAGTCAATGAATATCAGCAGCATCTAGCCCTAGCAGTCCAGTGAAGGTTCCTTGACAGCTCCATCCTGCCCCTGAAGGTGGAGAGGGGCTCTGAATTGTGGGAACTGTGTTTAATCTCCAGCTGTATCACTCAAAGCTGGATGAGTCTTGGGCTAGTGAAGCTTTTGGTACCTCGGTTTCTCATCTGCAATACTAAGTTATATACAAATAGCATCATGTTCCTAGGACTGAAAGAAAAATTAAATGGTTAGGCAATTCAGGATGGCACAAAGAAAGTGGGGGAAGAAAGAATATTAGGAAAATTGTTACATAGGACACCCAAAACTAGACTCTATGCTGGGGATATGGCTCAAGCCTAAGCATATTGGCTAGCAGGTATAAGGCTATGAGTTCTAATTTCAGTATGGACCTATTTGTTTTGGTATATGTATGTGTGGGAAAAAATGATTTCTTTTTTCAGACTTAGAAATATTTGCTCTAGGAGTGACATCAGTAAGCACATGAACAGATAAGCTACAGCCTGGGGGGACAATATTTGCAGATTATATTGCTCACAGAATATTTGCATGCAGGATGGGCATGGGAGCCTGGGTGTAGCATCCCAGCTAGTTGGGAGGCTGGAAGTCCAGCAGGTGGAGACCAACCTAGGCAACTTAAGGAGACCCCCATCTCAAAGATATATACAAGACTTGTATGGACCTTATAAAAAGAACTCTCAAAATTCAACAGTACGAAAGCAAGCAATGTAGTAGAGAAATTATTCAAAGCTTGCTTAGATACTTTACCAAAAATGATACACTGGGGATAAATAAAGATACCCAACAGTCTGGATGCAGTGGCTTATGCTTATTATCTTAGCTACTTTGGTGCTAGAAGGGGCATCAAAGTTTAAATCAACCCGGGCAAAAATCTAGGAAGACCCTATCATAACTAATAGTGCATACCTATTATCCCAGCTACATGAAAGGTTTGAATCAGGAGGATCATAGTCTAAAACAGCCTGTATATAACCACTGAGATCCATCCTAAAAATAGCTAAAGCAAAAGGGCTGAGGGCATGACTCAACTGGTAGAGTAACTACTTTGCAAGTCCAGGCTCTGAGTATAACACCCCCCCAAAAAAAAAAAGAAAAGAAAAAGAAAAAAATAATAAAAGGAAGATACTCAACAGCATTAGCCACTAGAGAAACACAAAATAAAACTAGGAGATATCAGCTACTTAGCAGGAAAAATGCATACAACTGAATGAAGGAAAAGAAACCAGCTCAAACAATGATATGCACAAACAAGCATGTGGTCTATGCCTGAATTCCCAGCACTTCAGAGACAGATGCAGGATTGAGGGTTCAAAGCCAGCCTGTGCTACATAGCAAGACCAAAACAGCATGCTACTTGGTTTTACATGCAGCAGCATCTTGAAAAGCAAAAAAGAAGAATGGATGGCAGCCATCACTAGCTGCCAGGGATCAGGGCTGGAAAGGTGCAACTAGAGTGAGGTTCTTGGCCAACAGAACATCTGAGCGTGGTGGTAGAAGCCAAATCTGCACTATGTTACTATTTATACAACGGGACACACACAAAAAGTCAACTTTAGCAGGGAACTGTGGTTCACATCTGTAATTCTAGCTACTCAAGACGCTGCAATCTGAGGATCACAGTTCAAAGCTAGCCCAGGTATCAAGCCCCATGACCGACAAAAAAAAAAGACAAAGCTAGCCCAGGCAGATAAGTCCATGAGACTTTCAATAAATTATGCCCCAAAATGCCAGAAGTGGAGATATGGCTCAAATAGTAGACTGCTAACCTTGAGCACAAAAGCTCACAAACAGCACCCAAGTCTGAGCTCAAGCCCCAGGATTGGCATAAGCACACATGCATGCATGTGCGTGCATGAGCACGCGCGCACGTGCGCACGCGCACACACACACACACACACACACACACACACACACACACACCACAAAGTGATCAGTGATAGATTCTAACTCCTCTACTCATTCACAAGCTTTCTGCTCCTTTCCCCCATGATTTTTCCACAAGAAGACTCTTAATGGAGGGGCAATGTCCACCCTAAATCTCTGAAGACAACCCGGACTGCGGCGGGGCTACTACCCAGTACCGGATTTAGGAGGGAGAGAGGGAGGGGAAGAGAAAGAGGGAGCAAAGATGGAAGGAAATGTGTGGCTTGGGAAGCAGATTCCCCAAGACCTGCTCTCCATCAGCTGCTCTGAAGAAGCTTCCATCAGGACCATTTCAAAGCAATTTTCTCCAACCCTTTTCTCACAAGGTCAGAACTCACACTGTGAGGTTTATTCTGTAGGGAAAATGGGGGGCAGAGCCTGGAGAGCATGACCTTGACATCTGGGAGCCCAGCTGGAGTCTGAGGGTGATGTGGTTCATGGAAGGCCATCCAGCCCCTTCCTGCCCCTCCCAGAGACATTGTGTCTCTCACAGTGGCTTTTGGTCCACCGCCTACCCCCACTCCCTCCCACCCCATCCCTGGCCGCTACTTCCCAACAAGCCAAATCATCACATTAACTGGTTGATCATTCAGTCAGCACTCAACTAATCTAAATTTTCCCCTGCATTTGCAAGTGCAGACACTGGGCTAACTGGATGAATACTTTAGTGAGCAAGAGATATGAAGATCCTTCCTGCTTCTATTCCAATCAGAGGTACAGAGAGTAACCGTAGAGTGATTCCCACATGTATGTTACTAGCACCGGTGCTAAAGCCTATAAAAGGGAAGACGTGAGCTATGTGTGGGTGGCTTATACCTGTAATCCTAGCTACTCAGGAGGCTGAGAGCTGAGAATCGTGGTTTGAAGCCAATCTTGACAGGGAAGTCCATGAGACTCTTACCTCTAAATAACCAGGAAAAAGTCAGAAGTAGATACAAACAGTAAATCCTAGAACTCATTGTTGAATATGTATTGAGTATGAGTATGTTTCCTACAATAGTTTGAGATAATGGGGGTATTGTTACTCATGCAGGTTGGGTCTGAGAATAAAGTTGATGTAAAAAAAATTTTTTTAAGGGGCTGGGAAGGTGGCTCAGTGGTAGAGCACTTGCCTTGCATGCCTGAGGCCCTGGGTTCCATTCCTCAGCACCACATAAGCAAAAAGAAAAAAGCCAGAAGTGGCGCTGTGGCTCAAGTGGTAGAGCACTAGCCTTGAGCTGAAGAGCTGAGGGACAGCACCCAGGCCCAGAGTTCAGGCCCCACGACTGGACCCAAAAAAAAAAATTTTTTTTTAAATAAAGCCAGAAGTGGAGCTGTGGCTCAAATGGTAGAGCACTAGCTCTTAGTGAAAAGGCTCAGGGACAGTGCCTAGGCTCTGAATTCTGAGTTCAAGCCTGAATACCTGCACAAAATGAGAGGAAAGAAGGAAGGAAGGAAGGAAGGAAGGAAGGAAGGAAGGAAGAGAGAATGAAGGGAAGAAAGAAAGAAATGAAAGAAAAAGTAAGAAAGAAAGGAAAGGAAACAAGGAGAGAAAGAAGGAAGGGAGAGAGGGAGGGAGAAAAAAGAAAAGAAAAGAAGACATAGTATGGTAAGAATCCAAGAGCTGCTTGACAGGATGAATAGGAGCTGGGCACTTGCTATGTTCAGAGCTGAGGATGGGTATCAGACATTGAGGGAATAAATATATAGAGGCCCAAGGTCAGGTGGTTCAATTCCCAAGGTCAGATGGTTCAACCTTACTGTGAATCCGCCAGTATTGGGCACACAGCAGTGGTTACAGCCCAAAGACAGGTCTCAGGAAAACATCTGCAGACTTTTGCCCCTAGCCTAGAAGCCTCCCTCTTTCTCTCCCTGTCATCTACCTAGGACACAATGTTTTTGGTAGGGGCTCCAGGCATGACACTCAAACACAACCCCATCAGTCACTTGGTGTACAAATACGAAACTGAATCCTCTTCTGTCTCACTTTTGCCACCCCCCAAAAAATGGATATGAAACTATCATACGGCTTGCTGGGTTATGAGAATGAAATGGGATTATCCACACCAAGTCTTGTAAAGTCCTGAACACCATAGTCGCTACTCAGCAGAGCTCACCCAATGGAATTAGTGTTGCTATTACTATTATTAGAGACACTAAGGCTCCTGGCCCTGGAATTACAATCTCCAAATGGCTAAGTATGGAGATCATGAAGAGCCAGGGAAGGTCTATAGCCCTGGATCCTGGTAGACAAAGTCTAAGTAATGACTCTATTGGAGAAAACCCTTGAATTCATCAAGTAAGTTTGGGGAATGAACTTGAGCTTGTCAGTGATACAGGCCGGGCACAGAGGACAGCTAAGACCCGGGGAGACAACTTAGATGACAGATGTGTGTTGCCCATTGGCATCAACCTCACCTCCTACTCTGCCTCCCACCCCAAGAGTTGGACACTCTTCCAAAGGATTCCAGCCATACTATTGGTAATGAGAACCCCACAGAGTCTTCTCGGGCCGAGGAGTCACGGGTTGTTCCTTCCCAGAAAAGCACCTTTGCTCCAGTGGGAGGATGCCTTTGGACTGATAAAGGCTTGCCCTGTCCAGTTATGGTAGGAATATTGCAAAGGGGTGAAGCTATTTTTTGCCACTTGCTCTATCTCTCCAGCAGGCACAGTAACATGACTTGAGATCCAAATAGCCTCAGCCATAGAAGGTCATAGAGCTGAAGGCTAGAAGGTCTGGCTCTCCAACTGCCAGGTTGGGGGATAGAAGAAGTATTTACATCACCAGTTGCAGGGGCAGGGGATCCTAGGACTTTGAACGGTCATCTGGGTCCATCTTGCCCCAGCCTCATTCCACTGTCCACACGCTCCTGCTGAACCAATTCCCTTCTGGGCCTCAAGTCAGATTGCAAGTTTATTTTTAGCTCCTGATTCCCTGAGAATGCGGGTGGGCCCTTGTAGAGCAGGGAGAAGGAGGAGGGAGGAAGGAGGAGGAAGAGGAACTGGAAG
>NW_012267301.1:3345068-3374443 GCF_000151885.1 Dipodomys ordii
GGGGGGGGTGCAGGGAGGACACAGCCCAGCCTTAGCCCAGTTTCAGCCTTCTGGCAACCTACTGCAGAGATAAGATCCAGTTCCCTCCCTTCTCTGCCCACCTCAGGTCAAGACCCAGTTGGGTTCATGTTTTTGTGTTCCCCTTTTTATCTTCCCTGAAGGCCCTTGGAGACCTATAGGATTTCCGTTCCTCTCTCTAGTCAGTCTGGGCCACTCTGTCCTTCAGGGTTCTCATGTTGAACAACAGTAGATGTAGAAGAGGGCTCCTCAATTCTTTCCTTTCTCCTGTCTCTGAAGAAATGTATCCAGGCTCACCTCTTGTGCTAGCCTGATACCATGATAGAGATGAATAAATATGGATAAACAGAAGGATGGGCTTCTCTGCTTTACCCTACAGGTCAAAGGCCTGAATAAACGAAGAGCCAATTAGAGGAAGTGATAGAGGTTTAGAAACTCTTACAAAACTTTCTTTGTCCCTGGTTACTAGTTCCTGTCTCGTTTCCGAGAAGTTCTCTAGATCCCTGGTAGCTCATCTTTGCCTCTAGGATCCACAGAGAGGTGTATTTCTGCCTGGTCAGCACTTCCTCTCCCTTTCCTGAGCCCTTCCTTCTCTCTCGCATCCCCAGGCCCTGCCCCATGGTCTTCATGATATCTAGCTGCATCCTGAAATCCTGGCTCCATGACACACCAGTCTTATGAGATTCCTGCCCTCTTCAAGAGATGGAAAAGCCTCTGGAGTGATTTGAGGACTCCCAAGAGTGTGTAAAATAGTTGATGCAAGGTGGGCCAGGTGTGAGACCTGAGTAGCTAGGATCTTAGGGTCATGGTTCAAAGCCAGACTGAGAAAACAAATCTGAGAGACTCTTATCTCAACCAGCAGAAAGGCAGCAGTGGAGGTATGATTTGTAGAGCACCAGCCTTGAGTGAAAAAGCTAAGTGAGAGCACAAGACCCTGAGTTCAAGCCCCAGTGCTGGCATGAAGCAAGACTAGTACACAATAGGTGCTAAGTAGATGCATTTAAAAAATCATTCAGGGGCTGGGAAGGTGGCTCAGTGGCAGAGCTCTTGCCTTGCATGCTTGAGGCCCTGGGTTCGATTCCTCAGCACCACATAAGCAAAAAATTTTTTAAAAGCCGGAGGAGCTGTGGCTCAAATGGTAGAGCACTAGCCTTGAGCTGAAAAGCTGAGGGACAGCACCCAGGCCCAGAGTCCAGGCCCCACGACCGGACCTAAAATAAATAAATAAAAAATCATTCAATATATGGTTCAGAAAACTAAGCCTTGTTAAACATCTTCTTTAACTCTATTCCTGATCATTCTATTTGTAGTTGCTTTAATATTTTATAAAGCACTTTCACATGCATTAGCTCAGCTAATCCCCCATGATCCCTTGAGGCAGGCCAAAGCATTAGTCCATGATTATTATTCCCATTACACAGATAAAGACATTTAATGCTCCATGAAAATGCAGACCTATCTTGCTCACCATTGTGTTGAAGCACCTAACCCAAGGCTTGCCCAGGATGAGCAACAAGTAGAATGCATTGCATTTGAAGGAGCACCTTCAATGTGCCCGCCATGAACCTTCCCTCATCTATACAACAGGGAGCCAAGCTGTAGGACACACAAAGGAAATTCAAACTATTCTCTCCCCCTCCCCCATCTCTCTGTCTCTCCTTCTCTCTCTTCTTCTTTCTCTGTCTCTCTCTGTCTCTCTGTCTCTCTCTGTCTCTGTCTCTCTCTGTCTCTGTCTCTATCTCTCTGTTTCTCTCTCTCTCTCTTTCTCTCTCTCTCTCCCTCCCTCCTTACCCTCTCTTTTTCCCTCTTCCCAGCTACCTTTCCTCACTTTGTAGTGGAGACTGGCCTCAAACTGTGCCTTCCAAGTGTTAGGGTTATTGGCAGGTGCTACCATACCTGGCTTCAGCTGTATTTTTAACAGGTAAATGAGAAGAGATGATGTGGTGGTTTTCCACCTGTAATCCAAGCTACTGGGAGGATAGCAATAGGAGGATCAGAGTTCTAGGACAGTCTGGGCAAAGTTAGTGAGACTACAGCTCAAAAGTGAACTACAAGCAAAATGACTGGGGACATGGCTCAAATGGTAGGAACACTTGCCTAGTTTAATCTCCAATACCAAACAAATAGAAGGGAGAGAAGGATGTGTGTCACAAAGTCTTTCCTCTTCTAGAAATGAGGCTAGCTTATATCTTTAGGAGAAATTGGACAGGTCTGTGGCAGGGATGGATAAGCTCTGTTCTTGAAGAGACCTTGATCAGCTTTCCATGTCCTTGGACTTTGAATCTGTTTCTTCAGCCAGACACTGAGTTTAGGGAAGTACAGGTGAGAGTTTAGGGCATGGCTCAAATGGTAGAATACCTGTCTAGCAAGCATGAAACTCTAAGTTTAAACCCTGGTACTGCCAAGAAATAAGGAAGGGGGGAGTGGGAGCAGGGAAGCGGGGAGGAGGGAAGTTTGTGTCTATGTGTGTCTCCTTGGAAAGCAAGCACTGGGAGAAGAAAGATGGTCCAGAGAAGACCCTTAGGCTAAGAATTAAGATTCTTGCTAATATTCACTCCCCAGGGGAAGATTTTTCTGCTTTTGGAAGAGATAGCATGAGGTAGATAAAAATTAAGGTAGAATTAAAATGTGTAATCCCTTTCTAGGTCAAAAATCCTTTTATTAATTTAAGGACAAAAATGTGTTATGTATAAGTTGGTTTTCCCTGAAATTATTATAATCAGTATATTGCATTTCAAAGTATAATCTTCCAGATAATAATTATAAATCTGTTTTATTTTTAATTTGTCAAATTAAAAAAAAACAAATGGAGTCATAGATATTACAGTCTGAGTCTCTCTTATTTCTTGTTAATGGGAGCAGGAGTGAGCCACCAGGACTCCCTAATGGGGTGGGAGGGGTAAGAGCAGAGGCTACATGTCTTTAGGAAGATTGCTGGGAAAACCCCAGTTCACTGGTGACATTTGTCTCTTGGAAACGATCTCAATGTTGTAGGTGTATGTTTATTGTTTGCTTAATTCATTCATTCATTTACTCATTTGTTGGTCCTGGGGCTTGAACTCTGGGCCTGGGCACTGTCCCTCAGCACTTCAGCTCAAGGTGAGTGATCTACCACTTGAGCCACAGTACCACTTCCAGTTTTCTGGTGGTTGATTGGAAATAAGACCCTCACAGACTTTCCTGCCTGGGTTGTCTTTGAATGGTGATTCTCAGATCTCAGCCTCCTGAGTAGCTAGGATTACAGGCATGAGCCACCAGTGCCTAGCAATGACACTGTTTTAAGTTCTTCAAGTAATGTTAACCATGATTATCACCACACAGGCAGATGGTGGCATGCATACTGTCCCAGGGATGCCAAATGTTAGAATGAAGGGTTTGAACCCACCCTGAACACAAAGCCACAGATAGTTTGATGAGGAAATTAGTGAACTCCACCAGCTTTCCCAATCTGTAGATCTGTGTGCACCCTCCAATCCCAGATCCTGCCTCTACAAGAACATTTTTGTGACTTGGCTAGTTCCTGAATTTACAGTAATACTTCCTAAATTTTGCTTTATATTTTGAACTGGGAGTGATTTTAAACTCTTCAAACTTGCATTTTGGAAAGATTCTTTCTTTAGTCCCTTTTATAGTCTATGAGGTCACAGGGACAAGAGAAAGGCAATTTCCAATTTCCTCTCAATTCAGTGTTTCTCAGTCATGCTCTAATGCATCTGTCTGGAGCCTCGTGAGAAAGCAAAAAATTCAGATGGCATCCCAGCTACTGGGAGGGCAGAGATAGGAAGGAGGATCAGAGTTCTAGGACAGTGTAGGCAAAGTTAGTAAGATTGTGCCTCAAAAATGCAAAGGGAGGCTGGGTGCTGGTGGCTCACACCTGTAATCCTGAGATCTGAGGATCGTTGTTTAAAGCCAGCTCCAGTAGGGAAAGTCTGTGAGACTCTTATCTCCAATTAACCATTAAAAAAGCAGAAATGGAGCTGTAGTTCAAGTGTTAGAGTGCTAGCCTTGAGCACAAGAGCTCAGGGACAGTACCCAGGGTCTCAATTCAAACCCCAGGACCAGCACAAAACAAAACAACAACAACAACAAAATAACAGCAACAACAAAAAAGAGCCTAAAAGTAGAATGACTGGGGGAATAGCTCAAGTGGTAGAAGACTTGCCTAGTGGCAGAAGACTTGCCTAATCTCCATTGGAATCACTGCTCTTTCCCAGGCACCTGCTCATTCATTGAACACTTCATGGGCCCTAGACCCTGGGCAAGGTGTCTGGATTCAGCCAAGGCCAACACTCTGTCCTTCTGCTCACTTTCTTTTCTTGGCTCATGATAGTAAACCAGCAAACAAAGAGACAGGGTGAACTGCCTGCTCTGAAGAAAGTCTGCTTTACAGTCTAGTGAGAGAGCAGCAGTTCAGAGCAGCCCCTCCCCATCAAGATGGGAAGTTTCTAAGCTAAAAGGAAGGCATAAGTTCTCTGGCCTGCCACGGCAGCAATCCCCACACAGCACAGACACTTCCCCTGGTTGGCCTGCCTCCCTGACCCTCTGCTCACCTTCCCTTCTGAGAAGATGACACCAGGGACAGTCAAGCTGGTTCCAAAGCTTCCACTGAGACCAACCGTGAGATCCCTCTGCAGGTAGAGAAATCTACCTGGTAGAATTTAGACTGCTTATCTTCCGTATTCTATCTTCAAAGTGACCTTCCCTCCCTTCTTCCATCTTTCTCTTTCTTTTTTTAAAAATTTTTTTGGGTCCTATTGTGGGCCTGAACTCTGGGCCTGGGCACTGTCTCTCAGCTCTTCAGCTCAAGGCTAGCGCTCTACCACTTGAGCCACAGGACCACTTCCGGCTTTTTTTTCTGTTTATGTGGTGCTGAGGAATCGAACCCAGGGCTTCATGCATGCAAGGCAAGCGCTCTACCACTGAGCCACCTTCCCAGCCCCTATCCTTCTCTTTCTTTCCCTCCTCCCTACTTCCCCTCTTTTCTTTCCTTCCTTCTTTTCTTTGTGATGCTGAGAATTTGAACCAGGGCCTTAAGCATTCTAGGCAAGGGCTCTACCACTGAGTTGTAGACCCCAACCCTAGAGGCTACACTATTTTTTTTTTGGTCGGTTCTGGGGCTTGAACTCTGGGCCTGGGCGCTGTCCCTGTGCTCTCCAGCTCAAGGCGAGCACTCTACCACTTGAGCCACAGTGCCACTTCCCGTTTTCTGGTAGTTAATTGGAGATCAGAGTCTCACAGACTTTCCTTGCCAGGGCTGGCTTTGAACTGCGATCCTCAGATCTCAGCCTCCTGAGTAGCTAGGATTACAGGTGACACCCGGCAAGGCTTCACTTTTTGTGAAAAGGTTTGAAGAATAAAATGGACCCTAACCAAACCCCACGCCTCAACTCTGACCTTCATGGGGACCCAGTGGGGCAATCCGAGGGGAACCTCCTCGTCTTGAGACAAGAATGTCCCCAGGGCTGTCCCTCACTGGCCTCCACCCCAGAGCTATTGGACCTCTTCCCCAGCCATGATGTCAGTTCCCACACCACCATCGCCACTGCCCCTGGAGGAAGCGGACACAGCACTTACACATTAATGAATTAACCTCTAGACTTCAAACCCAGGCTCTTCTGCTATCCCAGCATCTCCCAACCGTCTGTCACTCGAGTCCTCCCCGCCTAGTTTTCGCCATGTCCCCATCTTCCTGTACTCAGCCACTTAATATGTTTGTAAAGATAGCCCATTCTCTCCACCCCCCACTCCCCTGCCTTTGCTTGAGTGCCTTTGTTTAAATCCGAAATTAGATATCACTGCCTTAATTGGAAATCTGGTTTGCACTGACCGTAAATAGAAGGCAGCCATGAAAATAAATGCACCGACAGGTTATCAAATCCCAGCCAGACACTGCAGTCTGCTGAAGGCTCTGAGCCCCAGGGCAGCTCTCTGGGTAAAAAAAAAAAAAAAAAAAAAAAAGGAAGTAAGCGGGCGCCACACAAGTGTTAAAACAGGCTGGCTCCCCGGGGATGGACTTCTTGCTAGGAGTAAACTCGATGACGTCATGCTCATCTCAGACATGCCCACCGTGGTTCCCCCAGGCTACCTGCTGAGGGCAGCACCCTGCACCAGCAGCAAGGGCAGTGTCAGCCGGCGGCTGCTGCCCCGCCCTCTCACCTGTCTCAGGGGCTATCCTTGGCAAATCCGCCTTCCCACTGTGAAGTCCCAGGTTCATCCCTGTACACTCTAGCCCTCGCACAAAGCCATCCCTCTAATCTGCCCTCTGCAACCACCAGGCATCAGGCCTGATGCTCCCCTTCTCCCCCCCAATCCCGCCTCATAGGATGAACCCCTTCTGATAATTGCATGCTCAGACCAGGTACTTTCCAAAGGCCAGATCTGATCCTGTCTTGTCCCTAACTGGGTCCCTGTGTCTCACCCACTGCTTTCATGATTGCATCCTGCCTTCCCCAGGACCGCTGAGGCCCAGTCTGCCCTACACACACACACACACACACACACACACACACACACACACACACACACACACCTTCGCTTCCATGTTCTTTCCATCTAGGCTGAAAAGTCACCATCCTCACTGCCTCCATGGTCTTGTTGAACCAGCACTCCTCCTCAGACCTCTCCCATTTCATGCTTGATCAGGTTAGCTGTGGCTGTGTCTGCCATACGTCACACCTTCGGAGATCGTTCACTCTCTGCCCCCATCAGTCCCCACTCCTACCTTCTACCTGCTGTGCCCTTGGTCTTGCCCTGACTAAATTCTGCTTCTCCCAGCTGAGAAGTTCCAGGTCAGTTCCCACCCTTTCTGTGAATCCATCCTGGATTACTCCAGCCCATACAGAATTCACCTTCTCTGAATCCACTTATTTGTTGAATGAATGTACAGAAGAATAGTTCATAAATGGAACCTGGACAGAAAATAATGTCATCTTAAACTCAAACTCACTGTGATGTCCTCTACTTGCAAAAGGGATAGCCTGATAGGGGTGGAGAACATCCAGCCTGTGGGCCATAGAAAGTTTCCCAAATCATTTGGTTCATGACAGGATAGGAATGCTTATTATAGGCTGCCCATAGCCTTGTCTGCTCATATTGATAATTTTTCATAATGATGTTATAAATATCCAAATGAGCCTTGTCAGGAAAAAATTTTCCTACCCCTGTACCAGGTGAAAATATAAGAACCCCCATGCTTTCTTCTCTTGGAAAGGCTGGTAGAATGAGAAGCAGCAAGCTGAGATTACAAAGCCTTTTCCAGGGCTGAGAATGTGGCTTAGTGGTAGATTGTTTGCCTAGCATGCATGAAGCCCTGGGTTTGATTCCTCAGTACTACAGAAACAGAAAAAGCTGGAAGTGGTGCTGCAGCTCAAGTGGTAGAGTGCTAGCCTTGAGCAAAAGCTCAGGCCTGAGTTCAGTGCCTGGGTTCAAGCCCAGGCCCTAAGTTCAAGCCCCAGGACTGGCAAAAACAAAACAAAACACAAAGCTTTTTCCACTAGATCTTAAGATTTATTTCAAAAAGTTATTTGGCTTTTTTGGAATAAATACAAGTTGCAGGTGTATAAAATTCAAAAGACAGATGTTTTTTAAAAATATAAATTATCTAATATTAACCTCCTGATTGTAATAACCTTAAGGTGCTAATATTTTTTAATGTTTCTTTTTTCTCTTTTTACTTTTATTTCTTTGCTTTATTTTTGTTTATGTGGTACCAAGGAATCAAACCCAAGGCCTCATGCATGCTAGGCAAGCACTCTACCACTAAGCCATCTTCCCAGGCCTGACAGATGCTTTTTCTAAACACATGGAGTCTTTGAGTATGAGGGAGCGTGGAGGGTCTACACTCTGATGAGGGATGGAAAGTGCATGGTTTCAGAGGACAGTGGGAAGAATTGCATTCCTATGAAGGATCTAGTTTGGAAAGTGGTCTCTGAAGAGCGATCAGGTTGAGCGCTGGTGGCTCATACCTGTAATCTTAGCTAGTCAGGAGGCTGAGATCTGAGGACCATGGTTTAAAGCCAGCCCCAGTAGCAAAGGCTTTGAAATTCTTATCTCCAATTAACCACTAGAAAAATAGAATTGGAACTGTGGCTCAAAGTGGTAGAATGTTAGCCTTGAGCAAAGAGAGCTCAAGGACAGCACCCAGTCCCTGAATTCAAGCCCTAAGACAGACCAAAAAAAAAAAAATCAGACCAAGTACCCATAGAGAGAATCAAGGTCTGTTCAGAGAGGTGGCCACAATGGAGTAAAGCTTGGAGACCTAAGACTTATTTTAGATTTATTTATTATTTCTTTGTTTATTTTTGTGCCAGTACTGGGGCTTGAGCTTAGGACCTCTCACACCAACTTGGCTTTTTTGCTCAAGGCTGGTGCTCTACCACTTGAGTAATACCTCTACTTCCAACTTTTTACTGATTAGTTGGAGTCAAGAATCTTAGGGATTTTGTGCCAACTACCTTCAAACCTTGTCTTCCTGGGTTAGCTTTGGACCATGATCCCCAGATCCCATCCTCTCGAGTTGCTAGGATTATAGGACTGAACTATCACTGCTTGGCCAGGGTCAGGCTTGAAATCACAGTGGCTTGCTTTATTGAGCACCATGAGTTAGTGGTGAAATGGCTGTACTCAATTCTCTGAAGAACAGGTTTTCAGGGCATACATGGAAAGATAGCTCTAGTTATTCTGGCATTAAAACAGCATCAAGGAGAGCTGAACCTGAGGTGTGAGGACCAGGGAGACACTTTGGAGGGCATTGGGCATCTCACATGAGGAAGACCAGGGCTCCAGCCAGTTCTATTTTCTCCAAGGACACATGTTCTCAACTAACATTGAAGTTCCAAGGAGCCTTGCACTGTACTTAATCTTCTTGGCTTTGTAACACTGCATTCTCAGCTACCCTGTAGGCTCTCTTAGACCAGAGACTGGGCTTCATCTCTTCTTCTCTCTCTCTCTCTCTCTCTCTCTCTCTGTGTGTGTGTGTGTGTGTGTGTGTGTGTGTGTGTGTGCATGGTATTACTGGGGCTTGAACTGAGGACCTGCAAGCTATCCCTTAGCTTTTTTGCTCACAGTTGGTGCCCCACCACTTAAGCTACACATCTATTTTCAACTTTTTGCTGGTTAATTGGAGACAAGAATCTCAGGGATTTGTCTGCCCCAGCTAGCTTCAACCCTTGTCCTTCAGATCTCAGCCTTCTGAGTAACTAGGATTGTAGGTATAAGCCATCTATGCCCAGCTTCAAAATTGCTTGCTTGCTTGCTTCCTTCTTTCCTTCCTTCCTTGCTTCCAATATATACTCAAAGTGGACAAGTTTGGAAGCTTGGTCCTATGGTGATTCTATTTGTGACTTTTTTTCCCATCAAACCTACTTTTTGTGTCTAAGTCTGTGACACACATCCTCCTTTAGAGAACTGTGACTACATGATGTCTTAGTACCAGAGAGGCAACACATACCTGTACTGCCAAGAACGCTGGCCCTAGCCAGGACTGCATTACCTTGTTAGCAATGTACCCTCTGTGGGTAACCTTGGGCAAAGCCCTTGGCTGGCTCAGCTTCTACTTCCCTCTGCTCTCCAATCACCAGCTCAAGGAGTCACAAAGCAATCTTTATGGCTGTGATATTGGCTGGATTACAGGAGTACAAATGAGGCCCTCTCCCAACAGTCCCCAAACCATTCTGATAGGAGAGGTGTAATGTGCAAAGACTAGCACTAGTTAGGGAACTGGGCAGAACAAGATTGCCAGAGGCCTTTGTAACTGCTATACGGGTCTGGAACCAGCTCCAAGACAAATATATGTGCACAGAGACAGCCTGCCCCTCCCACCAGCAGACCATCCTGTGGCCTCCACTGGGAAGATAAGAAGGCAAGGGCCCAGAGAGGCTAGTTAATGCAGTCACAGGACCCTCAATACCTAGGGAAGAATTAACACCATTAAGCCCATGCCTCATTTCTGATTTCCCAAAAGCTCCAAGTTACTGAATTAGAGGTTCCGTTCCTTTCCGGGGAGGGGGGAATCATCAAGTAATAACACTATGTTAATAGAACATGTAGGCATGTTGGGCTTATAAAAGAGCTAGCTAACCATCTGCTTGCTGCCTTAGACTAGAGGCATGATTCAGTTTGACTTTTATTTATTTATTCGTTTATTTAACTTCCTTAATGTATTTATTGGTGTGCTGGTACTGGGGCTTGAACTTGAGGCCTTTCATTCTCCTTTGACTTTTTCTCTCGGAGTTCTATCATTTGAGCCATACCTCCACTTCCCTGGTGCTTAACTGGAGATTAGAGTCTCACAAACTTTCTAGCCCCAGCTAGCTTTGAAATTCTGTTTTCACATCTCAGCTTCCCAAGTAGCTAGGATTAAAGGCGATTAAAGGCGTAAGCTATTAGTGCCCAATACAGTTTGACTTTCGGAACTAACTGTGAGTGAACCGGAAGGCCTGTGGCATAGATGGTATTTTTCTTGTCCCAAATTTAAACACTAGCACTGGGAAGCTAGTGCAGTAGAAAAAAACACCAAGAAGTAAGCCCAGTCTGTGCCCACTTGGTTTCAAGATTGCCTGGTTGTCGTCACTTGCAATGCTCTTGGAATTCTCAGGAGCTAATGAAAAAAGCTGACCTTTAGATTGAGGGTAGAACTCTTGCATAGTACTGCATTCAGTTCCCAGCACCAAGGGGAAAGGTAGGAGAAGGCTTTCTACAAAACATAATTTCTTGAAAAATTAGCTAATTTGTGTGAGAATGGAAAAGAAGAATAGAAGTATGAGCTTGAGTTCATTCTGCATGTCTGTGTATGTACATGCATGTGTGCACTAGTACTGGGACTTGAACTCTAGGCCCCTTGGTATTCCCATTCATGCTGGTATTCTCTTACCTGACCCACATCTCCACCTTCCAGTTTTTTTCTGATTAATTGCAGATAAGAGCCATGTGGATTTTTCTGCCCCAGCTGGCTCCTAACCTTGATTCTTAGAGTTCAGCTTCCTGGGTAACTAGTATTACAGGCATCTGTCACTGGTGCCTGGCTCTGTGTTAATTCTTAAGCTAAAAACTAAAGACGGTTTAGATAAACTGAAAAATTACACTTAATAGTAGCTCTAACTCTAAAAGCAAGGGTCCTTGTAATTCTAAAACAGTAACTTTTTAAAAAGCAATTTAAAACACCACTCCAAGAAATCACCAACAATAACAACAGAATGAACCTTTTGACAAACAAGAAATGTTGAAAAGCATTGGATGTGATCTGAGTGGGAGCACACGTATTTCCCTGCACACAAACTGTGGGCTCAAAGGCCTCCTGCTAGAGAAGAACCTTGGTGCCCTCCTCCAAGCTGACCATCCTTTAACCTCGCCCCCAGCCCTTCCCAGCTGACATCATGACAGTGCTCCCTCTGCTGCTCAAAATGATTACTGCAATTAATTGTCCCAGGCTTTCTGTTTTAGTTTAATTCTTCATTTATTCACTGGCTTAGTCAATGAACTGTTATAGTGGGTCTGGTGTGGAGAATATAATAGGTAGTGAAATAGCCATCAGCCTTCTTCACATATTCTGTGTGTGTGTGTGTGTGTGTGTGTGTGTGTGTGTGTGCACGCACGCACACCAGTCCTGGGGCTTTAGCTCAGAACCTGAGCTTTTTTTTTTGTCAGTCATAGGGCTTGAACTCTGGGCCTGGGCGCTGTCCCTCAGTTCTTCAGCTCAAGGCTAGCACTCTACCATTTGAGCCACAGTGCCACTTCTAGTTTTCTAATGGTTTATTGTACATAAGAGTCTTGCAGACTTTGCTGCCCGGGCTGGCTTTTAACCTTGATCCCCAGATCTCAGCCTCCTGAATATCTAGGATTACAGGCATGAGCCACTTGGCACCCAGCTTCTCTGAGCTTTTTTGTTCAAGGCTGTCATTCTATCACTTGAGTTGCAGCTCTACTTGTGTTTTTGTTGTTTAATTGAAGCTAAGAGTCTCAAAGACTTTTCTTCTTGGACTGGATTTGAACTGTGATCCTTAGATCTCAGCCTTCTAATTTAAGATAACAGGCCACCTAGTGCCTAGCTAAACTTTATGGTTTTATAGTGTGAATCACAGACATAAAACATGATTGGTATGCTTTAGAAACCCTGTAACAGAGCACCTATTCCAGATCTGGTGGCTAGAGAAAGCTTCCTAGAGGATATGCCCAAAGAATGGGCAGAAGGTCAGCAAGCAAATGAAGCAAAGGAAAGAGTTAGCATTACAGGCTGAGGGCATGGCATGCCTAAAAGTCAGGTATCAAAAAAGCACTGTAATCTCAGCCCTGGGGAAACTGAGCAGGAAAATCAGAGTTCCAAGCCAGCCTAGACTACATAATGAGGACTTATTTAAACATACCTCCACCTATTGCCAAGAAAAAGAGAGCAGAGTATCAGTGGTAGAGAGCCAGCCTTGAGCAAAAACACTCAGACCCAGAGTTCAAACCCCAGGACCAGCATGAAGAGCAAGGGGGGGGGGATGGGAAGGAAGGAAGGTGAGGGAGGGGAAGGAGGGAGGAGGAGATAGGAAGGGAGGGGAGGGGAAGGGGATACAAAGGTAGAGAGAACACGAGTTGCTCATGCTGGACGTTAAGAACTTTGGACTTCATTCTCAGGAAAAAAAATGAAACAAGCTTATAAAATCTAAGTTTCTCCCAGGCCCTGACTTATACCTCTTACCTCTCAGAGTGTATGAACCTCCCTTCTATGATGTTATTCTTTAATTTGTTGTTTTTCTCTCATGCATGAGCTACTCACTCATGTGCCCTTGACCTCCCTTTTCCTTCTGTCAGCAAAGAAGTTTGTCTTGTGTCATAACCATTCCTCAGCCAAGGCAGAGCCTCAGCTCCTGTAAGAATAGATCTGGCAACACCAAACTTCTTTCTCCAGCCAAAGTCCTTGGTGGGGAGGCAGTGGCTTACAGAGTGAGGTCCTGGGAACTCAGCACACTCCGGGGCATTTGTGTAACCAACCAGCCTTTCAGTGGCATTCAGAGTCCAGTGTTGGGGAGAGAGAAGAGGGTCCTGGAATAATCCTGAAGCCCTCTGTGTTTAGTGATCAGAACAAGTCTCTGGGGTCTGTCCCCTCCTGGGGCCCGCTGCCAGCCCTGCTTCTACCTGGCTGGAGAGGCTGTAATCAATGCTTTGATCTGAAGTCACTGACTTCTACTGCTTCCCAGGTCTTGAAATAGTCATAAAACCTACCTGCTAGGATTGCTGAGATTAGAGAAGATTATGCATAAAATGTGCTCAGCAGGTTAAAGAACAAAACCAGACTCTGACTATTGCAGTTATAAAGGGTGTGTGTGTGTGTGTGTGTGTGTGTGAGTATGTGTGTGTGTGTGTGTGTGTGTGCGCGCGCACATGTAATGGCAGGCAGCAGGCCTGAATCATAAAGATTGAAATTTAGAGAATAATGTGCAGCTAGGCAAGTCAAACACCTCACCCAAAGAAAAGGGAGGGCCAGCAGGTGAGAAGAGCGGCCTGTCTCTGGACAACCAACAGCTGGGGAAGAGAACTAGGGGCTTGAAGACATAGTGGGTGGAAAGGAAATCTCCATGAAAGGTTCAAAGTCTGACCAGAAGCTTGGCTCTTCCAACCCTGTGTGGTAGTCATAGCTCTAGACAGTACAAATCAGTCTAAGCAAAAGAGGACAATTGATGTTTTTGATGCTGGTCCTAAGGATTGAACTCAGAACCTGGGTGCTGTCCTTTAACTCTTTCACTCAAGCCTGGTATTCTACTACTTGAGCCAAAGCTCCACTATTTTTTTCTCTTTCATAGTTAATTGAAGGTAAGAGTCCCATGGACTTTCCTGCTTAGGCTGGTTTCACACCAAAACCCTCAGATCTGGGAGTCCTGAGTAGCTAGGATTCCAAGTGTGAGCCACAGTTACCTGGCAAATGGACAGTTTCTGTTCCGTTAAATGAAGAGGCCAGGGGAAGGTAAGGACTTCTGACACAAATGAATCTAGCTTCAACCAATGTCCTCAAGAGCCAGTCTCTAGTTTTCAGCATCTCTTCCTTCTTTCCTAGCTTCTTCTCAGGCCAGTTTTCTCTAGGTTGTAACAAAAAATGTACCAATGGCCTTAATGTACCACCTCAGGCTGGGACAGCATTTCTGTAGTTCCAGCTAAAATCCTGGGGCTACCATTCATTGGCTTGACTTGGGCCACATGCCTACCTGTGAACCAATCATAATGACTAGGGAAATGAAATGTTTTGATTGGCTGGATCTGGATCATGTGCCCAGTCTTGTGTCCAGAGTTGGGTCAGTCCCACCTACATTCTTTGTACAAAGCATAAAGAGTTCCCTAAATAAAAAGTTAAGAACCTGTTTCTGAAAGGAATGATGAACACAAGCAAAGAGGTGCCTGTAGTTTATCCATCCGTGACACATCTCTATTCCTGGTAGGTCACAGAGCCTGGCTGACTGACACATGTGGTGCTACAGCCCGTTCATGCTTGGTCCTTGAGCAATCTCCCCACCCCCCCTTCTGCCCACCTCCCAAGACAGCAGCAACCCACAGATGGTGCCGGCTGGAACTGCAGTGCCCAGCATAGCAGCCACAGCTGGTGCTGCAGCTAGACTTCCCTAGTGCCCTTCAGGAGGCTGCAAAGGACAAAGGAAAGCAGGGACCTTAGGTGGGGTAGGGGATGAGGCTAACAGGCTTCCAACACACCTACAGACCATAGGAAACTGTAGCTGTGAGCTGAAGACATATTATAAATGATGAAATGATGTTCCTGCTGCTTCCTGAGCACAACCAGCATACTCTGAATGGTGCATTCCTCCCTCTCTCTCTCTCCACTTTGCCTGTCTTATTAATTGAGATAGGGGTCTCATAACGTGTTTGCCCTTCATCCTCCCAATCCTTGCCTCCCAAGCCACTGAATTCAGGATATGATCCACTATGCCTAGTCACTCTCTCATTCTTGACACACATCTTTTTTTTTTTTTGGGGTCCGGTCGTGGGGCCTGAACTCTGGGCCTGGGCGCTGTCCCTCAGCTCTTCAGCTCAAGGCTAGCGCTCTACCACTTGAGCCACAGCGTCACTTCTGGCTTTTTTCTTTTTGCTTATGTGGTGCTGAGGAATCAAACACAGGGCCTCATGCATGCAAGGCAAGCGCTCTACCACTGAGCCACCTTCCCAGCCCGACACACATCTTTTTTTTTTCTTTTTGTATTAGTTCTACAACTATTCCACAGTTGGCCCCTACGGTAGCCTCAGTGGGCCACATCCTCTACTAGGAGCTGTAGTGAGTCCCCAGCGGAGCCCACACAGCTTTAGAAGTGCAACAGCTATGATTCTTGTTTCTTTAAGAAAGCATTCTATTTTTGTTGAAAAAAATTTCTGCAAAGGGTGAACAAATGCAGCAGTGACATTAGCCACTATGTTGAAAATTAACTATACAACCTGTGGGTGGGGATAGGAGGGAAAACTGACAGCGACTTTATCTGACTTATATAACTGTAACCCCTCTGTACCTCTCCTTTATACTAACAATAAAACACGTTTTAAAAAAATTATTTATGGTACTAGGGTTTGAACTCCAGGACTTGTACTTGCTAGACAGGTGCTCTACTACTTGAGCCATAACCCAAGGTCCTTTTCCTTTCACTATTTTGTGTATGTGTATGCCGGTTGTGGGGCTTTAACTCAGAGCTTTGTCATTGTCCCTAAGCTCAGGGCGCAAGGCTAGCACTCTACCACTTGAACCATAGCTCCACTTCTGGCTTTGGTGAAGGGATTAATTAGAGACAAGAGGCTTTTGGGTTTTCCTGCCTGAGCTGGCTTTGAACCACAGTCCCCAGACTTTAGACTAGTGAGTAGCTAGGATTGCAGGCATGAGTCACTGGGGCTCACTTGCTCTGGTTATTTTTTAGATAAGTACTTGCTTTCTTGCCCAGGTAGTCCGGACATACAATCCCCTCATAATGCTTGCCATTTCTCTGGGATGACAGGCATGTACCTTCGCATCTACCTGTTAATGGAGATGGGTGGTCTTATAAACTTTTTTGCCTAGACTGGCCTCCAATAGCAGTTCTCCCAATCTCTGCCTCAAGCAGTAGCTAGGATCTTGGGGACAAACACTTTTTTTAAAAAGCAGGTGACATGATTCCTAGTTCAGGCACCATAAAAACTCCCCAGTGACTGCAGCCAAAGTAAGGTCCCCTGGGTTACACCTCCGTGCTTTTCTAGCATCGAAAACACCTGTGGGGTAGGTTCGTTCCCATTCTCACCAGCTCCTGTGTGATGACAATGCAACCAATCCAGGGAGCACATGTGGGTGACCCCTGAACCTGAGGGGACATCCCTGTCCCTACAACCTCTTTGCCACCTACTGGTAGAAGATCCTGGCAGTGAGGAACTGCCCTTGCTCCACTCTTAGTCATGAGTGTGAGACTTAATCTACTTCCAGCTGCAGCAGAGGAGCAAGACACAGTTCTGGCCAATCAACAGAATCCATTGCATGGGCTGGGAAGGTGGCTCAGTGGTAGAGCGCTTGCCTTGCATGCATGAGGCCCTGGGTTCGATTCCTCAGCACCACATAAGCAAAAAGAAAAAAGCCGGAAGTGGCGCTGTGGCTCAAGTGGTAGAGTGCTAGCCTTGAGCTGAAGAGCTGAGGGACAGCGCCCAGGCCCAGAGTTCAGGCCCCACGACCAGACCCAAAAAAAAAAAAAAAAAACAGAATCCATTGCAGTCAACCTAGAGCCACAGTGAGTGATTGGCTCTGTAGGATGAGGCATGTCATCTAATATGGCCCAATGAGAATCAGCACTGGGACTTTTGCTGGGAGCTTGGGAAGAGACAAGTAGGCTTACAAGAGTAAGCCTGGAGCAACTGGTAGTCAACTGAGAAAGAACTTGCCTGGGGTTAAGGTAAGCAAAGGAAAACAGAAGAAACTAAGAACCTGCATCCTGAGGGCCCCTTTTTACTCCTTGAACTTGGGCAACCCTGACTCTCGACATGAATTTTGCAGTCAGATAAGCCAGTACATTCCCTTGTTGGCCTAAGCTTGTTTTCAGCAAATATTTGTCACACATAGCTTAGAGGATAGCGATCACTGTGTGACCTCAAAGTGTCCGGGCCCCGGCCCCCCCTTCTCCTCCCCCCCAATTCCCCTATCCCCCCTCCCCCGCCTCAGAGGGGCTGTGTGACTCCAGAGCCTTCCCTAGACTCCACTTCCTTTCTAGGATGATCCTCTAGGCCAGGAGTCAAGTGGCAGAGCTCCCAGGGGTGACTTTGTTCTGTCCCCTCCTTGTATATGTAAAAAGACTGGGGGACCCAGGGGAACAAGGACTCACCCTGACTCACACAAACAACAAAGCCAACAGGGGTATCAACCCCTGGCTCTATCAATAAATAGACCTAAGCCAGTGGGGTGATAACAGGCAGACTGGGGCCACAATGCCAGCCAAGATTCCTCAAGGACATGGCTGCAGGAACACAGGATTTACTACTGTATTCCTATGCCTGCGGCCCTGTAATCACTGTACACACACACACACACACACACACACACACACTGTTTCTAATCATAATAACATATATGGAATGCCAGAGATTCCCCCCCTTCCCAAGGACACAGATGAGTTAAAAGGGGGAGAATGAACCCTCTAGTAATCTCATCATCCTGAGCCAACATAGCATTTTGGAAGCACATGAGCAGGATTCTCTGCTCAGGCTTCAGAAACTGAAATGCAGGGGATAATTTGGAGGCCAGTGGAAGGCTCAACAGTGAACGAGAGGGCAGAAGAACGAGCTTGGTTGACAGGCGTGAAGGACGCTCAGAAGGGTCAGAGGCAGGAAAGGGAGCCATGGGGGGACAGTGGAGACCTCGCTCATGATGCCATCAGTGAACCCTCCCACTGCTGCTCCTGCAAACCCTTTCCTTGTCTGTTCCCACGTCAAAACCCAAGGAAAGAGTCTGAGGTCGTGCATCTCCCACTGACTCCCTGAAGGTGAGGAGGAAGGATCTGACCCTTCCCACTTCAAGCAGAGGAGTTCCTGAGTGGGGTACAGGAGCCAAGAGCCCCCTCTACTCCCACCGACTCCCACCAGCCTCCTGACCCTGTCCTGGGGCAGAGACATATCTGGGTGCAAATCCTGACTGCTGGATGACCTCTCACTGGAGCAGGGGCATCATTAAGCTCCTCAAGTCCATTTTTCTTGTTGGGCAGTGGAGACAAGGAGGAGAGGTATAAGGTTCTGGGCATAGCAGCAGCACTGCATGGGCCGGAGTCAAATCTGGCTACTGCCTGTTTTACACCACCTGTGAATTAAGAATTTATTTGTAGGGCTGGGAAGGTGGCTCAGTGGTAGAGCACTTGCCTTGCATGCATGAGGCCCTGGGTTTGATTCCTTAGCACCACATAAGCAAAAAGAAAAAAGTCGGAAGTGGCGCTGTGGTTCAAGTGGTAGAGCGCTAGCCTTGAGCTGAAGAGCTAAGGGACAGCACCCAGGCCTAGAGTTCAGGCCCCACAACCTGACCCCCCCAAAATATATATATATATAAAAGTATTTATTTGTAGCCTGTAACTTCCCTCATCCCAGAACTCAGAAGGTGCAGGATCGAAACCAGCCTGGACTACATAGTGAGTTCCAGAGTGCCCAGGGCTGCAATCTGTAATCCTAGCTACAGAAGAGGCTGAGATCTGAGGCTGGAGGTTCAAACCCAGCTGAGGCAGAAAATTGTGTGAGATTCTTATCTCCAATTAACCAGAAAAAAAACAAAACTGGAAGTAGAGCTGTGGCTCAATGGTAGAGCTCCAGTCTTAAGTCAAAAAGGTAAGGAAGAATGTGAGGCCCTGTGTAAGTCCCAGACCCAGCACCATAAAGCAAGCAAGCAAACAAAAAAGAACAGAAAGGAAAGAAATACACAGAGATGTAGTACTGGTGTTTGAACTGAGGGTCTCATAAGTGTTAGACAAGCCTCATTCACATAAACCACTCTACCACTCCTGCCCTTGTACATTAGGTTATTTTTCAGATGGAGGTCTTACTTTTTGCTCAGGGTCTGTCTCAGACTGTGATCCTCCTATCTTTAGCCTCCTGAAGAGGTGGGGTGAGAAATCAACCTGAACCACCATATCAACGTTGGGGTTTTTTGTTGTTGTTGTTTGTTTTTTGTGAGGTTTTTTTGCTGCTGTTGTTGAGACAGGTTTCTCACTAACTTTGTCTGGACTGGCCTCAAGCTGTGATCTTCCCAATCTTCACTCCAAAGCAGCTGAGATTACAGGTGTGTATCACTGTGCCTGGCTGGATTTGTATTTTTAAATGTTTGAAGACTGAAGTCAAAAGAACACTATTTCACGACAGGGAAAATGATAAGCAATTCACTCTTTGCTGGTCACAAATAAAGCCATGTTGACACATAGCACACACTCACTTACATGGTGCTATGTCTTGCTTTTATACAACAGCAGCAGAGAGGAACAGCCATGACAGATTGTAGGTGGCATCCATGTCTAAAATCCTACCTTGCCCTTTAACAGAAAAATGTGTGTCCATTTTGGGGGACAGTTTAAAAGGTGCAAACCACTGAAGTTCAAACTTCTCATCTGTCACTAATGACTTTTACAGCTTTGGGAAGGCCACTTAACCTGCATCTGCTTCAATTTTATCCTCTATAAACTGAGATGACAGTTTGTTTGCACACATCTGGTATTGGGACTTGAACTCAAGAGTCTTGTGCTCTTGTTTAGTTTTTTTCCCTCAAGGCTGGTGCCACAGCTCCACTCCCAGCTTTTTGGTGGTTAATTGGGGATAAGAGTCTCACAGACTTTTCTTCTAGGACTGGCTTCAAATCATGACCCTCAGATCTCAGCCTCCTAAGTAACTAGGGTTACAGGTGTGAGCCACCAGCACCCAGCTGTGAGATGACAATTGTTACTAAGGTCATTCTGACAATGTGTTAATATTTGTAAAGCACAGATTGATACCTGTACATCATATTATGTAAATACATACATGAGCTGTGTATATGCAGAACTAAGCATTCATCCTGTATTTTTGGATTTTGTTGGAACAAAGTCAGAAGAAATAATGTTCTCTGCAAGTGTCCAGAGAAAGCTTGTTGTTGGTCAGACATTCAAAGGAAAGACCCAGAGGAAAACAACAGACCCTGTGGGTATGCAAGTGGAAGAGAAAAACTGTACATGGATAGACCACTTATCCCCAGAGACTCTGGCAAGGACAAGCTTACCAATTATACAAGATGAAATTTAAGTGTGTCAGTATGTGACTTGATACATGTCTTGTTTTGCTACTATTGAAGAGTAAAAGTCCGGGCACAGGTGGCTCATGCCTATAATCCTAGCTACTCAGATGGCTGAGATCTGAAGATCATGGTTCAAAGTCAGTCTGGTCAAGAAAGCCTATGAGAATTTTATCTTCAATTAACCAGCAAAAGCCAGAAGATCAAGTGGTAGTGTGTGCACCTTGAGTGGAAAAACAAAAAACAAAAAACTTAAGGAACAGAGTCCAGACCCTGAGTTCAAGCCCCAGTACCAGCACCAAAAATAAAATAAATAAATAAGCAAATGAAAGTTGAGTTTTTTTGTCTTTTTCTTGATATCCTTTTTTATTTTTTTGGTGCGGGGGGTCTGGTCGTGGGGCCTGAACTCTGGGCCTGGGCACTGACCCTCAGCTCTTCAGCTCAAGGCAAGCACTCTACCACTTGAGCCACAGCGCCACTTGCAGCTTTTTTCTTTTTGCTTATGTGGTGCTGAGGAATCGAACCTCATGCATGTAAGGCAAGCGCTCTGCCACTGAGCCACCTTCCCAGCCCTCTTGACATTCTTATTTCTCCAAAAGACAAGGTTTTTGTCTATGGAGTCTGCAGAGGACTTAATTAGCAGTGGCTCTCAAGATGGGAAAGGACTAGAAGACTTGAGATGATCAAGGGACTCAATAGCCATGTGTGGGAGTGAGATCCATGAAAATGTGATCAAATCATGATCATGATCGAAGTGTGATGTGGTGCCAGGGGGAGGAAGTGATGTTTGGCCCTTTACTCTGTCATATTCTGGGCATTTAAGAGGGATGTGGACCCATTTGGTGGTGCTCCATCTACCTTGCCACTAGCCTCATGCTTCTCCCCACCTTCTCCCCTCCAACCCTCAGGAAGAGTTGGTGAAGGCAAACAGTTCCACCCTTCCAAATAGTCTCAATTATTCACAACTCACTCAACTGTCTCGGGGCCAAAGTGTGCGTAGAGGATGGGCCCTGTATAAGTGAAGAATTCTACTTTATTGGCAGCTACGAAAACATTACTTGTCCCCTCAAGGCAAAGACGAACCTGTTTAGCGACTCCTGGAAGTACTTAGCTTCCTGTCTCAGTGGTCTTAAAAACTGGATGCCTATCTCACAGTCCCCGCCCCCCATGCCCTACTTTGTGGCTCTGAACTAACTTCCCAACCTTATCACCCATCAAGTCCCTTTACACAGGTATGTCAGTGGATTGCACGGTACTGCCTTTGCAAAATGTTATATTAGTTGCCTTTGAATTACCAGGGACAGAAGAAGGCCAATGCATACTTACTTGACCAGGGACTTGGGACTCAGGTGACGGATATAGAGAGGATTTTTATGCATCAAAGACAGCTGTACCCAGTAGTGTTCTCTAACTCTATCGTTTATTAGCCTGATTCCTAGACCCGTTTTCTTCCAGGAAGTTAAGTTGTAAGAAGGTTGCTGAAAGCTCCAGGCTCAAATCTCACAGCCCAGAGAAATGGAACCCTCCCTCAGGGGCTTCAGCCCCAGGTAGAGAAGTGACTTCCAAAGGGTTCTGTTATACTGCAAATCAAGTCCCCTGGATGCGACATTGAACGGAGGAATCATGCTGGTCTAAGTCGAGTGCCACGGAAGCAAGAGTGGAGAACCGTAAGAGTTGAAGGTCCCTTGAAGGGGTGGCCTGTTTACACCAAGCTTCTAGCTTGAGAGTGGAAAAGGGTGAACTCACGGATTCTGGAATTAGAAGTGGAGAGCATCGCTGCATCCAAAGGAAGTGAGAGAAGCAGAGCCAGGAAGATCACCTATCAATGTCTGAGGCCAAGTCCTGGGTGTCCTCAGGCTGCCTGGAGGCTGGGGGTGGCATGGGGGGGCGGGGCAGGAAAGGCAGGAAGGAACCTCCAATGCTGGCTGCTATCTTTCAAGGACCATGGCTGGCATAGAGTGATGGTATCTAGGTCCAGAATGAACAAGGGAGACCCTGAGTTGGCTTTCAGTCATGGTAACTAAATAAATGATAAACTTAGAAAAGTTTTAGCTTGCCTGACACAGTTCTTGCGGTTTCAGTCCTTGATCAGCTGGACTGATTGTTTCGGGCTGGTGGTAGCACATCATGGCAGGACTGCAAAGTAGAGGAGAACTGCTCACCTTGTCTCCAGGGAGTAAAAGTAAGAGGAAGAGACTTGAGTCCCCCAATTTTGTTCAAGACGCATTCTCCAATGCCCTAAAGACTTCCCACCGCCTGAAGCACCACTTTCCTGTAGCACTATGGGAGGAGCCAAACATCAACACTTCAGCTCTGAGGGGACACTGGAGATCCCCGCACTGCAGAGACTCAGAGATGAGAAAAGCTATGTGGCAGATGTTGCCCAACAGGTACCATCTTCCTTTTCCCCTTTTTTTGCCAGTCATGGGCCTTGAACTCAGGGTACTTGTCCCTCAGCTTTTTCGCTCCAGGCTGATGCTCTACCACTTGCACCACCACTGCACTTGAGACCTTTTTTTTTCTGATTAATTGGAGAAAAGAGTCTAGTGGACTTTCCTGTCCAGACTGGCTTTGAAGCACTGTCCTCAGATTTCAGTCTCCTGAGTAGCTATGATTATAGACAGAAGCTACCAGCGCCCAGCTCTTTCTTCTTAAAGAATCTTATAAAGTTTGGATGTTCACTGAGCCCTGCCTGAGGGGCAAAACCTCATTGGAATTTTCTGGGAAGTTTTTTCTTTTTTTTTTTTGGGTCCGGTCATGGGGCCTGAACTCTGGGCCTCAGCTCTTCAGCTAAAGGCTAGTGCTCTACCACTTGAGCCACAGCACCACTTCCGGCTTTTTTTCTTTTTGCATATGTGGTGCTGAGGAATCGAACCCAGGACCTCATGCATGCAAGGCAAGCACTTTACCACTGAGCCACTTTCCCAGACCTCTGGGAAGTTTTTTAAGAAGTACAGATTCCTAGACTACTGATTCAATAACTCTGACACCTGTGTTTCGTCTATTGATCAGACTCGGTGGTAAGTAGCAGAAATCCAAATTAAACGTGCAGAAACAAAAAACAAAATGCGAAAGTATGTGTGTTCAGGGGCAGGTCTGTTGGCTCATGTATCTGAATAGCTCAGGGGCATAAACTGAAGGAATAGTCAGCTCCAGATGCTTATAAAGGAAGTGTCACCAGTGTGTCCACCGCCCTGCCTCCATCTCTAAATCTCCATCTCTCTTGGCCTCCTTCTGTCTTCTTTCTCTCATGCATTGTCATGACTTGCCTCTGTGTTGGCTTCTTTCATAGTCAACAGTTCCAAGCTGACTGTCACCAGCCTAGAGCTTCCAAAAGAACAGGTATCTTCCTAGTCTTCAGCTTTGACCATTTCCAAGGACTGCAGCGGCCTCGCTTTAGCCCTGGGCTCATCACTCTGCCTGTGATTGGTCAGGCCAGGGGCATATTTGCCCCAGGGGGTAGCAGGGAACCAAATTGCATGGCAGGCATGGGGGCCAGAGATGTCTCCCTAAGGGAACATGGGGGTCTCCTCAGGGGGAAGAAATGAGTACTAGATAGGCAAAAATGCTATAGCACTCTGAATCTCTATTTCTTCCTTTTAAAACAATGTTGCTTTATTCTTACTATAAAGGTGATGAACAGAGGGCTTGCAGTTACACAGGCCAGGTAATGAGTGCGTTTCCTTTCGTTCAGTGTCACCCCTTCCCTCACGCTCTGCATCTGTTTTTCTTGTATCACACCATCTTCTGCTTGATCCCCAGGGGCTTTAGGACTCACTGAAGCCATGAAATCCTTTTCTTCCTGGGAAATCTTACACAGGAGTGGCTAAACCAAATAGAGCTTCCCACGGTAGACACGGGGTCTCCCCTCAACTCTCCTCCCGCCCCCCGCCAGGCCCTTTGGACTCAGATCCTTCGGGTGGCCAGGGGTGGGGGTCTCAGCAGTTCTGCTGATACCAGCTGGTACTCTGGAGCCAGGGAGCCGGACCCCATGGGTGGGATGACGCAGCGCTGCCTCCACAGGAGCCTGGAGATGCCACTGGACAGCCGGCCGGGGGACAGCGGCAAGGAGGAAGCCAATTTCACACCTTATTAGGCAGATCAGGGACAACTGAGGCCATGCTGAAACAGGGCTGGGGCCAGACCCCCCCCCTTCCTCCCTTGTGGGCAGCAAAGGCCTCTCCGGCCTGGAAATCTTCTCAGTGGAAGAGGTGACATTCATTTCTGCTACTCCTCTCCTGCCTCCCCTGCCCCCCCACCCCCCTCTCTGCAGCAGTTAAATGAGCCACTAGGACTCCTTTCATTCTGCAAGAAAATGCTGCATCTGGGGAGGCTCATAGACAGCTCCCAGGCCCCAAGTTCAAGCCCTGGTACCAGCATACACACACACACACACACACACACACACACACACACACACCGTGAACCCTCATTGATACATCTGTTCATTTATCCACCAGCTTGTTACTGAGCAGCTACCATGCTCCAAATACAGGCTCTGGGGACACAGTATGAGCAAGAGATATGATTCCACCCCCATGGAGAGGACTCGGTAGCAGAGACCCACAAACAAAATGTTACCATAGAGGGGGAAGGACCCTAGTAAAGGGACATCCAGAAAGGACACCTGAACCAGGCCAGGAAGACTTCCTGGAAGAGGAAGCAGCAGTCACTGAGATGTATAGTCTGCTTTAAAAGGAATGATGGGAACTGAGAGGAAAGCGTATGTGTATAGAGACAGTGCATGTGCAGAGACAGCAATGTGGAAGATCCAGCCGAGCCAGCGTGAGATCATTGGCCATGATCAAGAGTCCTGGAAGGAGCAAGACTGAAGGCCTCTGGGCATCTGGAGCTGTGCCCGGTGGGTGGCCTTGTAAAGAACAGGGGAACTGCTGGGCACCAGTGGCTCACGCCTGTCATCCTAGCTACTCACGAGGCTGAGATCTGAGGATCGCGGTTCAAAGGCAGCTCGTCGGCTTCCTAGCTTCCCTAAGTAAACACATTAGAAAAGTTGTGTCCTTTCCTTGTTCACCAGGGTCAAGGTCCTGGCTCTAGATGTCTGTCCATCAATTTTCTGGTCACTTGATTGCCCCAGGCCTCAATGTTCTCACCTGTAAGGTAGAGTTAGCAATATCTGCAAGATAAGGCTGTCATGGAGATTGGGGAATATAGATGTATATAAGGTGATTAGTGTAATGCTTGATACTTAGTAGTTGTTCAACATTGTGTGTGTATGTGTGTGTGTGTGTGTGTGTAAGAGAGAGAGAGAGAAAGCCGGGCGCTGGTGGCTCATGCCTGTAATCCTAGCTACTCAGGAGGCTGAGATCAGAGGATCGCGGTTCAAAGCCAGCCCGGGCAGGAGAGACCGTGAGACTCCTATCTCCAATCAACCAACAGAAAACCGGAAGTGACACTGTAGCTCAAGTGGTAGAGCGCTCGCCTTGAGCTGAAGAGCTGAGGGACAGCGCTCAGGCCCAGAGTTCAAGCCCCACGACCAACAAAAAAAAAGAAAAAAAAAGAAAGAGAGAGAGAGAGGAGAGAGAGACAGATTTATTCCCTAGATCAACCTCAGGACTATTGCTATTAACAGTTTCACAGAAGAGGAAATGGAGCTCAGAGAAGGTAAAGAGCTTCCCCCAAAGTCATGCTGTGGCTTTGGAGAACATGGCTTTGGTGCTGCATCCTGCAGCAGTCCAACCCCCAAGTCCACATAGGCACTCTGCCCGCCATCTGAGGCTCTGGGTGGGCAGCCTGGTGTCCAGCCCATCTTCCCACTGCGTCTGCTCTACCCAACTGCCACACAGAACTTCCTTGGTCACAAGTGACGATGACCCCATGCAGTGGCCAAGTCCTCTGTAACTAACTGCCCTGTGTTAGCGTCCCTGTCACCTTGGGCTTCCTATTTAAAGTCCTCTGCTTTTCCTCTACAGGAAATGATAGTCACGTCTTCAGCTTCATTGTGAGGTAACCATGTAGGTGTGATGATGAATCCAAGTGCCTTGGCCCAGTGCCTGGCTCACGCACACGCCTGAGAAATGTTGGCTATTGTTTTTAAGCAAAAGGAGAATTAATTGGCACCAATGCAAGAAACCACAGACAAAATGGAGTGACATTGGGTCATTGAACTATGGGACTCTGACACTGTCAGAGTATACCTGTGGTCATGTCCATGTTCCCTCCCCTGCTCTCCCTCCCATGTTATTTTCTCTTTTCCTTCCTTTTTTTTTTATTGTTGTTTTGGGGGCTTGAGCTTGGGGCCTGGGCACTGTCCCAGAACCTCTTGGTGTTCAAGGCTAGTGTTCTACCACTTGAGCCACAGTGCCACTTCCAATTTTTAAGTAGTTAATTGGAGGTAAGAGTCTCGCAGGGACTTTTCTTCCTGGGCTAGCTTCAAACCATGATCCTTAGATCTCAGCCTTCTGAGTAACGAGGATTATAGATGTGAGCCACTAGCCCCCAGCTCTCTGATTTAGTTTTTAATTCTTAATTTATTTTTGTGTGAGTCTCAAGACTAGAACTCAGGGCTTGGACACTGTCCATGAGCCTCTCTGTGCTCAAGGCTAGCACTGTACCACTTGAGCCACAGTGCCATTTCTGGCCTTTTCTGTTTCTGTGGTACTGAGGACTTGAACCCAGGGCTTCATGCATGATAGGCAAGCACTCTACCACTAAATCACATTCCCAGTCCTCTCCCATTTAAAAAAATTTTAATTTATTTATTTTTTGCCGGACCTGGACTTGAACTCAGAGCCTGGACGCTGTCTCTGAGCTTTTTTGCTCAAGGCTAATACTTGACAACTTTAAGCCACAGCTCCACTTCCAGCTTTTTGCTGGTTAATAGGAGATAAGTCTCACAGATTTTCCTGCCCAGGCTGGCTTTGAACCACAACCCTCAGAGCTCAGCCTCGTGAGTAGCTAGGATTACAGGCGTGAGCCACCACCACCTAATTTCTCTTTCTATCCACTTGCCAGCTCCTTTCTCTTGGGTTCGTGTTCCCAGGATATGGAACTATGAGCCTGAGTAGGCACTCAGTTAACTTTAAATTTCAGATAAACAAGTGTTAGTATAAGTCCACGCCAATTTTTTTCTTTTTAGTTTAGCATTGTGTAGCCTGCCTTTAAGACGCTGCTTCCTGCAAGGTGATTCAGACCAGAAATGAAGAAATGGATTGGAAAATAAGAAACCATCTAGTCAGTGATCAAAGTAAACAGGGGTGAAACAGTAGTGGGGAGGAGGAGGCTGTCTGGATGAGTGACTGCAGGGACCTGACTCGGGCAACAGTCCTGGCAAAATCTAGGGGAAGAAGGTACCAGGGAAGGGGACACCAGGGCAAAGGCCCTGGCTCAGGACTGGGGTTGGTGGTAGAGAAGTAGAGAGAGGTAGAGAGAAGCCCTGGTGTCTGCAACCCAGCCATCCCAGGGAGGTGCAGTGGTACCAGGTGGAGGGGTGAGGGTGTTTGTTCATGTTGTTCCTAACAGAGGGCTAACAAAGTATAACAGACTGATAGAGGAAGCCAAGCCATTCAAATTCAATGTTATCTAAATAAGGAATTCTGGCATATTGGAACACATTAAGAAAAACAGAACACTTTTTTACAATGAAAACTGTTGAAAGTGAGTCTAGTCAAAGTGCTTTTGGCTGTGGTTCTTCCTTCTTTCTTGTCTTTCTTTTGTGCCCTACCTCTTGAGCTATACAACCACTTAGTTGTGTTTTGGGTTTTTTTTTTTTTTTTTTGGTTGGTCATGGGGCCTGAACTCTGGGCCTGGGCGCTGTCCCTCAGCTCTTCAGCTCAAGGCTAGCATTCTACCACTTGAGCCACCACACCACTTCCAGCTTTTTCTGTTTATGTGGTGCTGAGGAATCGAACCCAGGGCCTCATACATGCAAGGCAAGCACTCTACCACTGAGCCACCTTCCCAGTCTTTTTTGTTTTGTTGTTGTTGTTGTTGGTCATGGGGCTTGAACTCAGAGCCTGGACACTGTACCTTGTCAGCTCAAGGTAAGTGCTCTACCACTTGAGCCACAGCGTCACTTCCAGTTTTCTGATGGTTGATTAGAGATAAGAGTCTCATGGACTTTCCTGCCTGGGCATGCTTTGAACTGTGATTCTCAGATCTCAGCTTTCTGAGTAACTAGGATTACAGGCGTGAGCCTCCAGGACCTGGCAAAATGTTTGATTTGACTACTTTTTAAGAATAGATTCTTTTGTATATGTTTCCTTTTTTGGTACTGAGGGTTGAACTCAGAACATTGTACTTGCTAGGCAAGCGCACTGAGTGGTTCTTGAGATGGCAATAAGGATTGTCCTATACCACACATCCTTTGTCCCAGGAGGTGAATTAGAGTGTGTCGGAATGCATGAAATGAATGATGAGATCTGTGTGTGTGTGTGTGTGTGTGTGTGTGTGTGATTTTTATGGGTACTATTCTTTTCTCTGTCGTGGGGCTTGAACTCTGGGCTGTCCCTCAGCTCTTCAGCTCAAGGTGAGCGCTCTACCACTTGAGCCACAGCACCACTTCCAGTTTTCTAATGGTTTATTAGAGATAAGAGTCTCACAGACTTTACTGCCCGGGCTGGCTTTGAACCATGATCCTAAGATCTCAGTCTCCTGAGTAGCTAGGATTACAGGCATTAACCACCAGTGCCCAGCATGGTTATGATTCTTACATGGGATTTCTCTCTCTGACTCTGTGTGTGCATGTGCGTGTGTGTGTATGTGTGTGTGTGTGTGATTTTTATGGTTACTATTCTTACTTTCATGAATTTTGAGAAGGATGGGTCAAAAAGAATTTTAAATGAGCCAGGCACTAGTGGCTCATGCCTATAATCCTACCTTCTCAGGAGGCAGAGATCTGAGGATTGCAGTTCCAAGCCAGTCCAAGCAGTTAAATCCATGACTCTTATCTTCAATTAACCACCAAAAAAAAAAAATCTGAAGTGGAGCTGTGGCTCAAGTGGTAGAGCTAAAGAAGCTCAGGGACAGTGCCCAGCCCATGAGTTCAAGCTCTAGGACTAGCGAAAGAATGAAAGAAAGAAAGAAAGAAAAAAAGAAAGAAAGGAAGGAAGGAAGGAAAGAAAGAAAGAGAGAAAGAAAAAGAAAATGAGGGAAGAGTAGGGAAGGGAAGGGAGGGAGGAAG
>NW_012267301.1:3374493-3378224 GCF_000151885.1 Dipodomys ordii
GCCCAGCCCATGAGTTCAAGCTCTAGGACTAGCGAAAGAATGAAAGAAAGAAAGAAAGAAAAAAAGAAAGAAAGGAAGGAAGGAAGGAAAGAAAGAAAGAGAGAGAGAAAAAAAAGAAGGAAGGAAAGAAGGAAAGAACAAGGAAGGAAGGAGGGAGGGAGGGAAGGAAGGAAGGAATTTGAAATGAATACTCTCAAAAATTTAAAAACTATAGGCACCCTGTTATGGGTGTTCCTCATGAAAGCAGGGAAGTCTGCTCCCAGGTACCCACCACCTGAGCAAAGCTGTGAGCAGAGCTGCCCCGAGAGAGCGCTTGACAGGCCATCATAACTCAAAATGACCAGCTCTGCTCAGCAGAGGGTATGTGAGGACAGGTCAACCATGAGTTCCCCGGGGAACGGCCTTTGGCCTCGGGAGACATCTATTTGCCTTTGGTTTTGAAAGCAATCACACTGCAGCGGGGCATTTCAGGGTAGCAGGGGTGAGGGGTCAAGTACACAGGCATTAGGGAAAAGACTGGAGGAAAGACGAGTGTTCATCGCCAGGAGAGCCCGGCTTGGGGGCGGGGCGGGGGGGAGCTCATGTGAACAAGGGTCAAAATCCTGCACTCAGCCCTCCTGGCCCCATACCTCATCCCATTTCAACACCCCAGAACCCTCCAAGGTGCGACTACTTCCCCATTTTCCCACAATGAGGAAAGTGAGGTTTTAGAGAGATGGAGTAACGTGTTTCACGAGGTCATGCAGCTTGTTAGGTGGAGGGTTAGGATCTGAATGGGATTCTCGCTTGGGAAGCCCAGGTTCTTTTGCACCTTCTCTCTTCATCACCAGATCTTCTCCTCAGTCCGGCCCTTCTGACTCTTCAGAACCCTCCTGTGCTCCCGTGGGGGTGGGGTAGGGAGCTGGACAGTTTGATGAGTCCTGAGGACCCAGTGGGAAGTCTCTTGGACCAACATCAGAACCCCAACCTTGCACCTCAGCCTTGTCTTATTTTTTGGGGGGGGTGGTCCAGTCGTGGGGCCTGAACTCTGGGCCTGGGCGCTGTCCCTCAGCTCTTCAGCTCAAGGCTAGCGCTCTACCACTTGAGCCACAGCGCCACTTCCGGTTTTTTTCTATGTGGTGCTGAGGAATCGAACCCAGGGCCTCATGCATGCAAGGCAAGTGCTCTACCACTGAGCCACCTTCCCAGCCCCATTCCTTCTTTGTCTTACATGAGCTTCCTCAGAGCCTGGGATGTGAGCTCAGCCGAAAGCCTGGAATCCAACTCCCTCCGCATGCTTCAACCTGACGTTGACCTCTGTCCTGCCTGGACGTTCAGGAGAGGCCTGTCCCCTAGTGCCCCAGTGGGGCTCTGAGTGGCTGTGCACCTGCTGTCATCCCCCATCCCCAGGGAGCGAGCCCTGGGTTCACAACATACCTCACCCTCACTGCTTTTAGCCCTGGCAGCCGGGCTGTGTGCTCAGCCCTGGCCCTGCACCAAAGAGAGAAGGCCACAGGGCTCTGTCCTCACACTCGTCTTGCGAGAGGCCTGCGCAGTGAGGACCAGGAGGCTGGCTGACGCTGAGACTTGTATTTGATTTTGGTTTATGGCTCTTTGAGAGCTTCGAAGGCACCAGGCCCTGGATTAATCATGTAAAGTGGATTCCCTCCTGCCACTCTCCAACAGCCCTGTGAGTCATGAAGAGAAGTTCCAAGGTATTGCTCCTCACACGCTGGTCTAGCCTCACCCAGATGTTTTTCAAATGAGCCCAGCAGCTGGAGACCCCAGACCTGAGACAAGCCAGAAGCCCACCCCAGGTTCTGTGTCCCTGGACTGGGGCTGGCTGTCCATCCTGAGACAGAGCTAGATTCCGATGTCCCTCTCCTCCCCTTCCCCCAGAGCTCTGTAGGACACAGTAGCCCTGGGATCTCCTCTGGGCCTGTCTGTTCGGGACCCTGCAGCCATAACCCGCACTGGCCAAGGCCAGGCCAGCTCAGCAGGCCCTGTAGCTGCCCAGCTGGAGCATGCCCACTCAGCTGTCTATGGCTAAAGACATTTCCTAGAGCTCCATCCATGCGGGAAGGGCGGACCGTCTCCAGGCCTGGGGAAAGTGCAGTCTGACCTGCTCATGGCCTCCATCTCCAGCAAAGGCCAGGATGCCCTGAGGGGCAGAAGTACCTGGGAAACCATTCAGCCTTCCCTTGCATTCCATGCTCAGTCACCTTCCAGTCACAGTGCAGGAACTGCTCTATGCCTCTTACACAGAAGGAATTTCATGTAGGGAGCTGGTTAGCCAAGTGAAAGGAGATCTGAGAAGCAGCAAAAAGACCGAAGCACTGACGCTACAAGGGCATACATGGTAAAGATGCAGTGTTACTAATACCTAGGGTCCAAGGTCCTCTGATCGACACGGCGATCACAGCCAGGCCTGTCTGATGGGACTGGAGATCACGAGCTGGGGTCACAAAGGGAAACTAGCCACTGCTCTGGCAGATGCTGCCAGAGCAGAAAGACTCCTCCCGACAGCCAGTGCCTCCCATGGGCCCAGCCTACCAGGCAACCAGAGGACAGAGGAGCAAGGGGGGATATGGTTCCCTGCAGGATAGAACAGCAGAGAGCAAATGGAGTACCAAGCATAAAACCTGCTGTGCAGACAGGCCCTACCCAGCAAGTGGGGAGGAGGCTCTGCAGATCCTGGGGGGGGGGGCAGGCTATCCCAACCCACAACTACTGTATAGAACTTATTTGCTACTCACAGACTCAAGGATGTTCATCTTTCTGAGGACCCGTGACAGGCAGACAGACCAGGGGAGTGGCCAGGCCTTGTTACCATCCCATTTACCCATGGAGGTATGGCCTTTAGACCCTTTTCCAAAGTCCTGAATCCCTTCTGAAATGATACGTTTACTGAGGACTAATGGATGGGTGCTGGACTACGGTTTATCATTATGTCATCCATTCCTTTAAAGACCCTTGTGGGGTAAGTCCTGTGGGACTCTTAATGGCAGGTCAAAAAGATAACCTGCCATCTCACAGACACACATAGCAAAATCAGGAACAAGAACGCAAGAGGAGGAGCTTATGCTTGTAAACATACTCAGGATGATACTCACGAGCCTGATCTATGGAAATCATGGTTCAAAGCCAGCTCTGGAAGACAAGTTTGTGAGACTCTTATGTCCACTTAGCCAACAAAAATCTGGAACTGGAGGCATGGCTCAAACAGAATTACCAGCTTGGACAAAAAAGCTGAGCAAGAGCAAGGGGTTCTGAGTTCAAGTCTCAGTACTGGCACCAAAAATAAAAATATAAGAAAAAAAACAGAAAAGGGGAAAGAAAAAGGAACATAAAAGAATCACACCTCCTAGAGAGCTAAGGAGGGGAAAATAATGTTTGATTAAATAATGAGTTAAGTGAAAATCAAAAGGGCATTTTACTGGAAATATAAAATGAATTGTTCAGCTGGGCACCAGTGGCTCATGCCTGTAATCCTAACTACTCGGGAGGCTGAGATCTGAGGACTGCGGTTCAAAGCCAGCCCAGGCAGGAAAGTCCCTGAGACTCTTATCTCCATTAAACCACCAGAAAACAGAAAGTGGTGCTGTAGCTCAAATGGTAGAGTTCTTGCCTTGAGCTGAAGAGCTCAGGGTTAGCACCCAGGCCCAGAGTTCAAGCCCCACGACCAACAAAAAAAAAGAAAGAGAGAGAGAGAGGAGAGAGAGACAGATTTATTCCCTAGATCAACCCCAGGA
>NW_012267301.1:3378369-3408502 GCF_000151885.1 Dipodomys ordii
GAAGGAAGGAAGGAAGGAAAGAAGGAAGGAAGGAAGAGTTCTTCAGAGAACATTCTCTACCCAGGACAGTCAATCCGCATCTGGGCAGCACAGAAGAGAGCAGATAGAAAATAAAGGGGCTGGGAATGTGGTTTAGGGGCTGAGTGCTTGCCTAGTATACATGAGGCCCTGAGTTCGATGCCTCAGTGCCACATGAGCAACAACAAAAATAATAATACATTTAATTTTTTTAAAAAAAGAAAGAAAAGGAAGTCAAACAAAACTCTTACTTTCTGACTTCTCTTGGAAAGTCAGGCTTTCTAAAGCCACTGACCCTCACTGATGTGGTGTAGGTAGCCTTTTGGACTCAGAATATACGCATGGGCCCACATAATCCCCACCACTCCCTTAAGGCCAGACTCTCATGGCCTCTCATTATCTTACCCACAACAATGGCATTTCAGTTTGACCCCAAAGTCTATCCAAGCACCTTCTGGACTGCTTGACTGGAAGAGCTCTGCTGCCCCCTGGTGGTCACAGGTCACAGGTCACATCCATGCACACCAACGAGGCTCCTGGTATCATCCATTTTCTGCCAGCTGTACTGTCCTCGGTGAGATGAGCTGTACCCATTTCACAGATGAGGAAACAGGCCGTATAACTTCAGTAGTCACCAGTTAGAAAACACATGGGCAAGCCTGGGTGAATAGACTGCTCAGGACGCCAGGCTCCATGACGTTGTTGGGACTAGAATCCCACTCTTTCCTTAGCCCTACGCAGAGTATTTAGTATGTGTGAAACAACTCTTCCTTCTTAGAAATTATGTCCTGATAGAGGGAGCCTAGAATCCCATGAGATAAAAGCTCTGTGGTGAGCACTTTGGGAGGGGACAAAGTAGGTTTGAGTTCAATTTGAGGGGGGGGTGGTGCTGGGAATGACTGAGGCTTGAACTCAGAGCCTTGCGCTCTCATTTTTCTGTGTTGCTCAAAGACACCACTTTACCATTCAAGCCACATCTCCACGTTCAACTTTCTGCTGCTTAACTGCAGATAGGTCTCGCAGACTTTTACGCTCAGGCTGGCTTCAAACTGTGAGACTCAGATCTTAGCCTGCTGGGAAGCTAGGATTACAGGTGTGAGCCACCAGCACCTAGCTGGACTCAGGTTTGCTAATAATGGGCACATTTCATAGTAATTACCCAAGAGGGCCTTTTTCTTCTTCCTTCAGTTCTATATCTCCCAAAAGCTCTGCACCTGCCCCTCCTCCTTCAGGATATCTTCCCTGAACACCCAGCCTTCCCCAACCTCTATAAACCTGGTCCTCCACAGTCCTCATCTCCTGCTGATGTCTTTGCCCCCAGTGGGCTAGGAAATGATATAACAGATGTCCACTTGCAGCCAGCAGGAGACGGGCAGCAGACTGCTGGCAGTCAGTGTTCTCCCTGTGACCTTTATCTGAGCAATATGTAGCCAATGCCAGCACACTTGAGGCCCATGATGGAGGCTTGGGGAGACTGTGGCACAAAGCAGAACTTCCTGTCCTCCCAGAGTGTGAAGTCACCTGTGGACACACCAGAAGCTTGGCCAGACCTACTGACCTGCTGAAGCACAGTCCTGGGTACGTCACTGCCCCCATAGGGGCAAAGTCCCTTACCTGCTTCCCTCCCCCCCCTCCGCCCATTACCCCTGTGCCTGCCCTGCGCACTCCCTCTGCAGCTCAGCATGCTGCCCTTGCCTGTGTCTCCTGAGCTGCACATGTGCACAGTGCACGCTCCCTGCAGTCTGTGTGTGCTGGGACGCACAAGGCCCTGCATCTTCCTTCTCTCCAGCAGCCAAGTCCAGCTCTTGGAGGCACTTGCAAACATACATAGCAATGCACACACTTTGTATCTAGCAGGTGTCCCTCAAACAAATGGCCCACGGGCCCATCCGCGGTACTCAGGGGTGAGATCACAGAAACCACACACTTTTCATCCTTTATTCCCAGAGTTGGACATAAATGATTCACCAAGCTAGCACATACCACTTTAACCAAGAAATCCTTTCTCTTCCCTGGGGTGTTTCAAAATTCCTCATGCCCCACACCAAGTTACAGCCCCTTTCACTCCACTTCGGGGAGCCAGGGCACCTTTGTGAATCCTTCTTCAACTCTAGGAAGTCCTGTTTGGTAGTTAGGCAAATGTTCTAGCAAGCTTGTATGTGACCCCTCGCCAGTGAACTAAATGAGACACAGTGAAGTGGTTGTAGGCATGGAGGGCAAAAAGGCACACTAAAGTCTGGGGGAGATGCAGGCCGTTCCCCAGCTTCTCCAGGCTTCTTCTCCCTCCTCAACGACTTCCTCGCCACCTCTGGCCCAGGAGAAGCCACGACCACGAGCCACTGGGAACATCCCTATCTCCCTTTCATCCCAAGCAGGTTGGCTTTTTGTTGACATTTGTTTTTTTCCCTGAGGCCTACAAGAACACCCAATGTTGTTCAGGTCCCTTTTAATGGCACTTAATAAATATACATTCTAGGCCCTGACGCAACAAGCTGTCCTATTTGAAATAGCTAGAACAAAGCTCAGATGAGGTTTAGCCGCGTGACCCATAGCCTATCTCGAAGCCCACCCATGGGCAAGGTGGGCAAAGGTCCTACGCTGGAGGGCAGGCTAGTGCCCAGAGTAATTCCATCAGCTCTTCTGGAAACACAGCCCCTCCTGGCTTGTAACAGTTTAAAGCAGCAAGTGGTCATGTATGGCCCTGGGGAGTGCAGCAGCACCTGGGGAACCCACGTGCGGGTTTCTTCTCTGTCATCGGCTGCCCTGTGCTTTCTGTTCCTATTGGAAATCTGACTGAAACCTGATCAAGAGCATCTTGTTCCAGGTGCTGGTGGCTCACTCCTGTCATTCTAGCTACTCAGGAGGCTGAGATCTGAGGATCATGGTTCAAAGCCAGCTGAGGCGGGAAAGTCTATGGGACTTTTCATTCCAGTTAACCAGCAAAAAGCCACAAGTAAAGGTGTGATTCAAATGGAAGAGTGCTACTAGCCTTGAGCCAAAAAAAAAATGTCAAAGAGAGCAGGAGACCCTGAGTTCAAGCCCAGTACCAGCATAGATGAAAAGAGCATTCTAGCAGGTGCCAGTGGCTCACACCTGTACTCCTAGCTATGCGGGAAGGTGAGATCTGAGGATTGCAGTTCAAAGGCAGCGCAGACAAGAAAGTCTGCGAGAGTCTTATCTCTAAGTAACCGCCCAAAACCCAGAAGTAGAGGTGTAGTTCACGTGGTAGAGTGCTAGCACTGAGCAAAAAAAAAGAAAAGCTCAGGGACAGTGCCCAGGCCCAGAGTTCAAGCCCTAGGACCAGCATACACATAAAGAAGAGCATCTTGTGAAGTACGTTTAGGGTTGATTCATGCTTAATTTCCCAGAGCTCTGCCACATGGGCAAGTGCAAATTTCTCAGGAGCCCTTCAGAAGCCCGAGCCGACTGTGCGCGGCACCCCAGTTCTAACAGAGATGTTCTTGGAAATCAGTCCAAACTGTTACTCTCCTAAGGTCACTATGTAGGGACATGGGGGGGGCACGTCCCTCTCTGACCACTGATCCAGCTCCCTGACTCACCCCCTCCACCCCCCCTCCGTGGGCCCCTCTTCCCAGAATAGGAACTCATTGAGAGGCTTCAATTTCCAGGTTCCAGGAAGAACAGCCCACTCCCTGAGATCATGAGATGGACAACCTAGACTGAACTACAGTCGTGTGCTGCGTGGCTGTCAGCAGTGGCCAGTATGTGAGCTGGAAGTCGTGTGAAAGCTATGATCTTGAGTCGCTATGGCCTTGCTGCCTTATACAAGTCCCCTCCGTGGTGTCCAGTGACAACATTTCCTATGGTGTGTTCATGATGAGTGTCTAGGTTAGGAACTGAGGCAGGCTCTGGGTTCATGGGCAGGGGCGCTGTGCAGATGGACCAGGTCTGCCCCCGTGGGTGTGGGTAGGTGGTAGCCGCATGTCTGCATCCCCTGCGGCCCCACATTTGTGGAGACCAGCGGGTCCACATGGTAGCTTCCTGCCATCCTCACTGTGGCCCTGGAGTGGGCTGGGTCGCTCTAGATGGGGTTCTGGACCATGGCCGACCCCTGAGACGCCCACGGCCAACACACTGCATCCTCTCTGCCTTCAGGCCACCAGCAAGAGCCGAAAGCCAGGGACAGCCCTGGCTCTACCACCCAGGAAAGGAAACCAAGTAAAGGAAACCATTCTCTCGCCTCCCCACGCACCTGGCCAGGGGGTGCCTCCCTCACAGAGTTTTGGTCATGACTGGTGTGGTCCTTTGTCTCTTGGTCCAGAAGAAAACAAGAGCAGCAGCTGTGATTGCTACCAAGGGCTCCTGCACCCCATGAGTACACCATCACATCCCCTGAGCCACCTCGTGTCTGCGCTGCCCGTACCCCAGCCTGTCTGCATCTCCTGGGGAAGACGCTATCCAGGGACAAAAGCTGGCTGGCTGGGGGGGGGAGGGGGCGGCCATGACAGCTCCTACTTCCGCCAACTGTCTGGACACACAGTTCTGGAATCACCCAGCATCCTCTTCCTGTGATCACGAGACAGGGTGTGCCTGGGTGACAGGGACCCCCTGCGAAGGCACAAGGCCTGTCCATCCCACATCAGGGGCCATCCTGCTGGGTGTCCAGTGGCCACTCTCCAGAGCCCAGTCAGCTCTTCTAGCTGGCCACCTGCTGCCAGCCCCAGTCCTCCTTGCTTCCTCCCCTCCCCCCCACCCCTGGCACCACCTCTCAGCCCCTCCCATCCTCAGCCCCATGGACTGGGCACCCTAACAGGGTAGACTCCAGCCCCATGGAGCTGGGCTGGGGGCCGTGGCCAGGAAGCCGGAAGGCACATATCCCCTCTGCCCGTCCACCTCCACCAGGCTCCATTCCGGGTTCCCCTTCTTGTCCTGGGCCTCCAGGACTGTCACCGGCTGGCCGGCCCGCAAACTCACTTCATGGCTGCTTCTGGCCACGAAAGGGTACACTGCCACCACCTGGACGGAACACATGGGGGGCGACAGGAAGAGGGTCAGGTGGCTGAGGACACCAGCCTGTTCCCACCTGGCTCCGGCCCCCCCGCCCCCCTCCCAAACACCCCCTGTCTCCCTAATTAGTACGACAGCTAGCCATTGCTGTGTGACTGGCGCTGCCCTAGCACTTTTCTCAGGTTTGGTTTTTCACAATTATATCCTTCTATTTGCTCTTTTCTTATCCTTCCCCCCCCCAGATGATGCAATTGGGGCTCACACACCTAGGGAGTCAGATTCTTGCTCCCCCAGAGCCGATGGGGGAATCTCAGATCTGCCCAAGCCAGCTTCCCAGCTTTGAAGGAGGAATGTTGGCAGAATAGTATTCAGCCATAAAAAGGAACTGGGATTTGGGTCAGTTAGGCCACATAGTCCAAGCTGGGTATGGTCACTGACCTTCCTCCTTCCTCTAGAAGCTGGGGTGATCAGACCCTCTAGCCAAACACCTGGCTGACATGGAAGGGTTTTGGCCCAAGAGCCAAAGAGTGGATGTGGCAAGAGCTACCCAACTTCCTCAAGTATAAACTCCGTGGTTTGCATACATATACATATACATATTGAGGTATGTGCATCTATCATCACTGCCCAATTTCAGAACCTTTTCCTCATTCCCACAAAGAAACCCTACACTGGTTCTGGACAGTCAAATAAATAAAATCCTGTGGTGCATAGTCTTTTGTGTTTTCCCTCTTTCCATGTTCAGGGCTCATCCATGTTGTAGGTATTCAGCGGTAGCTCATCTCTTTTTTAGGGCTGAATAATATTCCACTACATGGATATATATCACACTTTGTTTATCTTATTGAAGAACATTTGGGTGGTTTTTGTTTGTTTGGGGCAGTAATGGAGTTTGAACTCGGGACTGTGAGTTAACAAGGCAAGTGCCCTACCACTTGAGCCACATAACCAGTGCTAGGTTATTTCTTATTAATAATGTTGTCTTGAACATATACACATGTATGTTTTATATATATATATATATGTATATATATATATATATACACACACACATATATGTTTCTTGTTGTCTTTGAGAGAAAGAAACGTACATACCCTCACTGAGGCCTCAGGGCTGGGCTGACCTGTCCACGCTGGCCTCACCAGCAAGATCCTGCCCCTCATTCTTTCCCCACCCACTACCTTCATTCAGTTCCTCCCACATTCCCATTCTCTCCTGTCACAGGGCCTGTGCATATGCTGTGCATGGTTTCTAGAGAGCTATACCCCAGTATAACCCCCCCTTTATCTAGTAAAGTCCTGCTTAGCTTTCCTCTCTGAGAGAAAAGATTGCTCTCTCCACACTTCAGGCCCCTGGCACTTCCCCCTTGAGAAGCTTAAAACTTCAGTTATGGTGTGATTGGTCCACTCATCACTGCTTTGCCCCCAGATCATAGCTGATGAGGGTGAGGGCCAGAACTTACTTTGGCCCCTTATTATCTCTCATCTAGGGCCTTGCCTGCCAAATACTGAAAGCATGGATGAATCTCAACAGCTATGCTGTCCCTCTGGCAGGGACTTTGAGGTGTTGGTGATCGAGGCCTGGCCTCAGGGGATGTGACCTTCAGACAGGAGTGTAGACTTTGAAGCATCAGTTCAGGTGGCTGTGGGAAGCAAGCTCCCAGGCCCCTCCCAGACTCACCTGGGCCACGGCTGGGGCACAGGGGACCGGGGCTGCGGTGGGCTCTGGTGCTGGGTGTTTGGAGTCCTCATGTTGCCCCGCCTGACCTCTGAGCTCCGTCTTACTGGGAACGGCGTGATACTGCTGCAGTGTCCCAGCCGGCACATATCCCCGGTGTCCTAGAGAACACATGGAAGGTAATGAATGGGCTGCAGGCCACTCCAAGGCCCCAGTGCAGCTTCCCAGCACTCCAGGGGACCCGGCAGGTCACCAAGGCACCATGCAAACCCTGTTCCAAGCTGCACTGGCTGCTGCCGGCTGCTGTGTGCTCACCCAGGGGCGGGGCCTTCCCTAGCAGGACAGCCATTGTAAACAGCTTGGACAGAGATGGAGTTCCCCCTTAGACTGTGTGGAAAAAGCATCTGGTGCCGGCGCCACTGCCCTGGGGCCCTCTAGTGGCCACCCAGAGGATGGCAGCATCCCCTTCCCAGGCCTGTTGGCCTTGCTCCTCTCCAGGCTGCTCAGGCCCTGCCTGGTTGCTGTTCCTAGGAACGGCCATCATTGCGAAGCACCAGGCCAGCCTGTGGCCACCAGACTTCACATCAATTCTTAAGGCAGCTCGTCTCCATCCAAGCCCAGAGAAGGCCCACGAGTCTCCACACCTTTAGGAAAGGGTGGAGCTGGGATCCAGCCCAGTGCCCAACCCCACAGCCTTGCTTGACCACTCACTTCAGCGGTCAGAGTGTTCAGAGTGCTCTTTGGGGATGTTTAGATTGTTGTCTTCTTGCACAATCTTTCTTTTCTTTTCTTCCTTTCTTCCCCTGCCCCTTTCTCTCTCTCTCTCTCTTTTTTTGTACTTGAACTCAGGGCCTGGGCACTGTCCTTGAGCCTTTTTGATCAAGGCTAGCACTCTACTACTTGAGCCACAGCTCCATTTAGGCTTTTTTAGGGACTCCAAACTGCAATCCTCAGATCCGAGGCTCATAGATAGCTAGGATTACAGGTGTGAGCCACCAGCGCCCAGCAAAATGACTCACACATGTGTGTGGGTGGGTGTGGGCATGCACATGTGCATACACACACACACACACACACACACACACACACATATCCATCTTGGATCTTGAACTCAGGGCCTGGGCACTGAGCTTTTGTGCTCTTTTGAGCTCTACCACAGCTCCATTTCCTTGACTCACATTTAAAACCTACACTGGTACTGTGAGAATACTATCACAGAAGTATGGATTTGTTGTATTTTCTGTAACACACACTAGAGTACTTATGTAACAAATGTGAAGCCCTGACTGAAGGAGGGACATATTACGCCCGGGAACTCCTCATCTGTGGGTTACCTTGTCATCTTTGGACCATGCCACTGGGCCATTTTATTGTTCTAGATTCATTGTACCACTCACCTCCACCCATTCTACGTAGGCCTGCTAACCAGAGCCACATGCCCCAGGGCCATGGCCAGTCGACTGGGCAGGATGGCCACTGGCCTCTGCTCTGTGTGGTTGGGATACACGGATCCCTTCAATGAGAACGTCCCCATCTTTCAGGGAACTGAGAAGTTCTCTTACCTCAATGGGAACCCACACAGTCCATGAGGTCCCCCAGGCACAGTACTTGTCTTCTTATAACTGGTCCTGGGGCTTGAACCTCCACTTCTAGCTTTTTCTTGTGGTTAACTGGAGATAAGAGTGTCATGGATTTTCCTGCCCAGGCTGGCTTCAAACTGCAATCCTCAGATCTCAGCCTCCCGAGTAGCTATTGAGTACAGGCACAAGCCATGAGCACCCAGCTCAGTTCTTGTCTTTTTGCACAGCACCCAGAACATAGGTTCTGGTTCATTATTGAACAATGAACAACAGGTTTTGGACAGGAAAACTGAACCCACTTTTCGGCATGTACACACTACTGAGTCATGAAGCTTTGCAGCTGTCACCCGCTCGATCCCCGTCCTGGATTTACACAGCCAGATTTTGACTCAGAAGGGTGCCATGTCTCCCCACTCTTCTGATGGATGGTGTTGGGGTGCATGTGTGTATGTGTGTGTGTGTTGTTGTTGCTGCTGCTGTTTTTTTCTCGAAGGACAGGAAGAGCTCCCAAATACCCACATACCCCCGGTGTCTACCAGCCAGCGACTGGTGTTGCCTTTGGTGTCCTTGTTTTGAAGAAGGGCCACGATTTGGCCCCGTGGTAGTGTCAGGTCCAGGGTTCCAGCTCCACTGACATTGCTTGTCACCTGGTACAACTTTCCAAGGCCATACCTGTTCATCAGGGCCTGCACCTGGCGCTCAGAGCCAGGAACCAGTGGCTGTGGGGGGAAAGCAGATATGCAGAAACTGAAGTGTCAAGGCTGGTGTGTGCTCAATGTGTGCCCAGCCTAAGGCTTGGTGTGTAAAGACACACCAGGACCATCCTGGCCTGGGGATACCTCACTTCCTCTGGGCTCTCTGTTTTACCCAGATCAGGGAGGATTTGAGAATTCTGGGACAGGGGCAGGATGGGAGGATAGGAAGGGGTTGTCTCCTTCTCATAAGTACAGTTCACACTGTAGCCATGAAAGCTTCTATTCATTTATGCTTCTTTTTATTCTGTGTCTCCTACAGCAAGACTGCTGTTCTAAAAAGAAACATGTTAACTTGCTGGAAGTAGAGAGGCGGGGGAGGGGGGTGTGCCCAGATGTCCTTGAGCAACTGTTTTGCTTCATCGTCTGCCCTCTTCTCTTGTCCCCTAGTTGCCAGGTCCCTGATCACCCCTGTGAGACCTCCACAGGTATAACTATTACTGGGTAGGAGGTTCAAACTAAAGCCAGGCACTGTGGCACAGGCCTGCAATCCCAGCTACTCAGAAGGCTGAGATCTGGAGGATCAAGGTTCAAAGGCAGCCCAGGCAAAAACGTCTACAAGACTCCATCTCTAATTAGCCAGTCATCTGGAGGCATGGCTCAAGTGATAGGTTGCCAGGGGAACAAAAAGCCAAGCAAGCATAAGACCCTGAGTTCAAACTCTGGTACCAGGGAAAAAAAAAGTTTGGATTTTCTCACTCTTGATCCAAGAATAAGACACCCACTGGCCATGAACAATAGATTTTAAGTGTGGCCCTGGGAAAAACAAAGAATTTCTGTAACAGACACACTGAGAAGTAGAAAGAGCGTGGGGGAGGGGTGGTGAGCCTCCCCCATCCACTCACTGTCTGAGAACAGGACAATGTTGGGGGGCTGGAGGGTGTGGGGAAGGCACTTACCTGAGCCATGGGAGGTGGCAACACTTTCTCAAAGTCCTCCTGAAAGGCTTGAAGCTGGGTACTGCTCTGGCCTAGCATGTCTTCCACCAGCTTTCTGAAGGCCGGCTCTGAGAGGTGGTGATGGGGCAGCTGGGTGAAACAGACAATGTCAACAGAGCCTCTGTGGGAGACGGGCCAGGGGGTGGCTGGCCATGCACATTCTCGCTCCAGCTGCGTCGTGAGGGGCCTGCCTGTCAGAGTCCACCGTTGCTTTTTTTCTTTCCCTTAAGAAATAATCCTTTACCAGGCGCTGGTGGTTCATCCCTATAATGCTAGCTAGTCAAGAGGCTGAGATCTGAGGATCCTGGTTAGAAGCCAGCCTAGGCAGGAAAGTCCATGAGACTTTTGGTATCTCCAATAAACTACTCAAGAAAAAAAAAAGGGGGTGGGGCACTGAGACGGTGGCTCAGTGGTAGAGTGCTTGCCTTGCATGCATGAGGCCCTGGGTTTGATTCCTCAGCACCACATAAGCAGAAAAAGCAGGAAGTGGTGCTGTGGCTCAAGTGGTAGAGCGCTAGCCTTGAGCTGAAGAGCTGAAAGACAGCACCCAGGCCCAGAGTTCAGGTCCCACGACCAACCAAAAACAAAAAAAGGTGGGAGTGGTACTGTGGCTCAAGTGGTAGCATTGAGCAAAAGAGCTCAGGGACAGCACCTAAGCCCTGAGTTCAAGCCCCAGGACTGTCAAAAAAGAGAAAGAATCCCTCAGTGGGTCAGGACCCATCATGATGCTGTAGTCAGAGGGCTGGGTGGTCCTGATTCCCCTCCTCCTGGCTGTGGAGATTGGTCCACGGGATGACAATGGACTCTGGCACAGCCAATAAAAAGCCTCTCATCAGTCAGTGCATGAAGGCTGAAAGTCTTTCTTCATTTGTATTATGAGAGGTGAAGCTACCGACTTACAGCTCCTCCCTAGCCAACTCTCCCATTGTATAGAGAAAGCCTGCCAGGAAATAAAGATAGCCAGAGGGGTAGACAGAGGGAAGAAGAGAGGAAGCCAGAGCCCTGCAAACTTCATTTGTCCTGCACAAAGCCCGGCTCAAGCCCTGAGATCCTTGTGTCTCCAGATAAATTCGTTTTTTTAGAATTCTAGCTGCATTGCTTTGGGTTTATGTTACTTGCAGCCAAAGAGTTCTGAGTCTCTCCTGAGCCCTTGACTCTGCTCAGACAGCCTGAGAGTGAGAAAGACTGCCCAGCCAACAGAGAGTACTGCCGTGCAGGCTTTCAGCAGGTACCGGGGGCAGGGGCAGGTGGGTGGACTTCCGGACACAGAGAGGGGAGGCTGGCAGCTATTTCCAACAGGTTCAAACCAGTCAGGAGAGGCCTGCTGCTTCCATCGGTGTCTTCCACCCTGTACATTTCCTCCTCAGGGCCCAGAAAGCCAGGGACCACTGAAGAGACCACTTGTGCCTGTGGGAGAGGCAAGGGGCTCTTTCTATAGATGATTCAGACCCACTTCAACTCAAAAAGAGTATCTCCATTGGGCACGCCAGTCATCCCAGCAACTCAAGAGGCAGAAGTAGGAAGATCTTAGTCCAAGGTAGGCTCTGAGTAAAAGCAAGTCCCTGCTTGAAAAGTAACTAAGTACAAAAAAGAAGTGGGGTGTGTGGGTCAAGTGGTAAAGCACTTGCCTAGTTGTCCCTAAGGCTTTGAATTCAATCCTCAGTAACAACAATGATGATGATGACAGCAACAACAACAGTGTCTCAGAGATCCATTAAAATACCAGGAGAGTCCAAAGAAGAGAAATGCCCAGGGTGCCAGCCTTCCAACCCCTTGCAGAATGCAGGCTCTGCTTAGCACTCTGCAGAGGTCCATGCTAAGCACCGCTGGAGCAGAGAGGGTGGCTGGGCTGAGGATTCTCATCCTAGGGGACAAGAATTGAAAGCACTTCATCTGGCACCATACCTCAGCCCCTGTATAAGCCTGGCTATCCTCCAAGAGTGTCACACCCCAAGCTGAGGATACATTGGGGTCCAGGGGCTGGTGTAGAAGCATTCAGGAACTGGTCTGGGGCTGGGGGAATCCTAGAGGGGTTTTCACGCAGAGAATTGGGTAGGGAAGGCTGAACAGGGGGATGTGGAACACAGGAGGCTGAGCATGAAGACTGCTCCCCAAGTCCCACTCATGAGCTGTGCAGCTCTGAGGATGACATTTACAGAGCAGGAGGCGGAGATGCTGGGCATTCCTTCCTGTACCAACTCAGCCCACAAAATCCTGAAGTGCACATTTGCATTTGGAGGTTTGTCCAACCCTCTTTGCAATCTACTTAGGCTTTCATGGATGGCTCCTTTTACAGGCTTTTAAGCATTCTGTGCAGGTCTCAGGCTATGGTTCAAAGCCAACCATTAGCGAGATAGTCTTTCAAGAGCTACTTAACCCCTCTGAGCCTGTGTTTGTTTGTTTTTTTCAGTTTTGAGATGAGGATTATAATAATACCTACTTAGGGTAGTTGGGGATTCAGTAAGCTAATGCATGGGAAATGCTCCTACCAGGTGTATAACAAATGCTCACTGGGCAGTGTCTACTAGAAAGAGTGACGTGGGGTAGGCAGGTAGAAAGGAAATGACCACAGGAAGAAGCCAAGGAACAGGTGCAGCATTGTATCTAGGTACGTTTTACCAAACAGTGGTTCTACCGCTGTTGACTACAGTTGAGGCTGCTTCTGGGTTCAGTGGCCAATGGTCTCCAGCAACAACCCCAACAGGGATTTTTTTCAAATCAAATCTCGCTAGTACTTCAAGCAGTCTGCTGCCCTGTTGGAGACTCCTGTGTGTATCCTCCATTGGATGCTTTTCTTACTGAAAGAGAGGGCCTACTTGCCATCTCCCTTGATAGTAGTAGTAAGAACCACAACAGAATGATCCCTTAAAGACTGCTGTGAGAAGTCCCTGTACCCCCACACCTAGCTGGAGTCACTTTTTCCTTTTTACGTCACCAGCCAGTGATATTCTCCAGGAGCGGGGCCAACTCTTGCTATTTTTCCCAGCAAAGCCTCCTCTGCTCTGAACCTCAGACCCTGGCCAGAGTCCCAGCCAAATCCTTGCCTTCATGGCCTGAGTCACCCAAGAAAGGAGAACAGGGCATGAGAAAGATCTCGAAGGTCCCCACACCCCCCTCCTTGGCACCTCTGGCCCACCTGGAAGGTCTGACATAGCTTTATCCAGACCCTGCAGATAGCTGGTGGAGGGGCTCAAGTAGTAAGAGGCACCCCAGTCCTGGCAGCCTTACCTGAGCCATGCTACTGCCTGCCCTCTGCAGCACCTGCTCAGCCAGGTCCTGTTGGAGGGCCACGAATGTGCACAGGATCTGGCCCAGCCACTGCATGACCAGCTGGTTAAACTGCGGGAGCTCGGCCACCAGAAGGGCATTGAGTGCCTGGTACGTGTGCCGCGTGGCCTCCTCCTCGTACGTCACGCTGCCCACCTCCAGCAGCTTCTCTTCCACCCGCTCAAAGTCCAAAAGTTTGTCCAGGCGCTTCTTGATCAGATTCTGAGGACCAGCCAGGGCTCTGGCCAGGCTGCACAGAGGCTGCCACACCAGGGCCTGTAGCCGCTGCTTCTGTGGGGAAAAGGGGGCGTGGGAGCTGGGATAGGGGACAGCAGAGGGCAGGGGCCAGGAGAAGGGGCTTTAGAGGCAGGCAGCTTGGGTTCCAGTCCCCCTCCACCGGGCCTCCGCAGCCATCTGCAACCTACTGCATTTTACCTAACCTCTGCTGCTCTGAACATAGGGATGGCTGGTTTCCAGGAGAGCCTAGCACAGGGTACACACTTGGTTCCTGTGGAGTCTTTGTATTGTACTGGACAAAGGGCTTGAGAAAGATTTAGTACACAGTGGTGGTTGAGTGCTGGGCGCTGGAGGCTCATGCCTGCCACCCTAGCTACTCAGGAAACTGAGACCCAGAGGATCATATTCAAAGCCAGCCAGGGCAGAAAAATCCATGAGACTCCTATCTTTAATTAACCGGAAAAAAGCAGGGTTGGAGGCTCAAGTGGTAGAGCACCGGCCAAGCTAGCAAGCCTTGAGGCTCTGAGTTCAAGCCCTGTTAGTATATACACACATGTGTGTGCACGCACGCACGTGTGCACATACACACACACGCACACACACACTAGCACAAGTGGTGGTGGTGGTGGATATAGTCTTTGGGACATACCACTGACTATCTGTTTCTGTTTTGTTTGTTTTTATTTTGGCCAATACTGGGGCTTGAAGGTCTGGGTACTTACTCTTAGCTTTGTCCAGTCAAGGTTGGCACTCTACCATGTGAGCCACAGCTCCACTTCTGGCTTTTTGTTGGTTAACTGGAGATAAGAGTCTCACAGACTTTCCTGCCCAAGCTGGCTTTAAACTGTGATCCTCAGAACTCAGGTCCTGATTAACTGGGATTACAGATGTGAACTACAGGCTCCTAGCAACCACTGACTACCTACCTATATAAATAATGTAGGAGGTCACATGCTCAGAGCCTCTGCCTCCCATCTGCAGAATGGAGTATTAATAGTAGCTTCCCCCAAAGCATGTAGCAGGGAGCAAGTGAGGTAAAGAATGGAAACGACTTAGCCCAGTTTCTGTAATAGGGTGCCCCTTCCTACATTAGCTAAGGCTATTTTTATCAGGAAATGCATGAACAATAATCTCTACCCACTGGCCACCCATGATGGTAATGGATATGACAATGGTACAAAGTGCCCAACTTCTAAGTATTCCTTTGCTAGGCTCTGCCACCTGCCTGACACAGAAAGGAGAAAGGAAAAAAAAATCCCACTCACAAACTCCAGGAAGGCCTGGCACTGAAGGTCTCTCGCCAGGCTGCAGTACTGCTCAATAGAGCCCCCAGGGATGTCCAGATTGCATTCGTGTGGCCGGAATCGGAGAAAAGCCTTGAACCAGAGATACAAGGAGACAGGCAGTGATGGTCTACCATGGCCCTCTTAGTCCTGTCCCCTGCCCCCAGCAGGCCTCCCAGAGAGATTGGCACCCACCCTCACTGCCTGGAACCAGGTAGGCACACAGACTATGTGTCCCTTGCACACCTTTGGTGAACAGAAAACCTATCCTGAGTCTGACTCTGAGTCTTCCTCTCCAGCTTCTGCTTGCCTTGCAAACAGCTGGTGTCAACTTTATGATTCTTTTGCCAGCATTCACATTTTACATATCCTATCAAGACACGTGTGTGTGTGTGTGTGTGTGTGTGTGTGTGTGTGTGTGTGTGTGTGTAACTCAGGGCTTGGGTGGTGTCCCTGAGCTTTAGTACTGAGACTAGTGTTTTCTCTACCACTTGAAGCACAGTTCTACTTCTGGTTTTTTGGGGTTGTTTTTTTTTTGGTTAATTGGAGATAAAAGTCTCATGAACTTTTCTGCCCTCACTGGCTTTGAACCATGATCCTCTGGATCTCAGTCTTCTCAGTAGCTAGGGTTACAGGTGTGAGCCATCAGCACCTGGCTCAATACCTTTTTTTTAAAATCAACTAACATTCTTATTCAAATCAGTGCATTAAAAAGAAAAACACTCTCATGATGCTGCCAATAAAGGGAAAGACTGTAATAAATATTATAGATAGACATTTAAAAATAGTTGCTATACATACAAAAACTGGGCACCAGTGGTTCATGTCTACAAGCCTACCTACTCAAGAGGCTGAGACCTGGAGGATCATGGAACAAAACCAGCCCAACAGAAAAGTTCATGAGACTACTCTGTGTTTAAAATAACCAACTCTGAGCTGGGTGCCAGTAGATGACACTGTAACTCTACCTACTCTGGAGGTTTGTTTAAATTGAGGTCTGTTTGATTGAGGTTTAAAGCCAGCCCACACAGAAAAATCTGAGAAACTCTTGATTCCATTAACCAGCAAAAAACCAGAAATGGAGGAATGGCTCAAATGGAAAAGTACTAGCAAAGCAAGAAGCTGAGCAAACATGAAGGCCTAAATACAAACTCCAGTGTCAACAAAACAAATCAGTGCTAGCCAGGTAGTGGTTGCTTATACCTATAACCCTAAATACTCAGCAGGCTGAGACCTGCAGTTCAAAGCCAGCTCAGGAAGGAAAGCTAATGAGACCACTGTCTCCAATTAACCACCCAAAAGCCAGAAATGGAGTTGTGGCTCGAATGGTAGAGTGCTAGTCTTGAGCACAGTAGATCAGGAACAGCTAGCTCCCAGATGTTGAGTTCAATCCCCAGTACTGATAAGGCACCTGCCCCCCACATGAAGAGGAGCATAGAACCTGACCTTCTTCCTTTTGCAAACCTCCCACATATCATGGTCCCCAATCCCATCACCTACCAAGCCCCTCGTCAACCCAAGTTGGTCTGTGCAGATGGAAGGGACTGAAAATGACCACCAGGGGGCAGAATGGACACAATAAATCTGCACCAAGCAGGAGAAAAGGGAGAAATCTGGCTAAAATCAATCCTGGGTGGGCATGTGAACCTGTGTGACCTGTGGGCTGACCTCGACATGTTCTTGGGCCTGGATCACACTTAAATTCTTATGAACTAATTGCTCAAATTGACACATCCATGATTTTACCTAAAAGTCTGAATTTGCAGGAACTTTTCTTCCCCTTAAAATGTTAACTGCATAAGCCTGGCACTGGAGGCTCAGATATGTAATTCTAGCCACCCAAGAATTTGAGCTCCAGAGGATCATGGTTGGAAGCTAGCCTTGGAAGAAGAACCTGAGATTCCATCTAAACTCAACTAACAAAAAGCCGGGCTGGAGGCATGACTCAAGTGGTAGAGCACCATGAGCAAGCAAGCAAAGCAAGAGCACAGAGCCCTGAGTTCAAGCCTTGAGAATGGAACACACACACACAAACACAAATAGCACTGAGCCCACTTGGCCACCACCTCCCAAGGATTGGCTGCTCTTTTACATCATAAATAGCTTGCTAGATACCAGGCTCCTCTTGTGGTTATATTACTTGATCCTCCCATACTTCCTTCTATATACTTTCACTTGCCAGGCCCCTTGTGGCCTGCTTGCCTTCCTTGATCCACTGATTCTACGGGGCCTCTGACCCTGCCCACTCAGAACTGCCTTCCTACCAGGTCTCGGGGGTGGGGGTTGGCGACTTACAGCTTATGGCTCAGAACCAGTCTGGACCCACACTCACCTCTAGATTATCCATATAAGCAGCCATGTTGCTCTTCAGCTCAGTCACACAGAGGGACACCCACTGGAACCTCTCCTCCAACTCATCAAATTCCTTGTCTTCTGTCTGAAAGGGAAGTCGGGGGGTGAGGGCTAAGGAGATCCACGCATAAGCAATGTGCAGCCAGTTCCTATATCCCAACTCTTGACAGGGGACAACTTTTTCACTGATGCACCCATTGGCTTTCCAGCCCCAGAGGTGAGTGGGGCAGTTCAAGGGCATTGTGAGCCAGGCATGGTGGGACACATCTTGAATCACAGCACTTGCTGGCAAGGCTGGGGTTGCAACTTAAAGACCAACAATGGCAGAGCAGCACCATGGGTTTACATCCAGACCCTGCTATCAGACACATGAGCACGGGAATCCTGGTTCATTCATTTTCTAGCATTTCCCCTCTGGGAACTTCTGTTTTCTCATTTACAAATCAGACACAATGAAAATACCTACTTTGGGCTGGGAGATAGCTCAGTGACAAAGCGTTCTTCCAGCAAGCACAATGTCCTGGGTTCAATCCTCATTACAGAAAAAGAAAAAGACCCTAAGATATGTATTCAAATGTTTTTTTTTCTTTCATGCGATTGTTTCTAAGATATTTATAAGATTATTTCTTTGTTGCCTTGTATGTCCCTCCCCCACGGTATAACCCCTGCTTTCACTGTATTTGATGTTGGTATAATTTGTGGAGGGGAAGGGAAAAAACAAATCGTTAAAACAGGAATACAGGTGGACCCATTGCAACAATGAGATGTACAAGCCGTTATGTCGAAAAAATGAACTTTACAACTTTTGTGAGGGGGGGAGGGAGGAGGATGGGAAGGGAAAACAAAGGAGGAGGCTACAATGCTTGATAAGAAATGTACTCATTATTTTGCCCATGTAATTGTAACCCCTCTGTACAGTATTTTCACAATAAAAAAAGAAAAAGAAAAAATGTGTGTACATAGTTTTTTGTTTGTTAGTCTTGGTTTTTTGTTTTTTGTTTTTTGTCAGTTGTGGGACTTGAACTCTGGGCCTGGGCCCTGTCCCTCAGCTCTTCACCTCAAGGCTAGCACTCTACCACTTGAGCCACAGCACCACTTCTGGTTTTCTGAGTAGTTTATTAGAGATAAGAATCTCATGGACTTTCCTGCCTAGGCTGGCTTTGAACCTTGATCCTCAGATCTTAGCCTCCTGAGTAGGATTACAGATGTGAGCCCCCAGCCCCAAGCTGTACATAGTTTTTTCTTTTTCTTTTTAGCCAAGCAATTAAACACACACTCTATTATATGACTCAAATAAGGCTGGCGCTGAGGAAGCACTCCGTCACCCTGAACTCTATTAGTAGCAATGTGAGGCTGGCTCTTTGCTCTAATCTAAAGACTGGCTGTCCTCTTCAGAATGAGAATCAGAGCTAGGAACGTGGCTTACAGATATAGAGTGCTCCCCTAACATGCATGAAGCCCTGGGTTAGAAAAGGCCAGAAGTAGTGCAGTGGATCAAGTGGAAGAGAACTAGCCTTGAGCACAGAGTGGCTCAGGGACGGTGCCCAGGTCCTGAGTTCAAGCCCCAGGACTGGCAAAAAAAAAAAAAAAAGAAGAAGAATCAGAATCTTCAAGCTAGGGTCTCCTCCTGGTCTCTCAGTCAGCCACCGCTGCTGTCTTAACAGTCTCCCCCCTCCCCCCATCATCACCACTAGCTGTGGCCCTTAGGAGGGGCTGGGGCAACCAGTGCCCCTCACCCACTCCCAGCCACCCTCACCTTGGGCACCAGCCCTGCCTCCTGCTTTAGCAGCTGGCTCAGCCGGGTGGTCTTCTTGGACAGGGTGTGCGTGTTGATTCGGGCCAGCCGCTCTCGGAGGCTCAGCTGCTCTGCCTTGGTGTACCTAGAGGCTGCAGTGACAAGAACGAGGATGCAGGTGACCCAGGGGCCACGCCAGGAGAGCCAGCATCCCTGCACAGCTGAGGGGGCCCACCCCATCAAGAGGACAGCATGTGATGTGGGGTCCTCAGTTCTGGTTGAGTACTGGCTGGAGAACTTCCTGTTTGCTTGAGTGGGGCCTCAGTTTCCTCATCTGTAAGATGGACTGCTATAAGGATCACCTGAGACATAGGTGTGATGGGACTAAGGAAGGACCCAGCAAGAGGCTGTTTATGTAGGGCCTCCCAGCCAATCCTGTGTCTGTGTCTGTGTCTGTGTAGCTGTGTCTGTGTCTGTGTCTGTACTGGGCTTGAACTCAGGGCCTTCTTTCAAGCCTAGCACTCTGCCACTTGAGCCACACCTCAAGTTCTGGGGTTTGTTTGGGGATTTTTTTTGTTAACTGTAGAAAAGAGTCCCACAGACTTTCCTGCTCAAGCTGGCCTTACGCCGTGGTCCTAGATCTCAGCCATGTAAGTATCGAGATTACAGGCGTGAGCCACCAGTAGCAGACTGGCAACTCCCCAGCCAGTCTGAGTCAGGCCGGCTGGGAACCACACTTCCCTCAGTCGAAATCCGACCCAAATTAACTAGTCACTTCACACTGTATGCATCTATTGCATCATCACATTGTACCACACATCCTTGTATAATTAGAATAATTATACAGTTGTTGGTCTTAAACTCTGGGCCTGGATGCTGTCCCTGAGCTCTTCAGCTCAAGGCTAGGGCTCTACCACTTGAGCTACAGTGCCAATTCCAGCTTTTTCTGTTTATGTGGTGCTGAGGAATCGAACCCGGGGCCTCATTCATGCGAGGCAAGCACTCTACCACTGAGCTACCTTCCCAGCCCTGGTAGCTACTATTTGCTTATATGTATGTTTCATCTTCAGGCTGGGAAGTCTTCAAACAGAAATAGCCAAGAAGCAAGCAAAATTACTCACTTCTCTGAGAGAAACCAGCCTGAAGATAAAGCTGATACACAATGAACAGTAGATACAAGAAAATCACAGGGAAATGAAGCTAGCACCTTGACCAACCCTTAACTGAACCCCACATTACCACTGATTTCTAGTTACACATGACTCTACATTCTGCTTCCCGGTGAAGCCGGTCTGAGATGAGTGTGTATAACTGGACACCTGTTCGCTGACATATCCCCTACATGCCCCACGGCCTTACCCACTTCCTTGCGCATCTTGTACTCATTGATGTTGGCGTTCACATCCTGGAGAGCAGACGCAGCCCTCTGGAGGGCAGAGTAGGCACTGGCATCAGGGTGAGTATTCTCCAGGATCTTCTGTAGCAGCAATGGGTACTTAGTGATCCTCTGCAGAGGGGTTACCAGGAAGAAACTGAGGCCTGAAGCTCCCGCTTGGGGCCTGAGGGAGAAGGCTGATATTAGGCAGGTAGAGGTAGACCCTGAGAGCACCATGGGGGCCAGAAATGTAGACCAAGCTCTGCCTTTAACCTTGCTGTGTGATCTGAGACATGCCACTCACCCCTGTGGTCCTCAGAGCCCCCCTCTGTGTGTGAGGTCTGAATGTTAGGTAGACAGGGCCAGTCCTGGGTCTTGCTTCCTTGTCTGTGCTGCTCCATTCTCTACCCTACGTATATTGAGCTCTCAGCATAGGACATGGCTGACCGTACCTTCTTCTTCAAACACATCCTTCCTTCAGCCCCAGACACCCTCTCTGTCTAGTGTCTCTTCACAGATCATCCTTTGCTTCTTCTGCAAGTCTCTCTCCGATGCTGGCATGTCCCAGGGACTCCCCTTCTCCCACTGACTCCCAGGCCTAAATCCAGCCCAATCCACATCTCTCTAGCGCCTCATCCTCAAGGCTCATTTGACACTTCCACACTTTGTGGGCATCCTCATATTGCACTTAATAAAGAACCCTGCTGCTTAGAAGAAGAAGAAAGAAGGAGAAGAAAAAGGCAGAGGAGGAAAAGGAGGAAGAGGAAGAGGAGAGGAAGGAGGAGGAGGAAGAAGAGGAGAGGAAGGGGAGGAAGGAGAGGGAGAGAAGGAAGAAGAGGAAGAGGAGGACGAGGATGAGAAGGACAAGAAAAGAAAAAAAAAAAAGACTGTTCACTGGTGGCTCATGCCTGTAATCCTAGCTGCTACTCAAGAGGCTGAGATCTGAGGATCATGGTTTGAAAAGTACATGAAACTATCTCCAATTGATCACAAAAAAACTGTAAGTGGTGCTGTGGCTCAAGTGACTTGAGTAAAAATGCTCAAAGCTCAAGGCAGTGCCCAGGCCCAGAGTTCAAGCCGCAGGACTGGCCCAAAAAAACAAAAACAAACAGATTTTAAAATCACAGGGACAGCGAGGCAGCAGTGGTGCATGCCTGTTATCCTAGCTATTCAGGAGACTGAAATCTTAGGATCACAGTTTGAAATCAGCCTAGGAAATGAAGTTCATGAGACACTCATCTCCAACTAACTAGCAAAAAACTAGAAGTAGAGCTGTGGCACAAGTGGCAGATCAATAGCCTCGAGAAAAAATAAAAAACCTCAGGGACTGTGCCCAGGCCCTGTGTTCAAGTCCCAGGACCCACACAAACAAAACAAAACAAAATCACAAGGACATAAATTTAGAGTTGTATTTTTGAAGAGACAAAGTCATAACAAAATAGATGTCACACTCCTGTAATCCTAGCCACTCAGGAGGTTAAGATCTGAGGATCAAGATTTGAAGTCAACTAGGGCAGATTGAGACTCCAATTTGAAACTCAAATTAACCAGCAAAAAGCATAAGTAATGGTATGGCTCAAGTAGTAGAGTACCAGCCTTAAGCAGAAAAAGTCAAGTGAGAGTATAAGGCCTTGAGTTCAAGTTCCAGTAGTCACACAAACTCACACATGTAGCAAACACCAAAATGTTGACTCTTGCTCATTTTAAGAGGTGAGTATGTGAATGTCCATTACATTATTCTATTTTTCTACAGGCTTCATGCTTTTATTAGAAAAAGCAAAACAAGAAAAGGATGCCGGGCTGGGAAGATTGCTCAGTGGTAGAGCACTTGCCTTGCATGCTCGAGGCCCTGGGTTCGATTCCTCAGCACCACATAAGCAAAAAAAAGAAAAAAGCCGGAAGTGGTGCTCTGGCTCAAGTGGTAGAGTACTAGCCTTGAGCTGAAGAGCTGAGGGACAGCGCCCAGACCCAGAGTTCAGGCCCCACGACCGGACCCAAAAAAAAAAGAAAGAAAGAAAAGAAAAGGATGCCTTGGGACTAACGGCACTGCAGATGCACCGCCAAGGCCTGCACCCTTCCTGACAATGACAGGAATCTCACCGAGAGTCCCTTAGACCAAGGGCACTGGAAAGTGCCCCAGCAGGCTTCTGGGAAACTCTCAGAACTTAAGCCCTCAACTATCTAAGTGTGCATCCAGCAAGAAAACTCTCAAAGGCTTTCCAACTGGCCACCGGCCTCTCCAGAACACAGCACTGACCTCTTGTTCTGCTAATGACATATCCCCAGACCAAATGTCCAGGGAAGATCATCTGTGAGGCTAAGAATAGGAGGAGCAGGTGGGAGCCCCCTGGGAGGCCTCAGGGTGGGGGTGGGGATTCCGATCAGGACATGACCATGTGTCCATCTGCTCTCACCAGGGCTGTTCTGGAGTTCAGCCAGCTGTGGACAGCAGAGGTGGGAACTGTTGGCAGACACTTGGAAAAACCCATCATCTGGGCTGATTTTCCACAGGAAAGAGCCAGCTGCCTCCTAGGGACAACTGTCACCTTACAAATTGGAGGACATAGAGTCCTTAAAGAGACAATCAAATCCCTTCTTCACAATCAGCCAGGAGTCACCATCGAATGATGACCACCTGCATAACCACCTACACGCACAGACTTCCTGAGGTAACTTGGAGGAAACTACACAGCCCCTCACAGATAGCAAAAACACAACAAAGTGCAGAGCTGGGTGTACCGGAAGTAAGAGGACATCTTGGTGGGCGGATCACTTGGAGGATCATTGAGCAACTTATGAATGCACAAATCCTTCCTTCCATTAACCCCAACCCCCATCTCTGCTCCCCTGGAAGCACTGGCTCCAGTGAATGAGGATAAAGGGTAGAAGTTTCTCAGTAACTCTCTTGATGATTGCAAAACAATGCAATTGGAAACAATGTCAAAATCCATCAGTAGGACAATGGTCAAGAAAACCAGAGCTGTCCTGGAAGGAACCCTGCACAGCCATGACAAAGACCACAAAAGAACTATTTATAGCATTGTGAAAGATATCATGACTGATTAAATGAAATGTTACATCAGCATGGGAAGTAGGAAGTCCTTTAAAAAAATTTACCCACCTGCCTACTGCCTGTCTATATATCTACCTATAAAGATACTGAAGACATTACATTGAAACATGAACTACTAGAGGAGAAAGAGAGACACAGGATACCACTGGTATGGTGGCACATGCCTGTAATTCCAGTTACTTGAGAGATAGAGATAGGGGAGACTTTAGCTCCAGGTCAGACTGAGAAAAAAAGACATTCCTATCCCCTACCATCTCAACTGATACATTATGTGTGGTACTGTGTCCCTGTGGGCTCAGCTACCCTGGGGGCCAGTGAGAGGACAGTGATCCAAGATGGCCTGACCGAAAAATGGTAGACCCCACCCAAAAAAATACCTAAAGCTGGGGCTGGGAAGGTGGCTTAGTGGTAGAGTGTTTGCCTACCATGCATGAAGCCCTGGGTTTGATCCCTCAGTACCACAGAAACAGAAAAAGCTGAAAGTGGCGCTGAGGCTCAAGTGGTAGAATGCTAGCCTTGAGCAAAAAAAGCTCAGGGGTAGTGCCCAGGACCTGAGTTCAAGCCCAGGAACTGGCTAATAGTAGTAATAGTAGTAGTAGTAGTAATAATAAAGCCAAAAAGAGCTGGGGATGAGGCTCTCATGGTGGAGCGCTTGATCTAACACAAGGCTCTGAGTCCAAACCCTGGCACAACTGAAAATAAATAAATAAATAAATAAACCCAAACAGAAATGAGACTAAGCTCCCTTGGTCTTCAATGGACTTTTAATTTTTTACCTTATATACTTAGTATTTGAATTTCCTTTTTTTTAAAAAATAAGCATATAGTAATTAAATCTATGTGTATATACAGATGCACATATGTCACACACATACATACATATATGCATGTGCGTATGTTGCTGGAGTATGAAATCAGGGTCTTTTACTTACTAGGCAGGTACTCTACCACGTGAGCCTTGCCCCCAGCCCTACTTTTATATGTAAAACAAACACAATTAGCCTTCTCTAAACCTGCTGCCCCAGTCACCATTCCATAAGCACAGGTTCCAGGGCTGACCCACCTTTACCAGACCTCTTCTACCCTCCATGTGAGAGATCCTGCCTAAGACAGAGCTTTCTGCCTGCTGCTAGGGAAAGTTTTTGCCCCTTATGGTTCTAAGAGGGATGAGTCTTTAAGAGAAAAAATAAGGCCAGGAGCTGGTGGCTCATGCCTACAATCCCAGCTACTCAGGAGGTTGAGATAGAAGGATCACAGCTCAAAGCCAGTCCGGGCAGGAAAGTCTGTGAGACTCATCTCCAATTAACCACCAAAAAGCTGGAAGTGGAGCTGTGGCTCAAGTGGGAGAAGCCAGACCTGAGTAAAAAAGCTCAGTGGTAGTGCCCAGGTCCCGAGTCCTGGACCAGTGCCAAAAAAATAAAATAAAAAACACAGGATAACTGAACATTCTGCCTAGGCCACCCACCTACCCAAGTTAAAGGCAGGCCAGCATGGGTTTTGGAATTGCAAAGAATTAAATTAGCGGTACCATGGATATTGAGAGAGCTGAGAAAGAACCATTTGTCATGTTCCTAGCTGGCCAGGCTCAAGGAAGCCAAGATTACTCACTGTTCCAGAAGGAAGGAACTCAACAGTCATGCTGACAGGAAGAATGTCATTCCTGGCACAGCACTAGACTACATAGCCTCATGGAGAGCATTTTTAAATCAGCAGGTGCTTGGTGGGCAGGGAATGGTGCCTGGATGCCTTGTGTCACGTGTCCCTCTGAACATTCAGAGCATGAACAAGGGCCTCAAAATATACTGAAACTTCAAGAACCCAAATATGTTTGTGACCTTTAGACTCTGTGCAGCCCCATGGCACCACACTGGAAATAACTGAGATGCTCCTTTTTATACATAAGACTCAAATCATTTGCCAGAATGTCACCTCAAGCTGGGCACTGGTGGTGCACAGCTGTAATCCTAGCTAATCAGGAGGTGAGGATGAAAGTTCAAAGCCAGTCTGGACAGGAAAGTCCGTGAGATTCTTATCTCCAATTAACCACCAGAAAACCAAAAGTAGAGCTTTGATTCAAACTGGTAGAGCACTAGCTTTGAGCTGAGGAGCTCAGGGATAGTATCACCCAGGCCCTGAGTGTAAGTCCCATGACCTAAAAAGAAAAGAAAAGGAAGAAAGGAAGTCACCTCTCCACATTTTCCTTGCCTCCCAGTGGGCATTGCCAGCCCTGCTTCAATCACCTGTTCTCTTCTTTCTCATATCACATACACAAGGAAACCAGGATTGTTTTCACTGCAGTTACTACTCTGTGATACACCTCCATGCCTTCATTTTCTTGTACTTCATGTACACATGGCTTAGAACTTTTATTTCCTTAAATCCATACTTATTTATTAAAAGTAGATGCCAGCATCAAATGATTCATCACATCTATTACAGTCCTCCAGTGCTCACACACTGAAAGACCTACTCTGTGTGTGTGTGTGTGTGTGTGTGTGTGTGTGTGTGTGTGTGTGACAGTACTACAATTTGAACTCAGGGTCTACCACTTTTGCTTGTTTTTTTGCACTCAAAGCTGGCAGTCTATCACTTGAGCCATACCTCCACTTCCAGCTGTGTGTGTGTGTGTGTGAGTGTGTGTGTGTGTGTGTGTGTGTGTGTGTGTGTGTGTGTACTGGTCCTGGAGCCTGAACTGAGAGCTTGGGCACTGTCCCTGAGCTTTTTTGGTAAAGACTAGCACTCTACCACTTGAGCCACACCTCTACTTATATGGATTTTTTGGGTAGTTAATTTGGAGATAAGAATCTCAGACTTTCCTGACCAGGGTACTTTAAACTACCATCCTCAGTCTCCTGAGTAGGTAGAAGTATAGGTGTGAGCCACGGATGCTCAACCATCTCCACATTTTTACTTCTTAACCAGAGATAAGAGTTCCTTATATTTGTCTGCCCAGGCTGGCTTTGAACCTTGATCCTCAAATCTCAGCCTCCTGTGTAGCTAGGATTACAGGCACAAGCCATTGGTGGTTGTCTAGGACTCATTTTTATTAGAAATTGTTTGCATTTTATCTCTCCCTTATAGATTGCTATTATATTGGTTTTTCAGTCACACTTCTAGGTAGACTTATTTTTCAGGATCTACTGCAGGATGATAAATAAATAATACTTGTGATTAAAAGGACACATTGGGACCAATGAGTAGGGAACTACAGTATAGCTCAGAGGAAATAAAATCCCCACCTGGCCATGAGGATAAGAGTGGGAATTCACTGTTACTTGGGTGCTGTATGCTGACACTCCACCATTCTGACTCCCATTTGAGCCATGAAGAAACTAGGTTTCAAGATGTCAAATGGCTCTCACAGTGAGGGGCAGATTCTCTACCAGCAGCCTGGTTACTGGCCCTGTGAGAAAAGCTGACTGCAGAGGTGTGACAAAATGCAGCCTGGAGGTTGACTTGAACTCCCTCTCTCTCCCCTCTACACACAGTAATTCTAATATGTCTCAGCTCATGGCAACACTGAACATCTGCATAGTGTTATATCTCAGGCTTCTAGAAAAATCTGAGGCTGTGGCCATAGGGACTTTGTTCTATATGGCCATTTAAGCCAATAGTTTGCAAGTCTGTCCCACCTAGATGTGGAGTCTGTTTGCTAGCTCAGATCTGGGCTGACCATAGGACTTGACTGGACTGTCAGCTTCAAAGTCCTTGCCTTCTCCCCTGCCTGAGACCCCTGCAGCCACCAGGTGTCCCATCCAACCTTCAGGAAGAAGAAAAACAATGCAGCCAAAGCTGCAGACCCATAATCAGCTACAGATGACTGCACATAGGATGGGTGCTCAGCCATGGGTCCTCAGAAGAACCACTTGCTGAGCCCAACTGAATCAGGCAGAAATGTGATGACACCAATGTTGTCTTAAGCCACTGTATTTTGAGGAGACATCGTCTAGCACAAGTTGCTCCGTAGCAACAATTCCCAAAGGCTGGGCTACAGCTTCATTCTACATGGGATCTGTTGTCTGCAGTTTACCACACTCTCCTGTATTTCCTTTGTCCTGCATCTGACACTCCGCTTTCCTGGTTTCTGTAGTCTGAGAGGGAAATGAGTACTGGGGCTTGAACTCAAGACCCTATTTTCTTCTTTTTCCCTTTCTTTCCTTCCTTCCTTCCTTCTTTCTTTTTTTGCTGGTTTTGATGCTTGAACTCAGGACTTGGGCACTGTCCCTGAGCCTGTTTGTGCTCAAGGCTAATGCTCTACCACTTGAGCCACTTGAGCGCCACTTCTGGCTTTTTCTGAGTAGTTTATTGGAGATAAGTTTCACAGATTATTTTCTTGCCTTGGCTGGCTTCAAACCACGATCCTCAGATCTCAGCCTCCTAAGTAGCTAGGATTACAGGCCTCAGCCACCAGCGCCCAGTAAGACCCTATATTCTTACTTGGCTTTTTTGGCTCAAGGCTTACCACTCTTCCACTTGAGCCACAGATGAATAATTGGAGATAAAAGTTTCACTGACTTTCTTACCCAGAGCTGGCTTCAACCTATGATCCTCACATCTCAGCTTCCTTCACCAACTTGTTGACGTTGTCCCAGAGAAGATACAACTCTTCAGGGTATAAATAAGAGGCAGAACAACTTTCAGGAAAGGGCTGACAAATTACTATTAAATATACAAAAGATGAGCTGGGCACTGGTGGCTCTTGCCTGTAATCCTACCGACTCAGGAGGCTAAGATATGAGTATCTCTGTTCAAAGCCAGCCTGAGCAGGAAAGTCTATGAGATTCTTCTTTTTTTTTTTTCCAGGGCTGAGAACCAAACCCAGGGCCTTGCGCACGCCAGGCGGGTGCCCTTCCGCTGGGCTAAACACCCAGCCCCTCTATGAGATTCTTATTTCCAATTAACCACCAGAAAACCAGAAGTGCCATTGTGGCTCAAGAGGTAAAGCACTCACCTTGAGCTGAAGAGCTCAGGGACAGTGCCCAGGTTCAAAGTTGAAGCCCCATGACTGGAAAAAAAATTTAGATAGATAGATAGATAGATATGATCAACTGAAGTCATAAGATAAATATAAAATAAAACTATACCAAAGGCTAAGCTCTGGTGGCCTAATTTCTCAGGAGGCTGAGATCTGAGAACTGAGGTTAGAAGTCAGTTAGACAAATCTGAGAGATTCTTATCTCTAATTAATAACAAAAACTTTTAGAAAAAGCAAGAAGTAGAGGTGTGGCTCAAGTGTAGTGACATCTGTAGGCAAAAAGCCAAGTGAGATCATGATGCTCTGAATTCAATCCCATTAGAAAGAAGAAAAAAAGGCTGGGAATGTGGTTTAGTAGTAGAGTGCTTACCTAGCATGCATAAAGTTCTAAGTTCAATTCCTCAACACCACATAAACAGAAAAAACTGGAAGTGGCACTGTGGCTCAAGTGGTAGAGTGTTAGCCTTGAGCAAAAGAAGCTCAGGCACAGTGCCCAGGCCTTGAGTTCAACCCCCAGGACTGAGAGATAGAAGAAAGAAAAGAAAAGAAGAGAAAAGAAAAGAAAAGAAGAAAGAAAGAGAGAGAGAAGAAAGAAAGAAAGAAAGAAGGGAGGGAGGGAGGGAAGGAAGGAAAGGAATGGATGGAGGGAGGGAGGGAGGGAGGGAGGGAAGAAGGGAGAGAGGAAGAAAGGAAGGAAGGAAGGGAAAAAACCATACAGTTTTACAACACACTGTGCTGAAGAGGCTTGGCAAACAGGCGCAGGTCTCTGCAGTGCTGGGAAGGTAAACTAGGCCATTGCAGATTATCAAAATTGTCAGCCCCTGTTTCCTGTGGCCTAGCAATTTTACCTCTGGAAGCATACTTTGCAGACAGACTTGCATCAGAGTCATGATGTTCATTATATTCATGATGTTTATAAATAGTCATTGTAACCCTGACTGTAATAGTAAGAAAAGGGAAACAAACCAAATGTCCCTCAACAGACAGTAGTTAAATAAATCAATGCACAAACCAGATGCTGGTGGCTCACATCTATAATCCTAGCTACTCAAGAGGCTGAGATCTGAGGATCATAGTTTGAAGCCAGCCCAGGCAGGGAAGTCCATAAGACTCTTTTCTTCAATAAACTACTCAGCAAAGGCCAGAAGTGGCTCTGTGGTTCAGGTAATAGAGCACTAGCCTTGAGCCAAAGAAGCTCAGGGACAGCACCCTGACCCTAAGTTCAAGCCCCAGGACTGGCACAAAAAACATATATAAATCAACCAATCAGGGGTTGGGAAGGTGGCTCAGTGGTAGAGCGCTTGCCTTGCATGCATGAGGCCCTGGGTTCGATTCCTCAGCACCACATAAGCAGGAAGAAAAAGCCGGAAATGGCACTGTGGCTCAAGTGGTAGAGCGCTAGCCTTGAGCTGAAGAGAAGAGGGACAGCACCCAGGCCCAGAGTTCAGGCCCATGACCAGACCCAAAAAAAAATACAGCTAAGTGCTGGTAGCTATAATTGTAACTATCAGGGGCTGAGATCTAAAGATTGCGGTTCTAAGTCATCCCAGGCAGGAAAGGCTGTGAGATTAACCACCCAAAAACCAGAAGTGGAGCTATGGCTCAAAGTGGTAAAGGGCTGGCCTTGAGTGAAAAAGCTCAGGGACAGCACCCAGGCCCTGAGTTCAAGACCAATAAAAGCAAAACAAGCTTTCATTTAAGTCTGGATAAAAAGAAGATGTATTGGGGGCTGGGAAGGTGGCTCAGTGGTAGAGCGCATGCCTTGCATGCCAGAGGCCCTGGGTTCGATTCCTCAGCACCACATAAGCAAAAAGAAAAAAGCCGGAGGTGGCACTGTGGCTCAAGTGGTAGAGCGCTAGCCTTGAGCTGAAGAGCTAAGGGACAGCGCCCAGGCCCAGAGTT
>NW_012267301.1:3408552-3417560 GCF_000151885.1 Dipodomys ordii
GATGACTTGGGTTAAGTATGTAACAGAAAAACTAAAAAAAAAAAAAAAAAAAAAAAAAAGAAGATGTATTTATAATTGACTGGGCATGCGAAAAGGAACTACACAAAGACATGTAAGAGATAATTACCTTAACCTGGCAGTGGTTACTGGATGGCTAAAGAAACAAGACTGAATTTCTTGGTGGTGGTGGTGGTGGTAGTGATGGGGCATGAACTCTGGGCCTGGGCACTGTCTCTCAGCTCTTCAGCTCAAGGCTAGCACTCTACCACTTGAGCCACAGTGCCACTTCCATTTTTTTCTGCTTATGTGGTGCTGAAGAATTGAACCCAAGGCCTCATGCATGTGAGGCAAGCACTCTATCACTGAGCCACATTACCAGCCCCTGAAAATATTTTTTATGCCAGTCTTGGGGCTTGAATTTAAGGCCTGAGCACTGTCTTAGAGCTTTTGTGCTCAAGGCTAGCACTCTACCACTAGAGCCACAGCCCCATTTTAGCTTTTTTGGTAGTTAGTTGAAAATAAGAGTCACAGGCTAGGAATGTAGTTTAGTGGTAGAGTGCTTGCCTAGCATGTGTAAAGCCTTGGGTTCGAATCCTCATAACCACATCAAAAGAAAAAGCCTGAAGTGGCGCTGTGGCTCACATGGTAGAGTGCTAGCCTTAAGTAAAAGAAGTTCAGGGATAGTGCCCAGAACCTGAGTTCAAGCTCCAAGACTGGCAAAAAAAAGTCTCACTTGCTTGAAACAGTGATCCTCAGATCTCAGCCTCCTGCGTAGTTAGCATTACAGATGGGAGCTAATCTTACTGTGTAACTGTTTATGTTTTACAGTTTTATTCAAAATTTTAAATAAAAAAGTGTGTTCCCTTCAGGTACAGGTAGCTATGCCCCTAGCTATTCAGAAAGCTGAGAAGCTAGCCCAGGCAGAAAAGTCTAAGAGACTCCATCTCCAAAATCACTAGCAAAAAGCTAGGCTAAAGACATGGGTCAAGTGGTAGGGCACCAACTGAGCAAGCAAGCTGAGTGAGTACAAAGGCCTGAGTTCAAACCCCAGTACCAAGTGAAAAAATGTGACCCTTACATGTGTGCAGCTCTGATCCCTGTCCGTGTGGTAGGACTTCAGCCCTCTGTAAACCAGAAATGGCGTACACCTGCCTTCCACTACAGCTGCTAACAAATCCTGGTTCACACCATGTCACTGTCCTTCCCAACAGTAGCCTCGGTGCTGTTTGCTTAGTATTTCTGCTTTGCTGCCTCTGGACACATGGTAGGTTGGCAGGCCCTGTAAATGGCCTCCCAGGTGAGGGAGATAGAAACCACTGAGATTTGGGAGCCGCTTGTCTCAGCAGCATGGATTGGCCTATCCTGACTAATACAGGTATAGATACCACCACATTCCTGAAGTAACATAAGCAATTGTATGTAGGATTGAGACTGGAACTGCCCTTGGGTCCAGGGTCAATGGGGCAGGAACAGGGGTTCAGGGTCCATGCCACTCACACCACTGCCTCAATGATGCTCTGGATCTCCTGATGCAGCTCTGGATCTTCCCGGTACGTCTTGAGCAGCAGCAGGGCCTGGTCATAGCTGGCACAGTAGACCTTATAAACACGCTCAAACTCCTCTTGAAATTCCAGGAATAAATTACCTGAGGGGGAGCAAGTGAAGGGGTTAGCATGTTTCTGCATGTCCCCTTGCATGGAACAAGGAGGTGGGGGTGACACTGTCAGACTCCTCCAGCATGTCACTGTGGACCAGTTACCACATCTTCCCAAGTTTGCTTTCCACCTGTTTCCTAAGGCTTGAGTGAAAGAATGGTGTAGGTTGAGTGCAGGCTGAACACAGGCTGAGTACATCTAGAGAAAATATTTAGCACTAGCACTGTTTTAGACTGGATTTTTTCCCCAGATTTTGGAATATTTACATTCATAATGAGATGTCTTGAGGATAGGACCCAAAACTAAACATAAATTTCATTTATGTGTCATTTATATACATAGCTTGAAGGTAATTTGATAGCATGGTTATAGTGCATCTAGGGGGTTTGTTGGTTTTGTTTTTTTTTTCTTTTTTTTTTTTTTTGGTCCGGTTGTGGGGCCTGAACTCTGGGCCTGGGTGCTGTCCCTCAGCTCTTCAGCTCAAGGCTAGTGCTCTACCACTTGAGCCACAGCGCCACTTCCGGCTTTTTTTTTTCTGCTTATGTGGTGCTGAGGAATCGAACCCAGGGCCTCATGCATGCAAGGCAAGCGCTCTACCACTGAGCCAACTTCCCAGCCCCTTGTTTTGTTTTTCAATGGTACTAGGGACTGAATTTGGGGCCTCCCACTTGCTAGGTAAGAGCTCCAATACTTGAGCCATTCCCCTTAGTCATTTTGTTTCTTAGTTTGTTTTTTACTTCAATCTTACACTTGTGTCCTGGTTAGACTGCTTCTGAGCAACAGGGGTTACAGGCATTTGTCACCATGACCTGCCCAGGAGTACCCATGTTTTGACTGTGACCTATTAGGAGAGGTTAGGTAAGGAATTTTCCATTTGTGGCATCCTATCAGTTCTCAAAAATTTGAATTTTGGAGCATTTCAGATTTTGGACTTAAAGATTAAGACTGAAGCCAGGCACTGGTGGCTCACACCTGCCTGCAACCCTAACTACTCAGGAGGCTAAGATCTGAGAATCACAGTTCAAAGCCAGTCTGGCCAGGAAAGTCTGAGAGAATCTTATTCTCCAGTTAACTACCAAAATATTGGAAGTGGAAAGCGCTAGCCTTGAGCAAAAGAGCTCAGGGACAGCATCCAGGTCCTGAGTTCAAGCCCTACAACCAATAACAACAAGAAGAAAAAAAAGATTAGGGATTATAATACATGGTATCTATAATCACATCAACAACAGCAATTATATTTATATTGAACACTGCTTTATACTGTGCTTTACCACTAGCTTATTTTTTATTTTGTGAAACTATACAACCTAGGTAGGCCTTGAAGTCTTGATCCTCATGCCTCAGCCTTCTGAGTGCTTGGATTACAGGAGTATAGCACTACGCTCTACTATTATTAGCTTATTTTATATTTACAATTAACTACAGGTGTGCCAGGTGCTGGTGGCTCATGCCTGTAATCTTCGTTACTCAGAAGGTTAGCTACTTAGCTAAATATGAGGATCAGTGTTCAAAACCAGCTTGGGACTGAGTGCGGGTGGCTTACGCCTATCATCTTCACTACTCAGAAGGCTGAGATCTGAGGATCGAGGTTCAAAGCCAGCCCAGGCAGGAAAGTCCGTGAAACTTTTATCTTCAATAAAACCATCAGAAAACCAGAAGTAGTGCTGTGGCTCAAGTTGTAGAGCACTCGCCTTGAGCTGAAGAGCTGAGGGACAGCGCCCAGGCCCAGAGTTCAAGCACCACAACCGGCAAAACCAACAAACAAAAAAGCCTGGACAGTAAAGTCCATGAGACTCTTATCTCCAATTAATCAGAAAAAAATAAAAGGGAAAATGTGACTCAAGTGTAGAACAGCAGCCTTGAACTAAAAAGCCAAGAGTTCAAGCCCTGAGTTCAAGTTCTAGGACCCGCCCCCCTCAAAACTTAACTGTATCTGAGAAGTAAATTCGGGAAACCCCAGTTTACCTACATGTAGTACAGTACAGATAGCCCCTAGTGAGAAAAGCACTTGTGTTAGAACTAGGGCCAGACCTTTGGGCAGCCCTCTCCAGTCAAAAACCTGGGGAAGATTTGACCTCTTTGACCTTACCTTTTCCCATCTGTACAATGGGTACAAAATCAGACTCAAGTCTGACTTCTTTTCCAGTAAGGATTAAATAAGATAATATATGTAAATTCTCTGACGTATATTTCATTCAACAAATATTTGCCACTTGCTTATTTACTGACTACGTGCCAGCTACTTTATCAGGCACTATGAATAAAACAAAGCCCCTATGTCACAGATTTATAATCTGTTGTAAAAGATAAACAATAAATCATTCAGAGATTCTGTAGGTTCAGATTCAGACAGCCAGGGATCAAATATAATAATCAAAAGGCCAAGTATGATGGCTAATCTCAGCTAGATAAAAAGTTGTAGGTAGGACAACTGAAGTCCAAGGCCAGCTCCAGGCAAAAATCAGAAGATTCTATCTGAAAAACAACCTAAAGAAAAAGGACTAAATGAGTGGTTCAAGTGTCAGAGTCCAAGTATGAGTTCAAGTCCCAGTATTGGCAAAAAAAAAAAAATTTTACTACCCAAGGACCCAAACCCTACTTTGGCTCAGGTCTAGCCAATCCTCAGGATGAGCTGACAGGAGACATCCCTCAGGAAACTGGGAAGAATTTGATAAGGAAAGATGGCCCCAAAGCTGCAGCTAGGGAAAATCTAGACAAGGCCTGTCACCTGCAGAGATGACCCAGTGGGATCCAGCCTGGCATAGCCATGACATCTAGAGCCATCCTCAACATCTCCGTAGCATGGAGTGGTCCCCAGGAACATGACAAACATGACAAAGGAACTGTGTCACAACCAGTGTGACCAGGGGCATGGTGATCCGGCAAGCAAAGGAAAGAGGAAGATGTGCTCTCAGAGAGCAGAGAGGCAGGAAGGGCAGGACTCCAAAACAAGGAGTGTGTGTGTGTGTGTGTGTGTGTGTGTGTGTGTGTGTGTGTGTGTGTGTGTGTGTGTGTGTGTGTGTGTGTGTGTGTGTGTGTGTGTGTGATTAAACTAGGGCTTGAATTCAAGACCTGGGCATTGTCCTTTAGCTTTTTCATAGCTTCTTCACTCAAGTCTGATGCTCTACCATTATGAGCCACACCTCTACTTCAGGCCTTTTGCTGATTAATTGGACTTCTTTACCTGTGCTGGCTTTGAACTTTGATCCTCAGTTCTCAACCTCTTGAGCTAAGATTATAGGAGTGAGCCACCAGCACCCAACCTCTTCCCATTCTGGTCCTGACTCATTTGATAGGAGTAAGTCTGTCAAGAGACTGTTTAAGAATTTTACCTAAGGCTCAAACACCTCTTACATTTCTATGATCATGTCATAGAAAAAGGGCAAGACTTTTTGTGGCAACTTTTGGTTGAAAAACGGAGACAGCTGGCAGGATCCAGCATAGCCTGACCTGGCACATAAACCCATGGAAGAAAAGAAAAGCCACATGAGTTCTTTGTCCTCTCTTTGGCCAACCCTAAGGGACAAAGGAAGAGGAGGCTCTGTATGCCCCTAGAAGTTTGTGTGTTATTGATCTCCAATGCATCATAAGGAGAGCGATCTTTAAGAGAAGAGTAGGGCACAGAGACTAGATACTATCTAAGTGCCCTGCTGCCTCTGAAAGGTTGTATTCCAGGTTGGTTCCACTGAGCTGCTCTTCCCAAGAACTCTGGAGACAGTTCTCCAATGAGGAGAAGTTGCCAAGGCTCCTTTGCCTACCGATGAGGTGCACTTGTTCCTCTTCCTTGGATGCTGTCTCCTGAAGCCCATGAAGAAATCGGCTGTTCACCTGGACAATCTCATCCATGTTTGAGAACAGGACATTCAGATCCCCTGGCAGCAGCTGGAAGGAACACAGAACCATGGGAGCTGGGTTTGGGAAGTCTGCAAAAGGGCCTTTGTTTAGCAGGGCTTGGAAAACAGACCTGAACACCACTATCAGGGCCCCGTCTCTCCTGGGAAGACTGACTGCTCCAGAAAAATGCAGTTGTAATCCTAAAGCTTGGGGCAGGGAGAGGGGGAATTGTAATCTTAAAAATCAGGCATTGGCCATCCAGGTACCAGTGGCTCATGCCTGTACTTTGGCTACTCGGGAGGCTGAGCTCTGAGGACTGTAGTTCAAACTCAGCCCTGGAAGAAAAGCCCATGAGATTCTTATCTCCAATTAACTACCAAAAAAGCTGGAAGTGGGGCTGTGACTCAAGTGGTAGAGGGCTAACCTTGAGCAGAAAACTCAGGGACAGTGCCTAGATCCTGAGTTTAAGCCCCAGGACTAGCACACCCACATATGCAGACAGACAGACAGACACACACACACACACAATAATAATAATAATCAGGCATTTTCATTATTCTATAGAAAAGAAGAAAGATAAGGAGAATACCCAGCATGGAAGGTAAAGTTGAACTGGAGTTCTATCCTAGGTCTGCTGCCAACTGTTAGCTTTCTTCTCCCAGTTTCCCCATCTGTCATCTGCCAGTGGGAAGTGAGATCTCCTTCCAACTCTGTCATATTTGGCACTTGCCACCAGTTTGGAAAGATGTATTCCAAACTCTAGCCCCTATAGCCGAGCTATACCACGTTTAAAAAAACAAACGAACATGGGACATCTACATATATGTGTGGCTGTGGAAGTATAGTAGTGCTCTCTCCCTCTCTCTGTGTGTCTCTCTGTCTCTGTTTGTCTCTGTCTCTCTGTCTCTCTGTGTCTGTCTGTCTGTCTGTCTGTCTCTCTCTCTTTCTTTCTCTCTGTCTTTGTCTCTTTTGGTGAGAAAGTCTTTATGTAGCCCTGCTGGTATTAAACTCCCAGTCCTCTTGCCTGGGATTACAGGTTATGTGCCAACACACCGGCTTGCAGTCCTTGATTTTTTGCTAAAAATAAGTAAGGATATATATATTAGGTTGTTTAGTGCCTACAGAGAAAAGTCCTTATTGATCTAAAGGGTTTAAATAAGATACATGTTTTACCTTCTACATTATCTGCTTTGGTACTTTACTCATTCAGCAATCACTAATTGAAATTCTATTATGTGTCAAGAGTGAGATATGTAGAACTAAAAAGAGTCTGCAGAGCTCACACTCTTGAAACTTCATAGAGAGAGTTGTATTTTTTTAGAAACTGGGGGGAAAGTGATGCAAAACTTAAGCACTATCTATAAACTCAGAACAGTGGCACTTTCCCCGTACCACCGCCCTGCAGAGCAACAATTCAAATATAGGTCAGTTTAAGCCATCTATATTAAACTGGAAAGGGACTGTTCCTTAGCTCACTTAATTCCCTGAGATAATTATTCCTCTCTCCACTTAGTAGACGGATACACCAGGATTCTGAGCCATTCAAGACCTTGGGGAATGTTGCATGGGCAATAAATAGAGTCCTAGGGCTGAGATCAAGATATCAAACTTCACACCCTGCCCTCTTCCTTTCCATCAAGCCTTCCCAGGGTGAATTTGAGGTCACAGGTAACCCAGATTTGCCAGACAGAGAGTCTGTGTGTGACCCCATTCAAGTACCTGCTGAAGGCGGCTCCTGATGTCAGAGGCGCAGAGGTGGAGCATGTGTAGATAGGAGACCTCTGTGTCCATGAGCTCCCTGATGGCCAGCCTCTGGTGAAGCAGAGATCTGTCCTCAGCCTGACCTTCCAGGCTGGGACTCCCTGACCTGGAGGAGAGCTCATCTGCCTCAGGATTGGCCATGTTCACAGGCTGTGGAAAGAAAAACAAAAAGCAAAACCTGATTCACTCCTAGAAAACTCTATTAAGAAATGCTAGATGCATGCCAATATCCTAGATACTCAGGAGGCTGAGATCTGAGGATCATGGTTCAGAGCTAGCCTGAGCAAGAAACTCTTATCTCCAATTAACCACCAAGAAGCTTGAAGTAGAGTTGTGGCTCAAGTGGTAGAATGTCAGCCTTGAGGGATAGAGCCAAGGCCTTGAGTGGGAAATTTGAAAAGGCAAAAAAACTCTCAGATCATTGCTGACATCTTAAATTTCTTTCCTACGATGTAAGCATTGTGCTTTTCTGACTTTTCTTCTAATTTTCCCCTAGCTCTTGACTCAGATTTTTTAAAAATCTGCCTCCGTATAGTCCCCCTCCCCTCTCAGTGGCTCCACGTGGTCACGTTCCCATTAGGACACACACAGACTCCAGAATCATCCTTCCAAATCCTTCTCACCCAGTCCTGATAGTACCCAGGGGCATCCATCCTACACAGGCTTTCAGTTCAAGCTCCCTGATCCACAGCGTGCCAGCAGGGCATTTTCCACTGTACAGGCTTTAATCACTCCCTGCTGCTTTGTGTTCCTTCTGTTCCACCTCGTGTTCCCCTCCCCCTCCCCCGCACCCCCCCTCTCCCCAGCTAGGGAGAGTACAGGATTTGTCTCCACCTCCAACCTCATTTTCTGCCTCTGTATTTTGCACCTGCTGTGTCCCTCTAGTCTCTAATCCTCCAACACTGTTTTCTCTTTTTGAAGCCACTCCAAATCCCTACCTCCTCTTGTACTGTACTTTGGTTCTCTGGAACTCCCACTAGCCCTTTTCTCTCAGGTTAATACAATATAAAGGCTCACACCTATAATCGTAACTACTCGGGAAGCTAAAACCAGAGGTTCAAAGCCAGCTCAAGCAGGAAACCCCATCAGATTTTATCTCTAATTGGCCACCAAAAAGCCGGAAGGGAGCTATGATTCAAATGAAAGAGTGACAGCCTTGAGCAAAAACAATCTAAGGGAAAGTGGCAAAGGCCTGAACTCAAATACCGACTGGCTGCACGCCCGCGCGCGCGCGCGCGCACACACACACACACACACACACACACACAATTATAAAGTCAATAGTATGAATAAAAATAGCCTGAAGAATCTTCCTACTACCAAACACTTGGAGATGTCAGAAGCTCCCAAAGGTGGAGCTTACAAGAGATAGCAGAAATTGCCAGGGTCCAAACTGGAAAAGCCTGAACCAGAGCTGAGTGACTGAGCAGAAGCAGTGGGCCCAAAGTGCAGTGGGTGTGCAGGAAAGAGAGCATAGCCCATCTCAGCAAAGGAGGGACTTTACTGGAAGTCTCATAAAAAATGAGACTCAGCAGGGAACCAGTGGCTTCTCAGGAAGCTGAGATCTAAGGCTTTTGGTTCTGAGCCAGCCTGAGCAGACAATTCTGAGAAACTCTGATGTCCAATTAATCAGCAAAAATCTGGGACCAGGGGGCTGGGAGGTGGCTCAGTGGTAGAGCGCTTGCCTTGCATGCATGAGGCCCTGGGTTCGATTCCTCAGCACCACATAAGCAAAAAGAAAAAAAAAAGCCAGAAGTG
>NW_012267301.1:3423755-3428425 GCF_000151885.1 Dipodomys ordii
GCAAGCGCTCTACCACTGAGCCACCTTCCCAGCCCACTAAACATTTTCTTTGTGCTGTCTCATTCATCTCATGCACAATTTCTCTGGGAGGATAGTGTGGCTATCATTCTCACTTACAGAAAGAAAGGGAGGCAGACCAAGTACAGTGGTTTGCTTACAGTCCCCTAACTACCATGTGACAGGATAGTGCTTAGCCATCACACCCATAAATATGAAGAGCAGAATGTCAAGACCAGAATGTGTCAGATCTTGAATGTAATAGGCAAGGGCAACTGAGAAGGAAGGATGGTTTACTCAGCAGAAAAAAGGCATATAGAAAGTGAAGGGATGTTGTGGATTATGGTCTGTATAGCCTGAGTAGTTACCACAATGGGAAAAGCTATAGAGGGAACACTATAATTCAGTAGGTAAAGAGCTTTTCTAATAATGTTTAAAATGATACCAATTTCCTGGAGAGGGAGTGTATTCTGTCACTAAGATGAAGCATTTTAGCACAGAGGCATATTGGGAATGCTTCCAAGAAAAGGTCGGAGTTGAGCACCAATGGGCCCTATAATCCTAGCTACTCTGGAGACTGAGATCTAAGGATCACATTCAAAGCCAGTCCAGGCAAGAAAGTCCATGAAACTCTTATCTCCAATTAACCACCAAAATGGCTGAAAGTGGAGCTGTGGCTCAAGTGGTAGAGGGCTAGCCTTGAGCAAAACAAAGCTCATGGACAGAGCCCAGTCCCTGAGTTTAAGCTCCAGACAGGCACAACAGAACAAAAATCAAAAACAAAACTCTGAGACAGTGCCCAGGCCCTTGGTTTAAACCCCTGAGGTTTGTGGTTTGAAGCTAGCCCAAGCAGGAAAGTCTGTGAGATTCCTCTCTCCAAATAACCAACAAGAAGCCAAAAACAGAGCTGTGGTACAGCAACAACCTTGAATGACTGAGGGACAGCTCCTGGGCCCTGGGGTCAAGCCCTAGTAGTGGCACGTGCGTGTGCGCGCTCGCGCGCGCGCACACACACACACACACACAAAGTGGCAACATGGTTCAGTGGTAGAGCACCTGCCAAGCAGGTAGGAGACCCTAAGTTCAAACCCAGTACCTCATAAAAGTGAAAGGTGGGCTGGGCACACAGATGGGTCAGACCTGTAATCCTTGCAATTCAGGGGGCTGAGATCTAAAGATCAAGGTTCAAAGCCTTGATATTCAAAGTCTGTGATATTCTTATCTCCAATTAACCAGCAAAAAATAAACAACAGAAGTAGAGCTGTGGTTCAAGTGGTAGAGCACAAAAGTAGTGAGCACAAAAGCTCAGACAGCTCCTAGGCCTTGAGATCATGTCCCAGGACACACACACACACACAGAGGAAAGCCTGCTTCTCTGAAGTTCCTTCATTCTGGTGTTTTATCTATTCTAAACTACTGGTAGAGAAATGGAATCTTAGCATGGTTATGTGGTTTATCCAGAATGCCTCTGGAAAATCAAGAACTTACTCCCAAATCTAGTGTGATTCTTAAATCCAGCCTCCTAGTTACCTGGGGGAGAGAGTCTTCAGAGCCCAATATCCCTGTTCATGCTTTGCTGAAGTACGTGTCAGTTCTGTCTTTCCTGTGTGTGAAACCACCTCCTTTACACGTGTTACTGCACACTATTACAGGGTCCCCTCTTCCTTGCTTGTGTTATTCTCTGTTTTCAGATGTGTCAACACCCTCTGGGAAATTGCTTTCCCAAGTGTGTATTTGGTAATTTAAGAAGAAAATAAGCTGGATAAATGTTCACTTGATACTGATGGTTTTTTTCCCTTCTATTTTAGGACTCTGGGTTGTTTTGAGAGAAATTTCCAATGCTCTGGCACTAATTTCCCCAGCTCTCAAATTAGTCACAAATATTTTGATAAGCAGCAGTGGACATGTCATCTTCAGAAGAGCCATTTGTACCCTCTTGGAGAGCTACTTGGTTTTGTTGCTACTGTTGTTTTGAGACAGGGTTTCACTATGTAGCTCCAGGCTGGCTTCCAACTCACAATCTTTCTGCTTTAGCCTCCTGGGTGCTGATACTACTGGTAAACACGACCCTATCCAGTTTACTTGTTTTTGACTGGAAATCTCTTAAAAGGATTGCCATTGGAATTAATTTTTAGAACATTTACAAGTAACAATATCGCCTTGTCCCTAGTGACACTAAGCCAAAGATTTAATTATTTTCTTTTTTACTTTGTCCTTTGGCAGTAATGAATTTAATTTTTTGGGGGGGGTCCGGTTGTGGGGCATAAACTCTGGGCCTGGGCGCTGTCCCTCAGCTCTTCAGCTCAAGGCTAGGGCTCTACCCTTGAGCCACACTTCCGGCTTTTTTATATGTGGTGCTGAGGAATCAAACCCAGGGCCTCAGGCATGCAAGGCAAGCGCTCTACCACTGAGTCATCTTCCCAGCCCCTGAATTTAAAATTTTTATCTTTTTTTTTTTAAAGAAAACACATGTTCCTGGCTCAAAATTCAAAAACATGATTTCAGAGTTGTCTATTCAATCTGTGGGTTCCTTTCATTGTCCAGCATCTTTTACACAGTAGGTGTTGAGTAGTTGCTGAGTAAATGGATGGAAGTGTAAATTAAGAAAATGTGACCGGGTGCCAGTGGCTCATGCCTGTAATCCTAGCTACTCAGGATGCTGAGATCCGAGGATCACAGTTCAAAGCCAACCCAGGCAGGTCTGTGAGACTCTTATCTCCAGTGAACCACCAGAAAACCAGAAATGGCACCGTGGCTCAAGTGGGAGAACACTGAGCTGAAGAGCTCAGGGATAGCACCCAGGCCCAGAGTTCAAGGCCCATGACTAACAAGAAAGAAAGAAAGAAAGAAAGAAAGGAAGGAAGGAAGGAAGGAAGGAAGGAAAAGAAAATGTGATATGCCTGATGCTGGTGGCTCATCCTATCTACTGGGGAGGCTGAGATCTGAGGATTAAAGTTTGAAGCCAGACCAGGCAGACAAATTAGACTCTGTATCTCCAACTAACCAGCAAAAAAAAAAAAAAAAAAGCCCACAAAATGCAAGTGGATGTGTGGCTCAGTCTTGAGCACAAAAGTCATGTACTCTGAGTTCAAGCCCCAGTATCAGCACACCACACACACACACACATGTGTGCACGTACACTCGCGCACACACAAAAAGTTTTGGAAGGCAGAGAAAGAATTAGTTAAGAAAGGACAGCAGAACTAAGAGTCAAGAGGCAACTACTCCTCTCTCTCTCTCTCTCTCTCTCTCTCTCTTTCCATCCCTCCCCCCCTTTTTATCTACAAGATTAGGAGACATAGAAGGGACAACCTAAATCCACCTCATCCCTTGAAATGGTAAACATCTGGGAACTCTTCATAAATGAGCAGAAACAGAAAGAATGAAAAGTGGCCAGGCTAGTAGGCCTGGTCAGCATTGAGGTTTGAACTAAGAGTCTTGTACAGGCTAGGCAGACTTCAGCCATGCTCTCAGCCCAAGATTGTTTTTTTAAATATTATTCTCCACTAAAAGGATCAATTATTCCTTAAAGAAGTAGCTGATGCAGATGACAATGTACAAAAGGAAATGTACTCATTACCAGATGCATGTAAATGGAGCCCCTCTGTATATCAACTCTATAATAACAATAGAGTAAAAAGAAGAAGGAGGAGGAGGAAGAGGAGGAAGAGAAGGGAGGAGGCAGAGGAGCAGCAGCAGCTGATTATGAGTCTGAAACAATATATTGGGCCAGGTAGAAAGAAAGTGTCAAGGAATCAAGGAAAACATGTTAAAACAATGTAAGAACCACAATAACAAAGAGACTTTCTGGCCAAATCTAATTTAATTATCAATATAACATTAGCCAGGCACAAGTGGTAGAGTGCCAGACTTGAGCAAAAAAGCTGAATAAGAGCTTGAAGCCTTGAGTTCAAGACCCAGAATCAGGAAGGGGGGGGAGGAGGGAGGGAGGGAGGGAGAACTGCTGAAGGAGTGGCTCAAGTAGTACCAGATTGTCTAGCAAGCATTGAGTTCAAATACTAGTACCACAAAGGAAGGAAGGAGGGAGGGAGGGAAGACAGGAGGGGAGGGAAGAAAATGGAAAATTGTTACTTACAGTAAGAAGGTAACTAGTAACTTGGTGCTGGTGGCTCACACTTGTAGTCCTAGTTACTCAAGAGGCTGAGGTCTGAGGACTGTGAGCCAGGCTGGGCAGGAAAATCTGTAAGACTCTTATTTCTAGTTAACTACCAAAAAAGCTAGAAATGGACCTGTAGCTCAAGTGGTAGAGCGCTAGCCTTGAGCAAAAGAGCACACAAAAATTAAAGATAACTAATAAACATCAAAGTAATGGTCTGTTTAGAAAAAATCTTGAATGTATGCATTATCCTGTCCATGTAATTGTAACCCCTCTGTACAGTATGTTCACAAATAAAATAAAATTTAAAAAAAAGAAAAGAAAAAATCTTGATGCCAGGCTCATACCTATAATCCTAGCTACTCAGCAGGCTGAGATTTGAGGATCTAGGTTCAAAGCCAGCCCAGGCAGAAAAGTCTGGGAGACTCTTATCTCCAATAAGGCTCAGTGGTAGAGCGCTTGCATGAGGCCCTGGGTTCAATTCCTCAGCACCACATAAGCAAAAAGAAAAAAGCCGGAAGTGGCACTGTGGCTCAAGTGGTAGAGCGCTAGCCTT
>NW_012267301.1:3428475-3430817 GCF_000151885.1 Dipodomys ordii
CTGTGGCTCAAGTGGTAGAGCGCTAGCCTTGAGCTGAAGAGCTGAGGGCCAGGGCCCAGGCCCAGAGTTCAAGCCCCATGACCAAAAAAAAAAAAAAAGGGATATCATAGCCTTTTCTATCCAGGCTGGCTTCATACCATGATTCTCAGATCTCATTCTTCTGAGATGAGTTTTTTTGTTGTTTTTGTATATGTGTGTATTATGTATTTTCATAGTGAGGCCTGAACTCAGGTCTTGTACTGGATAGGTAAGAACTTTACCACTTTAGCCATGCCCCTCAAACAAAATTAAAATTTTTAAATAAACTAAAACTCTTGGCCAGTGGGTCACCAGTGGCTCACACCTATAATCTTAGCTACTCAGGAGGCTGAGATCTGAGAATCAAGGTCTGCAGCCAGCCCAAGCAGAAATCTCTGTGAGATACCTATCTCCACTTAACCTGGTGGAACTGGCGTTGTGGCTCAAGTGATAGAGTGCTAACCTTGAGCACAAATGCTCAAAGATAGCACCTAGACTCCAAGGCAGATATAAAAAATAAGAAATAAAAAATTTACATATATATGATTTCATATATATTTATTCCATTTATTTTATGTATATATAGATATATCTTTTAAGTGATCCATTATCTTTGCAACACTCAGAACAAACACAGTTCAACAGTCTGGGAGAGCAGGCTGAGAGCTCTTGTTTCATTTCCGGCTTGACCCAGGCTGATAAGAAGGCTAGTCTCAGAGAACACACCCTAGAAACACTTCGATCCTTAAATTGTGTGGCTGGTTGGTACTGGCAAAATCCTTGCACAGTTCAACCCTAGCCCTGAGATCACCACCAGGTCTTTTGATGTGCAACTAAGAACTAATATGGGGGCAGGGGTGGGTTAGTGGTAGAGCATGTCTTACAGTTGCCACATCTTGGGCTCAATCTCCAACTTTCCCATTCAAAAAAGAACTAAAATCAACCTGGCATACGCTTGATGGTAAAACACAATAAATCATTTTTGTAAGTGTGCTGGTCCCGAGCTCAGTGCCTGAGCCCTGTTCCTGTGCTTTTCTGATCAAAGCTACCACGTAAGCTACATCTCCATTTTGCCTTTTCGGTGGTTAACCAGAGATAGAGTGTCACTGAATTCCTGCCCTGGCTGGCTTTGAACTGCACACCTCAGATCTCAGCCTCCTGATTAGTGATAATTATAGGAATGAGCCACCAGCACCTGACAATATATTTTTAATTGAATATACTGCAGTTAATTATTGTACAGCAAACTAGTTCTTCTAGCTTCTGGAATGAGTTAATTCTTTTTTTTTCTCCTCTTTTCTCAGTCACAGAGTTGAACATTCACACTTTCATTCAACAAATGATTTGGCCAATTATTATTATTCACACTTTCAATTCTAGTCATTAGAGGCAGAGATAGGAGAAGTAGAAAGATCAAGAATTCCAGAGGACCCTGGGTTACATAGTGAGACTCTGTCTAAAACAAAACAAAACAGGTAACAAAATTCCCTAGCAGGAAAATTGAGTATCCATTAGCTATCCACCCTAGCTAGGTTTTAAAAAATAATAATAAATAAAAAGAAGTAGAAGAAGAAGCAACACTTGGGGTCTGAAACTCTAGGGGTAACTCGTGGAAGGCTGTCCATGGTAAAGTTCAGGCACCATGAGGCTTAAAGACCTTACTTCCTTTAGGAAATAAACACCTGGAGCAATGAGACTGGCCACATGGGAACTCCAGCTAAAGAGCATGGTTAAGGGATCCCTACAGTAGCCAGAAGAGAAGCTTATATACAGAGAGTATCCAGGACTCTAAGATTCAGTACCCAGAAATGACAAAATAGAAAGATCACTTCCCAGGACTTATCCCTATTATAACTACCAAGTGTATTTTCAGACTCATGCTCAGGAAAGTTAGAGAAGGATGAGCTATTGGATAGCTCATTTCAAAGTCTAATTCTGCAATCAGTAGGTTGGATTTCCTAAAATAACATTGTATTACCTCTTTATAGGGCTATTGTAAGATTTCACAAAATAATCCATGTACAAGGTCTAACAAGTATCTGGTACATGGTAAGTTCTTCAAAACAGGAGCTATTGGTTTTTTTTCTTTTCCTTTTTTGGTGATAGTATTGAGCCTTGAGCTCAGGGCCTACAACTCTTGCTTTAGCTTTTTTTTTTTTTTTTTTTTGCTTAAGGCTGGCACTCTACCACATAAGCTATACCTCCTCATCTAGCTTTCTTGGTGGTTTTTTGTTTTTGTTTTTTTTTTGGGTCCGGTCGTGGGGCCTGAACTCTGGGCCTGGGCACTGTCCCTCAGCTCTTCAGCTCAAGGCTAGCGCTCTACC
>NW_012267301.1:3431710-3441137 GCF_000151885.1 Dipodomys ordii
AAAAAAGCCGGAAGTGGCACTGTGGCTCAAGTGGTAGAGCGCTAGCCTTGAGCTGAAGAGCTGAGGGACAGCATCCAGGCCCAGAGTTCAGGCCCCACGACCAGACCAAAAAATAAAAAAGTTTAAGCAAAAAGAAAAAATCCGGAAATGGCGCTGTGGCTCAAGTGGTAGAGCACTAGCCTTGAGCCAAAGAGCTTAGGGACAGCGACCAGGCCCTGTGTTCAGGCCCCACGACAGACCCCCCCCCCAAAAAAAGATAGGGGCTGGGAAGGTGGCTCAGTGGTAGAGCGCTTGCCTTGCATGCATGAGACCCTGGGTTCGATTCCTCAGCACCACATAAGCAGAAGAAAAAAAAAAGCCAGAAGTGGCACTGTGGCTCAAGTGATAGAGCGCTAACCTTGAGCTGAAGAGCTGAGGGACAGCGCCCAGGCCCAGAGTTCAGGCCCACAACCAGACCCCCAAAAAAAACAAAAACTGGAAGTAGCACTGTGGCTCAAGTGGTAGAACACTAGCTTTGAGCTGAAGAGCTGAGGGACAGCGCCCAGGCCCAGAGTTCAAGCCCCATAAACAACCAAAAACAAAAAAAAACTTGATGTTACAGTGCAAGTTTTGATGTGAAATAGGATCTTTATTTACCCTCAAAATACCCCCATATCTTACTTATTAATTACAAAAGCAAAAAAGTAACTTTGCAATAAAGTAACTTTATGGATGGTACTTTAGTCAAAAGCTCTAGCTAATTGCACTAATAGTGTAATACCCTGGCAGCATTTGTTCTCAATACAATGGAAAAGAAAGGACACAATGTTACTTCAAAGCAGTTTCTGCCAAAAAAAAAAAAAAGCCTATCCTGAATCAAATCATTTGGAAACATAAAGCAAATGGAAATTAAAGAACATTTTATATAATAACTAGTCTGTAATCTTCAAAATTGTCTAGGGGAAGAAATAAAAAGAAAGGCTGAAGATTCAGACTGAATAACACTTAGATGACAAGAAACAAAACAATGCTTACACTGTGGACCATGGCTCATGCCTGTAATCCTAGCTACTTGGGAGGCTAAGATGGGGAGAAGTATGATTCAAGGCCAGATGGCGAAACACTATCAAGACCCCATATTAACTAATAAGAAGTTGGGTGAGATGACAAGTACTTATCATCCCATCTATATGGAGTTAATTGTTTTTGCTTTTGTTTTTTGTTTTTATTTGCCAGGCTGGGGCTTGAACTCAGGGCCTGGGCACTGTCCCTAAGCTTCTTTTGCTCAAGGCTAGCACTCTACCACTTGAGCTACCACACCACTTCCAGCTTTTTCTGTTTCTGTAGTACTGAGGAATCAAACCCAGGGCTTCATGCATGCTAAGCAAGCACTCTACCAGTAAGCCACATTCCCAGTCCATCCATAATCTACATGAAAAAACATAAATAGTAAGATTATAGTTCAGGCTGGCCTGGGTAAAAGGCAAGATCCTATCAGAAAAATAACAAAAGTCAAAAGGGCTGGGAGTATGATTCAAGTGGTAAAGCATCTTCCTCACCAAGGAGTGAAGGAGGAGAAAGTGAAAGGGAGAGAGGAAAGAGGGAGGGAGGGAAGGAAGGAAAATAAATGTTTGATGCTAAATTAGATCAGAACTAAGGAAAATACTGAGACAACTGAAGAAATTTGAATATAATCTGTGTATTAGGTAACAGTAAGTTTTTTAAATCTGATATATTTAAGAATATATCCTTAAATAGAGGATAGAGGAGATAGGTATACATCATTTTAATTAGAAGATATGTATCTATAAGCATAAATGTAAAGTTAGAAGTGCAATGAGACATACCTTCTCAGTGAGCTGCAGGTCCTGTTGGATTAACAAACCTAAAAGAATCTACTAGTGAATAAACTTGGCCTTTTCATAAAACCAGCCGCACTATTTACTGTCTGTAAATATGACAAGGTAACTAGCCTATCTAAGACTTAGTTTTTTGTATAAACTGAGTATAAAAATCTTAGGCGGTGGGGTGTCACACATGGTTCTGAGTTCAAGTCTTAGTATTGCCAAAAAATAATCAACAGGGTTGATTGACCAAAAACAGTGAAATAACCTATGAGAAAAAAATGTAAACTTTAGAATGCTACAAAATGAGATAATAAGAGCAATACTCAAATTAATGATATTTTGTGAATACTGAGTTTATAGTGATTCTGAAAGCATAAACAAAATAGTTTCTTACATTGTAATACAGATCCTGAATAAGATGTCTTCGCCAAGTAGTGATCACTATGATGTACCTTATTTGACAAGCAATAGTCTAGATTTAGACTGTAGACCACCAAATGCAGGGCTCGTGAACTTAGTATGTAGAACAGTGGTTAGTCCAGTGTGGCAGTCAATAAATAAACCATTCCAGGCACCAGTGGTTCATGCCTACTATTCTAGCTACTCAGAAGGCTGAGATCTGAGTAGCCAGGTTTGAAGCCAGCCTGAGAAGAAATCGCTTATCTCTAATTAACCAGCAAAAAGCCAGGAGTGGAGGTGTGGCTCCAGTAGTAGAGCAGCAGCCTTGATTGAAAAAGTAAGCAGGATGGAATTTAAGGCCAGGTGCTGGTAGCTCATGCCTGTAACCTTAGCTACTCAAGAGGCTGAGATCTGAAGATCACTGTTCAAAGCCAGCCAGGACAGAAAAGTCCACAAGACTCATTGCCAATGAAAATTGGAAGTGCAGCTATGGATCAAAATGGTGGAGCACTAGCCTTGAGTAAAAGAGCTTAGGAACAACACTCAAGCCCTGAATTCAAGCCCCATGACTGACAAAAAAAAAAAAAAAAGGAGATGGAAGACACCATCTTTTGTTCATGCCTGAGGCCCTGGGTTTGATTCCTCAGCACCACATAAGCAAAAAGAAAAAAGCCGGAAGTGGCGCTGTGGCTCAAGTGGTAGGTGCTAGCTTTGAGCTGAAGAGCTGAGGGACAGTGCCCAGGCTCAGAGGTCAGGCCCCACAACCAGACCCCCCCACCAAAAAAAAGAAAAAAGAAGAAGAAATAGCAGAGAATACAGGTATATTTCAAGATTACTTGTGTATTGTTAATCTTATTTCAAAGTCACCTTACGTAAATAAATTTTACCATATTCAAACCAGCCAATCACAAGTAGACTGTGAACCTGGGCTCAACCAATCTGAGCAAAGGGGCAGGAACTGCTGTGTTAGGATAAAGAGGAGGGCACCCTGTTTGTTCTGTGTGCTTGCTAGTCAGATTTTTGGCTGGTGGCACACCCTTCTGAAGAGGTAAATTTTGCCTTGCTGAGACCAAAAAAAGCAAGCAAGAGGCAGGGGGTGGGGGGAGGAACGCACAATGCTCTTGAGTTCAAGCCTAGTGCTGACATAAACAAATATGTAAGTAAATAAGCTCAGTGCTCTTATCTCAGAGACATGCCTGACAGCTACCCTTCTTTGTGGCCACCTAAAAGGACAGGTATCAATATGCATAAGCAGACACAATATATACTTACATATCATATAGTAAAGCACTGATTTGGGAATCTGGAAAATGGATCTGCTATAACTTTGACTTTGTCCTTTGTAATCTGTGCTCATCTTCCATTAAGTCACAAAATGGTTTGCTGGATAATTTTCACCCAATGTGCTAATGCTTGGGATGGAATGCAGATATAACTATAAATAGGACTTGATCTCTGATCTCATGTCATATGATCTACTTGGAGAGAGAAAGCAGTTTGTAGTCATTATAGCACTCTGTGATGGTGCTATTTGATGGCATTTAATATTTGACTGTTTGGACAAAACTAATTCTGACCATGCGTGATGCCATGGAAGGCTGTCTAGAAAAAATTTCCACGAGATGGCAGCATTGTATAAGCATTGAAAACCATCATGTGCTACGGGTTCTTAAGGAACCCTTTTATGGCATATTCTAAAATCTATTAGGTAAATGTCTATTTTTGTATCTCCCTCAATCATAAAATAAAGAAGCAGTTTTCTTCCCAGAGTATTCTGTAATTCTGAGATGCAGGGGCTGGAGAAATAAGAAAGCAGACTCTAAAGTGAAGAAAATGTGGGTTCAAGTACAAAATGTATCCCTAATAGAATGTGTGGGCCTCAGTTCTTTTATCTAAACATTAAAAGCCAGAATGTAGTTCAAGTGCTAGAGTGCCTGCCTATCAAGCATATGAAGTTTTGAGTTCACACCCTCCCAAACTTTATTTTCTAATTCAAAGTAACAAAATTACTTTCTCTGTGATGTTCTTTTATGACATACTAAAGTAATAATATTAGTGCCGTATTCAGTAAATATTGGAAATAATTAAAGCCTTAGCATGAGACAAAGCAATCCAGCATATGAAAACTCAGTGTCTTCATGTGGTAAGAAGCAAGGTTCTGAAGCCTTAAAATAGCCTTAAAAGTTTTATTGTTTTGATTCTTGCGATACATTTAAAAGCCTCTGTTGACCTTATCAAAAGGAGCTGTATACATTAAAAAAAAAAAAAAAAAAAAACCAGTATGGAGCCGGGCTCTGTTGGCTCATGCCTGTAATCCTAGCTACTCAAGAGGTTGAAATCTGAAGATCATGGTTCAAAGCAAACCTGTGCAGAAAAGTCCCAGTGAGAGTCTTATCTCCAATTAACTACTAAAAAACCAGAAGTGTAGCTGTGGCTGAAAGTGGTAGAGCTAGACTTGAGCAAAAGAACTAGGAACAGTGCCCAGGCACTGAGTTCAAACTTCCCAACCAACAACAACTATAACAAAAATCAGCATGGTAGTGTCACACCTGTAACATTTCCTTACTTTGGGCTCTGGACAATACTTATAAAGTTTCTATTTTTTCTATTTCAGCTGACAGCCTGCCTCCTTCTTTGAGGAAAGTTAGAGAAAGTCACCTTTGGCTTGCTTTGCCTCATAATAACAGCAGCAAGGTTTCTGGCTTACATAGAGTTTTCTCACATTTCCTGTTTAGTCAGGATGGAAGCTATGCAATCAATGATCTAATGGGGGACAATAAAATATAGGCTAAGAAGGGTGACAGAGCTGGACACCAGTAGCTCACTCCTGTAATCCTAGCTATTCAAGGGGCTGAGACCTGAGGATCACAGTTTGAAGCCAATCTTGGCAGGAAAGTCTGTGAAACTCTTATCTCCAATAAACTACACATAACAAGCCAGAAGTGGCCCTGTGGTCAAGTGGTAGAGCCTTGTGCACAAAGAGGCTCAGGAACAGTGCCCAAGCCCCAGGTTCAAGTCCCAGGACTGGCAAAAAACGATCATGATGATGATGATGATGATGATGATGATGACGACGACGACAACGACAAACTGTACAATTCTCAGCAACTTAAGAAAATATTAAGACAGAAGTCCCACATAGGCTAAAGGGGCTAAAAGAGAAGTAGAAAGGGTCTTAAGTCTAGCATTTACCTGCCTGGGAATATAGATAAGAAGCATTTTTAGGATTTCATATCAAGTTGTGAATCTGACAAGAAAGAAAGTGTGGAAAGTCTGGTAGAAAGGAATGTTTATATAACTGAATTGACAAGAGGAGAAGCAGGAGAGATCAATCCTCACAAAGTAGGATTAAGCCTCCTTGTTTAGGAAGGTTGGCTGGTGGGGGACAGACAGATGGAGGTGAATGATGGAGCATGCTGGGTTTGAGACTTAGACATGGAGGAGCAGGGCATCAACCTTAAGAAATATACAACTGACTTGGATGGCTCATGCCTGTAATCTTAGCTATTTAGGAGGCTGAGATCTAAGGATCAAGGGCAGATAAATCCAACAGACTCATCTTCAATTGACCAACAAAAAGCTGGTTAATGAGGTGTGGCCCAAGTGGTAAGGACCAGCCTTGAGGTTTGTTTTGCCTTTTTTTTTTTTAAGAATGCTAATCAAATCAAGGGCTTGGTAGTAGAGTGCTTGCCTAGCATGCATGAAACCCTGGGTTTGATTCATCAGTACCACATAAACAGAAAAAACAGAAGTGGCACTGTAGCTCAAGTGGAAAAGTGCTAGCCTTGAGCAAAAGAAGCTCAGGGACAGAGCCCAGGCCTTGAGGTCAAACTCCAGGACTGGCAAAAAAGCCAATAACATAAGGCTCTGAGATCAAACCCAAGTACTGTTGTGCGCGTGCACGCACACGCACACACACACACACACACAGAGCAAACACACACAAACAAGTAAACAAGCAGGAAAGAGAGAGAAAGAGAAGGGAAAGTAGGGAGGGAGAAAGGAAGGAAAGGAATGAGGGAGGGAAGGAGGGAGGAAGGAAAGAAGGAAGGAAGGAAAGAAGGAAGGAAGGAAGGAAGGAAGGTACTTCAGAACCTAGACCCTAATAAAACACATCACGCTGCAGAATTGAGATACTGATAGTCGACTGATTTCCCAACTGGCTATGGAAACAATAAGGAGAGGGAAATGCTTTCAGTCCAGTGTAGGCCCCATGCAGTAGGAACTGCCAATTCTTCAGGTCCAGAATAGACAGCGGGGACTGGCCATCCATGCTTCATGTGATGATCAACAGGCACATGTTGTAAAACTGTGGTGTGGAACGCAGGGAATTCTCAACAGCTGTTCTTAGATAACTCACCACACATCTCAAGAGCTTCAGCTCTTCACACAAAAGCTGCCTTCTCTATATACTGGTTAGGCAAGTCGTGAATTAGTGAACCATGAAATAATCAAACTGGAAAGGCTCATTTCCACATACTTTGACTTCATATGCTTGGTGGATTAGGGCTATACCACCCAAATGGTTTTTTGTTTTGTCCAATCATGTCCCTGGCTTTGTTCTTCTGTGGTAGTGGGCTTAGCTGAGATCAAATGGAGAGGAGTCCTTGTTCTGTAGTGTCCGTGTTTCCCTGTTACTAGCACAGGGAGTTAAGAGTTAACAGGATGTGTTTGTAGGGCTTGATCTCCTCTGGAATGGCAATTCCAGCATCTTCCAAATTTAGCTTGACAAAGAAGAGTAGATTACTACAGTGAACAGTGATGAGTCACTCAGAGGGAGCAGTTCCATGCCTAGCTGATGAACAAAGCAGAGGAAGAGAACAGGGACTAAGAAAGGGACATCAAAATCGCAGAAACTCCAAATCACTAATAAAAATCTTCCAAATAAAAATAACTGCCACAAATATCCCACAATGGCATTTCCAGGAATTCATAACTCATAGGATTAAAATAGAATGGTAAAGTATAATTTATCTAAGTATTCTCAAGTTAGCCTGACCAGAATAATGGGAGTGAGGTAGGGACACACATTAATTTCAAAACTTCATCATTTTTTTCCTAGTTCATTCTTTTTGTTAAAAAAAAGTTACCTAGTGATGGAGAGACAAAGGGTGAACAGATACGAAGTGGTACTCACTGGATACTATGTTGAAAATGAACTATACAACTTGAGGGTGAGAATGTGAGGGAAACACTGGGAGAGAGCAAAGGAAGGGGTAACACTGTCCAAAAAGAAATGTACTCTTTAATTGACTTGTATAAATATAACCTCTATGTACATCACCTTTATAATAATAACATTTTTAAGTTAAATAGTTGTGCATAGGAGTTACAATTCTTTTTTTTTTTTTTTTGGGTCCGGTCGTGGGGCCTGAACTCTGGGCCTGGGCACTGTCCCTCAGCTCTTCAGCTCAAGGCTAGTGCTCTACCACTTGAGCCACAGCACCACTTCCAGCTTTTTTCTTTTTGCTTAAGTGGTGCTGAGGAATCGAACCCAGGGCCTCAGGCATGCAAGGCAAGCGCTCTACCACTGAGCCACCTTCCCAGCCCAGGAGTTACAATTCTATGAGCCAAGTTGTACATACAGTGCTTCTTGCTCAATGTCACCCCTTCCATTGTTTTCTTCCATTTCCCCCTCCCGTACCTATCCTCAAGTTATAGAGAACATTTCACCTTTGATTGTGCATCTCACTTATGTACCAGCCATAGTCGGTCTGCAGTGAGTATATCCAGCACTAATGCATTTCCTTCCTGTCAGGACAGATCTCCAGCATTTTATATATCACACCACAGAATGTTTGGCTCAGACAAATCAGTTATAGCCTCTGGCATTATTTCAGACTAATTCTGGGAAGGAAGAAAGGCTGGGAAACAAACTTGGCTGGATTTTCACTGTTGACTCTCATTCTTTTAGTGTAAAAGTCATTTCCTCCTTTCCTACTATGAAAATCTATGCAAGTTTTTTTTAAAAAAAAAAAAAACAAAAAGGAACCACAGAGGTCATTTAAGTCATGCCCTTCTCTCACCTCCAGAGAAAGCTATACTGAAAGCAAAGGCATAATTACTGCCTTTCTGTAGTGTTTTTAAAAAAAGAATGTACTTCCCAATCTCTGCTAATTTAGGAGTCTCTCCTAATTGCTTCCTAATTATCTTTGGCTATGTTCATTGTCAGAGGATCTTATTTTCCTGACAGTTTAGTCTGAGGAACACAGCTGAGGATTTGCCAGTAGAAAGTGTTTTGTCTTCATTTTAAGAATCTGTCAAATGAAAAGAGCACATTTACATTGGTTTCTTCCTTTTACAACAGTCATCTTTAGTAAATAACAATATTTTTTCAAGTTAGATAGAACCTTACAATCTGATTTCCTGAAATCTAGGATGTGTGTGTGTGTGTGTGTGTGTGTGTGTGTGTGTGTGTGTGTGTGTATCTGGGTGTCTGTGTGTCTGTGTATCTTTGTACTGGAGCTTAAACTCAGAGCCGTGTACTTTCACTTGGCCTTTTCTTTCAAGACTGGTGCTCTATCAGTTAAGCTTTTTTTCCTGCTTAGTTGGACTTAAGAGTCTCACAGACTTTTCCTATGCGGCTATGAACCCAGGTCCTCAGATCTCAGCCTTCTGAATAGCTAGGATTACGGGCATAAACCATCAGTGCCTGGCAGGGAAATATATAAGGCGAACTCACAACTAAAATTCAGTTTTGTTTTTTTCTTTTGCCAGGTTGGGGATCAAACCCAGAGCCTAACTATCTAGGTGAGATACATTTCCTTATGGCATTTAACCTATCCCCTAAATAACCAACTAAAAGGAGTATTTGGTTTATTTTCTCCTGTCTTAACCTACTTTTACCAATAAATAAATGTCCACTCCCCAGGTTTCTGGTGAGTTGGGAAAACTTCCCTATCTTCCACATATTCTAAACATAGATGACCAATGTTTCATTTCTCATATAGCATCTAATAGTGTCACTGAAAATCTCATTTTGAAGCGGAGACAGATGGAATTCTTCTCAATCCTTAGGCCTATGTATTTATGTCTGTGGAAAGGCTTAAATTCATGAAAAAAAATCAGGAGATTATACAAGATTACTCTTTTTACATGATTAACTAAATTTTTTTACTTTTAATATTTTGGTTTTTTGTTTGTTTGTTTGCTTGAACTCAGGGCCTGTGTACTGTCCCTGAGCTTCTTTTGTTTTTTTTTTT
>NW_012267301.1:3441207-3451537 GCF_000151885.1 Dipodomys ordii
ACTCTACCACTTGAGCCACAGCGCCACTTCTGGCTTTTTTCTTTTTGCTTATGTGGTGCTGAGGAATCAAACCCAAGGTCTCAGGCATGCAAGGCAAGCGCTCTACCACTGAGCCACCTTCCTAGCCCTTTTTGTTGTTATTATAAAGATGATGTATATATTTTTCTGTCTCACTACATAGCCCAGGCTGGCCTTGAACTTGAGATCCTTCTGCTTCAGTATCTCAAGTGCTAGGATTACAAGTATGTCTCATCACGCCAGGCTTAATTATTTTATTTTTTGACTGAGGCTCTTTTTTTTTTTTTTGGTCAGTCGTGGGGTTTGAACTCTGGGGCTGGGAGCTGTCCCTCAGCTCTTCAGCTCAAGGCTAGCACGCTACCACTTGAGCCACAGCGCCACTTCCGGCTTTTTCGCTTATGTGGTGCTGAGGAATCGAACCCAGGGCCTCATGCATGCAAGGCAAGCACTCTACCACTGAGCCACCTTCCCAGCCCCTCTTTTGAATTCCATTCTTCCCCAAGAAACTATTTTCCCTTTGCCTTCAAAGAGATCAAAGTATCTGTAGAACTCAGTTGTTCACTGATGGACAGCAAATGTCTTGTTAGCTGTGTCCTTTGGGGGAACATTTTCAATAATATGTATACACATGAAAATGATAGACATGAAATGCTTGAGATTTTGAAATTTGGGGTGGGGGAAGGATAAGTAAATTTCAAAATTAAGCTTATTAGGTTTTTTGTTTGTTTTGGCCAGTCCTATGGCTTGAACTCAGGGCCTGGGCACTGACCCTGAGCCTCTTTGTGCTCAAAGCTAGTTCTCTACCACTTGAGCCTCAATGCCACTTCTGGCTTTTTCTGAGTAGTTTATTGCAGATAAGAGTCTCATGGACTTTTCTGCCCTTGCTGGCTTTGAACCTCAATCCTCAGATGTCAGTCTCCTGAGTAGCTAGCAGTAGAGGCATGATCCACCAGCACCCAGTCAACTTACTAGCTTTTATAGCAATTTGCTGTAAGAAAAGAAAATTTAAGAACCTCTTTGAGGTTTTTTTTCTACAAAGATAATTCAGGATAGCTCACCATCACAGTTCTTATCCCTAATTAATCAGCAAGAAAGCCAGAAGTGGAGGTATGGATCAACTGGTAGAGGACCAGCCTTGAGTGAAAAAAAAAAAAAAAACAAGTGAGAGAGTACAAGGCCCTGACTGAGTTCAAGCCCTAGTATCTGAACGAAAAAAGAAAAAAAAGATAGGGCACAACTATAGATCTTATCAATACAAACCATACCAAAACACATTCAAGTTTATGGTGAAGCCATCTGTGATTTTTTTATAGGACTGGGGGTTCTGAAGCCAATAGGAGTTCTGAAAATACAGTCACAGCAATTAATTTTGAATGTGAACCAAGATTTAACTATGATAACATGCATTATAGCATTGCTGATACTTGAAAAAGTCAAAATAACAAGATGCTCATTTCAGATTGAAAAATATCATTCCATTTTGCATAGACATTAGAAACATTTTAGGAGGCTGTTTAGATATGTTAAAACTACAAAGCATTAAGTGGGAAAAAAAAACAGGTCTTGAAAAAGCATGTTCACTATGACTGCTTTTTCCTATTTTAAGAAATAAAATTAAAGGTAAGTATACACACGTTTACAATGATATACCATGAGGGGGTTTAGAAACAATACCCCAAAGTGAAGGCCTCAGAAAAAGCATTAGAAGCAGTTTCTCTCTGACCTTTCCTGCCCTCCTGTCTCTTACTTTCATTCTCCTCTGTAACACATAATGGAAACCAGACTTCCCTCTTCCCTACAGTGAATCATAGAAAACAGAAATCCTTCTCTCCCGAGCAGCCATGAAACTAGTATATTCCTCTTACCTTACTTCTCCTTTCTGCCTAGGAACGTCACATAAAGGAATTATTTGACCCATCTATTTGTGTGTGTGGGGGGGGGTACCTGGTCTTGAACTCAGGGCTTGGGTGCCATCCCTCAGCTTCTTTTGCCCCAGGCTAGTTAGTGCTCTACCACTTGAACCAGAGTTTCACATCCAGTACTTAAGCCATGAGCATTGGATACTGAAAAGAAAACCTAAACAAAACCAGACCCAACCCTACACTTTCATTTGTCATGGTGTCAGCACAGCAGCCTACAACTAAGTTCCTAAATTCCACTTTGGACTAATTAAAAAAAAATCCCAGTTTTTACTTTTACTCGATGGTGAAATTGGTTGCTCTTGTATTTTATGAAAAAAAATATTTTTTTAACCCTCATACACAGAAGCAAAAATACTTTAACTGCTGTAAACGTTCAAAAGTTAATAGACGTGAGATCATACTGGTTTGTTATTTTGATTGGAGAAAAATTAAATTGCTGCATTTTGCAGTAACCCATTTACATGGCATACTCAGCTTAGACTGCATGGGAAGAAATATATGCGGTGAAATGTTGGAACCATTAAAATAAAGTCTTATGGACTTTCCTGCCCAGGTTGGCTTTGCATCAAGATCCTCAAATCTCAGAGTCCTGAATACCTAGGATTACAGGCATGAATCACTGGCTCTGGGCTGACCCATCGCTTTCCATAGCAGGTTAAAAAACTCACATATCAAAAAGATCCTCCTCCATCCCTGGGAGGAAGAAATGGTACTTTTGAGAGGCCAAGAATAATGTAAACAGAGAATTCTCCCTGGGTGATCCCAACCAGCTATTGCCATTATATTCTGTTCCATCACTTTTCTTTTCGTGTGTCTTCTTTTCCTCCTCACCTTTCCCCTCCTCTTCCTTTTCTTTTTTGCTCTGCTTCCTTTCTCCTTCCTTTCCTTCCTTCCTTTCTTCCTTTCCCTTTCTTTCTTTCCTTTTTCTTTCTCTCTTTCTTTGTTTCCTTTCTTCCCTCTCTTCCTTCTCCTTTCTTTCTTTCCTTTCTTTCTTTTCCTCCTTCCTTGTTTCCTTCCTTTCTTTCCTTCCTTCTTTCTTTCTTTCTTTTTCATTCTTCCTTTCTTCCTTTCTCACCCTCCCTCCCTTTCTTCCCTTCTTCCCTCCCTCCCTCCCTTCCTTCCTTTCTTCTTCTTGTGCTGGTCCTGGCTGCTGTCCCTGAGCTTTTGTGCTCAAGGCAGGCACTTTCATTTGAGCCACAATTCTACTTCCAGCTTTTATTGGTGCCTAGGCTAGCTTCGAACTACAATTCTCAGATCTCAGCCTCCTGTGTAGCTAGTGTTACAGGTGTGAGCTACCGTGCCTGGCTTCTTTTATTTATTTATTTTTTTGACCTGAGGTCTCAATATGTTGCCCAGACTATCCTCAAACCCATGAGTATTTCAACTTTTGAAGCGATTACAGGACTTCACTGCCATGCTCAACTCCAGCTGTATTTCTAATGTGGCTTCCCCTGCTTTATCAAAACTAGGCACAAAATTAACCATCAGTCTGGTTTTTTTTGGGGGGGGTCCGGTTGTGGGGCCTGAACTCTGGGTCTGGGCACTGTCCCTCAGCTCTTCAGCTCAAGGTTAGCGCTCTACCACTTGAGCCACAGCGCCACTTCCAGCTTTTTTCTTTTTGCTTATGTGGTGCTGAGGAATCGAACCCAGGGCCTCAGGCATGCAAGGCACGCGCTCTACCACTGAGCCATCTTCCCGGCCCCTAACCAGCAGTCTGAAAGCTCCTATATCATATAAAACTAGGATCCAAAATATTTATGATTGCCAGGCACCGGTAGTTCATGCTTATAATCCTACCTACTCAGGAGGCTGAGATCTGAGGATCACAGTTCAAAGCCAGCCTGGCAGGAAAGTCCGTGATACTCTTACCTACAATTAACCACCAGAAAACCAGAAGTGGTGCTGTGGCTTAAATGGTGAAGCACTTGCCTTAAGCTGAAAACCTCAGGGACAGCACCGCCCAGGCCCAGAGTTCAAGCTCCACAACCAATCAAAAAAATAGTGATGGCTTTTCTCTTATAAATCTGTTCATTAGCAGTTTATTTCAGAAGTTTCAAATGTTAAACCTTCAGGAGAGTCTGAACTTCCCAACAACAACAACACACACACACACAGAACAAAGACATTTATATAGCAAAATGCTATTTCTAGGAGACTTTTTCTGATTTATCTAAATTTTTCAAATAAATATTTGCAACTTTTATATGAAAAGGAACAACACACATTTATGCTTATATGATACAATGGTGAACACTTGTCATCCCAATATACAGGAGGCTGAGACAGGAGAAATGAGAGTTTGAGGGAAACTTGAACTACACATCAAAATCTTGTTGGTCTTTTATTAAGATTAAAAATGAAAAGTAATAATAAAAGAGTCAGGTGTGGGTGTCTCATGCCTATAATTCTAGCTACTCAGGAGGCTGAGATTTTAAGTTTGATGTTCAGAGCCAGCCCTGGCAGGAAAGTCCATGAGACTCTTAACTCCAATTTACCAACAAAAAGCCAGAAGAGCTGTGGGTCAAGTGGTAGAGCACCAGCCTTAAGCAAAAAAGCTTTGGGACAGTGCCCAAGCCCCAGGACCAGCACACACACACACACACACACACACACACACACACACACACACTCACTCACTCACGCACATATGTGCACACACACATGAAAATTATAAACATACGAAATATAAATCTTTAGACCCTAGAAGTCATATGAGTCAAAAGAATAGTTCAAAGAATGAAATAATTGAAATATAGTTAATTCCGTTAAAAATCAACTTTTGCAGAATGTCACAAATGTATTAGAAGTTGTCATCATGGATGTAGCAATCTATTTTAACAAAAATCCCATGAACAATGAAGAGGGGGAGAGCAGGGGCAGAGAAAAGAAAGGGACATAGAAATTGCTGCCATTGTCAAAGATAGGAAAACAGGCTGCAGGGATTATCACTTTGGCCCAACAGCACATTTCTGTGGTCATGCTTTCAATCACTCCATTAACTCTGATCCTGACTATGCACAAGAAGTGTTGGACATATCCTAAGGATTTCATTTCTCCACTTACTTGTACTGAACAACTTTAGAGCTAAACCAACTACCCTTGTGCTTTTAGCATCTCTCTGAACTTGTATTTGTCCTTATCATTTATGATTATTCCTTCAGGAAACAGCATGGCTTTAAAAAAAAATGTTGCCAGGCACCGGTGGCTTGGTTTGAAGCCAGACTAGGCAAGACAGTCCATGAAACTCTTATCTCCAATTAACCACCAAAAAGCCTGAAGTGAAGTTGTGGCAAAACTGGTAGAGTGCTATCTTTGATTACAAAAAGTTCAGGGAGGGGCCAGGAAGGTAGCTCAGTGGTAGAGTTCTTGCTTTGCCTGCATGAGGCCCTGGGTTCAATTCTTAAGCACCACATGAGCAGAAAAAGCCGCAAGTGGCACTGTGGCTCAAGTGGTAGAGTGCTAGCCTTGAGCTGAAGAGCTGAGGACAGCACCCAGGCCGAGTTCAAGCCCCACGACGGACCCCCCCCAAAAAAAATTATAAATAAATAATAAAATAAAAAAGTTCAAGGACATTGCTCAGTCCCTAAGTTCAAGCCCCAAGACTAGCAAAACTAAAAAATGTTTGGGGGTAGAATGACTGAAGGTCTGACACTGATCAAGATGCATTACACTCATAAACTGATATGTTGAACTGAAACCCTTTCATACAATTATTTAAAGATAAAATTTTAAATTAATTCAAAAAATCTCTTAAAGCTACCTTAGCAATTATTTCTCTTTAAACAAAGATGTAACCATTGGACATGTTCTAATTTGTGTTCTGCTCTTTCAGAAATTTTTTTCTTTTGATTATGTAGTTAGGGTTATAGTCCTATCTTTGTCATGAAGCTCTGTATGGACAAGCCACTTAGTCTTTTTTTTTTTAATTGTGAAAATACCGTACAGAGGGGTTACAATGGTAATGAGTGCATTTCTTATAAGTACGGCGCGCTAACCGATGGCGCCACTGGAGCTCCATGAGTGCATTTCTTATCAAGCATTGTTGCCTCCTCCTTTGTTTCCCCTTCCCATCCCTTCCCATCACTCCCTCCCCGCCCCCAAACTTAGTCTTAGTATGACATAATGATATAAATGAAAGTACTCTGTAAATTGCACTTAAAATGTATTGATGATTGCGTGAACTAAATACTCACTAAATTTTCCTCAATATTTAAAATTTTTATCTGGTACTTTTATCCCTTCCCTTCTCTTCTTTCTTGCTTTTTTTTTTTCTCCTACCTTCCTTCCCCCTCACCCTGCCCACCCACTTTCCTTCCTTCCTTCCTTTTGCAATATTGGGGTTTGGACTACCCAGGGACCTTGTGATTACTAGGCAGGTGCTCCACCATGTGAGCAACACTCCAGCTCTATCCAATTCTCTTCATTATATTTTTAGTGAATTAATCTAAGTACCTGTCATTATTTTGGTACATTTAAAAGATTCTTTCCATTATAACAAAGCAGATTCTGGCTCAGTAAGTACAGAATGATTTATGACCTTAAAATAGCAGCACTGAAAACAGGCAATTCTTCATTTGCTTAGGATGAAACTTACTACAAATGATTTTAGGAAGATTGACTCATAGCCAACAGCAAAAATGACATTTTGTACATTAAAAAAAGGTTTGCCCTTCTTAAATCTAATAAATTTAAGTCTTAAGATGGACCCAGTTTGAAATCACATCTGAAAAAAACAAACAAACAGAAATTGTGCAGTGTTTTAATACATTTAATGCCTTGTCAGTGTTGGATCAGTGATCCAATAGGCAAGAGATAAACAAGGACACATTGTGTGTTCGTGTGTGTGTGTGTGTGTGTGTGTGTATCAGATGAATTCACTAGAAATATAACCCAAATTATTAGATCCAAATTTTTGACCTTTAGAAAAATTTAGGTCATTTAGTTCAATCACTATTACACTTGAAATGAAATTTACAAAGCGCTTTATACATATATTATAATATACAGATACAGATACCCATATAGATACATTCCCCACAGAGTTAAAAGCATTTCTAAGGTTTCATTATTTTGTTTTACTAATGGACTCCAGAAGTGGGATTTAATAGGCTGATAATTTCACCCACCCACCCAGAAGAACATCAAGAAGTGTCAATTTTCTATTTAGCCAAATAATTTGTAAAAGTAATGAAACAACCATCTATCATCAACACCAATTTATTAAAGGAAATTATAATGACACATTTGTGGAAGATAAATTTCAGAATAAAGTACACGGTAAAATTAAATAAGCCAGGCGCTGATGGTTCACCCCTGTAATCCAACTCAAGAGGCTGAGATCCGGAGACCACGGTTCAAAGCCAGCCCAGGCAAGTAAAGTCCATGAGACTCTAATCTCCAATTAACCAGAAAAACCAGAAGTGGTGTTGTGGCTCAAGTGGTAGAGCACTAGCCTTGAGCTGAAGAGCTTAGGGACAGTGCTCAGGCCCAGAGTTCAAGCCCTACAACCTATTAAAAAAAATATGAAAATGTGTTACAGGGCTCCATTTGTTTAATATCTTCTTGGAAAGCCTTGTTAGACTTAGCCCTGTCCATACACAGATCTTGAGAATCACCAATTTAATCCATTCCATGTACCCTCTCCCCTACCACACCAATGAACAACCTTCATACATATAACCTATGTTCCTATGGAGATTTCTTCAAGGTGAGAAATTCGTTGGATTTTGAATAACTATGATAACGACTCAGTGGAATAGTTGTTATTTCTGGAACCCTCACAATACTTATATATGGGATTAAGGTGAAAATGTAGACTGAATTTAGGGGCAGAGGCTGTAAATTAGCCCCCAAAAAGTTTTAAACAGTGTGCTAGTACTGATTTTCCAAACAGTTACCCTGAATTTTTGTCATGCTTCAAAAATCTCACACCTGCAATCCTAGCTACTCAGGAGGCTGAGATCTGAGGATCACCGTTCAAAGACAGCCCAAGGCAAGTAAAGTCCATGAGCCTCTAATCTCCAATTTAACCACCAGAGAACAGGAAGTGTCGCTGTGGCTGAAGTGGCTCAAGTGGTAGAGGGTTTTTCCTTGAGCTGAAGAGCTCAGGGACAGTTCAATCCCCACAACAAACCCCCCCCCCCTCCACACAAAATCTCACACTATAACGTTGGGAAGTTCCTTCTTGTTTGGTTATAATCTCTTCTCTGGGAAACTGGACAGTAACAACCAGCTTTCTAAATTGCAGTTCAAACTTCTTTTTTTTCATTTTCATTTTATTTTATTTATTTTATTTTGGGGGGGGGTCTGGTTGTGGGGCCTGAACTCTGGGCCTGGGCGCTGTCCCTCAGCTCTTCAGCTCAAGGCTAGCGCTCTACCACTTGAGCCACAGTGCCACTTCTGGCTTTTTTCTTTTTGCTTATGTGGTGCTGAGGAATTGAACCCAGGGCCTCATGCATGCAGAACAAGTGCTCTACCACTGAGCCACCTTCCCAGCCCCTTCATTTTAATTTTAACGTAATTATCTTATTTAGGGTGGGTTATGTTTAAATGCTTGCAACTGAGACTGGATTTACATTACATATAATATCAACCAAGGACATGTTTTTTGTGGATATTATTACTTCCAGGCCCAATTTTCTCAGGTCAAAGTTTGTAAATGAAAATGGAGTCAAGACTGGCTTCTTTGATCAATCCTTTTTTTGTTTGTCGGTCCCCAGTGGAGCCTGAACTCAGGGCCTGGGTGCTGTCCCTGATATCTTTTTGCACAAGGCTAGTGCTCTACCACTTAGAGCCACAATACCACTTCTGATTTTCTGACGGTTAATTGGAGATGAGTCTCACAGATTTTTCCTGCGTAGCTACAGGGTAAGCCACCAGCACCCAGCTTGATTAATCTTTAGTTTGGAAATTTGACTGTGTAAAGTTCTAAACGCTATCCATTGTGTTATTTCTGACATTTGGGCCAATATTGTTTTCAACATAACCAAGATATGATTCCTCCGACTTTTTTTTTTTTTTTTTTATTCAGGTAAGGGGTAGGTTTATTCAGTAGACCTGCTGGGACCAGGCAAGGTTGGCACTCCACGTGGCTGGGAAAGAGAGAGAGCAAGAAAAGAACAGAAAGTGAGCTAGAATAGAACAGAGAGAGCAAGAAAAGAGTAGCAAGAGCAAGAGCAAGAGCTCCTCCGACTTTTTTTGAGTGGGGGTGGAGGTGTGGACTATAAAAGCCTTTACTGTGCACAGTTTTTCAGTTGTCTTTTTCTTTTTTCTTTGGGTCCGGTCATGAGGCCTGAACTCTGGGCCTGGGCACTGTCCCTCAGCATTTCAGCTCAAGGCTAGCGCTCTACCACTCGAGCCAGAACACCACTTCTGGCTTTTTTCTTTTTTTGCTTATGTGGTGCTGAGGAATCGAACCCAGGGCCTCATGCATGCAAGGCAAGCACTCTACCACTGAGCCACCTTTCCCAGCTCCCAGTTGTCTTTTTCTATTGATTCCCTCACTAATAGTCTTGGTGCAGCACGTATATTAGGACTGTGCCTTGAAGATCACATGTATTAATGGGGCGACAACGCAAAGATGCTGAAGCTTTTATTAGCTATTTAACAAGATTAAAGGGCCTCCAATACTCCGCAGAGCACAGAATTCTAAGGACAAGTGATCGGGCAGGCCTTGGTGACACCGAGGCGCTGGGAAGGAGCCCTGGGCACCAGGAGCCCCCTCACCCAGGGCAGGACCCAGGCGGGCCGCGGGGAGAGCCTCGAGACCAAAGGCTAACAACCGTTCCAGAGTCAAGGTCAGTACCATCCCTCCCTCCCTCCCCGACGCGCGTGGAGGCGCAGGGCCGCACAGCCTTGGAGGCTACGCAGGCCCCAGGTTACTGACAGGTAGCCCGCAGAAAACCTCCGGCGAGCGGAAGTGGAAGTGAGCCCGGGGCTGGGGAGGGGGGGGGGGGGGAGGGAAGAGCGCAAGCCACAGTACGCCTGCGCACTGGGCAGGCATCGCCAGCGCGCAAGGGTGGCTGGGCGGTGACGGCGTGAGGTCCGGAGCGTGGGCCGTGGCTCTCACGAATCCGGCTCCGCCCTCCCTCCTGCAGCCGACCCTACGAGGCTAGCGCCTGCGATCCCTTTCCCAGAGTGCTCTGCGCCGTGAAGAAGCGGCTCCCGGGGACTGGGGGCATTTTGTGTTGGCTGGAGCAGGAGTAACAAGATGGCGGCGTCGACGGAGTGACTGGGGTCCCTCCGGGCCGAAGCCGGCAGCAGTGGTGGCAGAGTTACCGCCGCCCTAACCTAACCGTGCCTCACTTCCAGCCCGCCGCGTCGCGGTGAGAGCGAGCCAGCGGCGGCCGCCGGGGAACAAGTGGCCTGGCCCTAGTAACCACGACCCCCCC
>NW_012267301.1:3452647-3460867 GCF_000151885.1 Dipodomys ordii
CCCCCACGGCGGGGCCCCCTCCCCGGCAGCACCCCCTCACCCCACGGCGGGCCCCGGTCCCCGGCACGCACGCACCGGGCCCTCCGGAGAGAGCCGGCCGTCCGTCGGGCCTGGCCGCCTCCCCCGCTCTCTGTTCCCTAAAAAGGAAGGCACCAACCAGAAGGGCTGGGTGGAATGTGGAGTTTCCTAGCCTGAGAAAGCAGCTCTCTGAGCCTTTCAGACCGTTATTGAGGGCGAAGTGTGTACACGCGCGGGAGCTCCCCGTCCTTCTCGGCATTTTTGGCATCTCGATCGCGCGGCCGGACCGCGTCCGATCGCGTAGGGTCCTTCAGAGCCCCCGCTGACCGACGTGCGTTCGAGGCTGCTGCCTCTTTGATCCGCGCGTTTCGGAGGACGGGCCAGTTTCGTCATTGATCCTCCGAAGCGGCCTTTGGGGCTTAGTTGCCGCATTTGTAATTACAAAGGGAGCTTTCACTTCCTCCTCGTAAGTCTCGTTTGCGAGCTTCGCCTAATGTCTTCTCTGCTCTCCCAAGTGACATTGAGTCCATTGGGATGTTGATGCCATCATCCCTCTTTCCCTGCAGGAAGTGGCAGTGAAGCTAGAATCTCAGAAGGCCAGGCATCCCCAGTTGCTGTACGAGAGCAAACTCTATAAGATTCTTCAAGGTGGGGTTGGCATCCCCCACATACGGTAAGAACCCATAACCCCCAGGCGATCCACTGGGGCTAGTGTGAAATGGGAAATGGGGTAAAGGTAGTTAATGGGACCAGCCAAAATCCTGGTCTTGCTATTGAGTTACCTGGGTTCACTACAGGCTGTAGTTTCCAGTGAACTGTTAAGTCACGATGATCATTGAGGAAATACGAGTTTGCTACACTCAACCCCATTTTAACTCCCGTCATTTTGTCTCCTCTTCCCCGAGCTTTCGTTTGAAGTTAAATAAGCAGGACATCTTTGATCCCTAGAGGAAAGGCTGACCGCTGCTTTCTATAGGGTAGCACCCCTGCTGTTTGAGGTTTGTCCATTGAAGTGGATTTGAAGGTGCCAAAGTGACGGGGCTCAGCCAGTTTGGGTTGCTATTGGAGCTGGCTTGGGAAATGGCTGCTCTTTTGTTGTGTTTTTGTTCCAACATGTCTTCCTCCTCCGCTTAGAAAATGGCGGAACGACGTGACTCAATCCCATGTTCCTGCCCTTTTTCTCAGCGTGGGTTCACAAGTGGGCCTTCCTTAATTCTGTTTTAGAAAACCCAAATGGATTAACTCTTTGAAAAGACAAAAATAAAGCTGTGGGGTTCAAGGAAGGAGATGGCATAATGACATGTTGATGATCTCTTGTAGCAGATGTGACAAATAGTTTAACTAGAATAGTGTCAGATTCTTCATATTCTTCTCTTCCTAAATGGTAATGTTGGATACATTCAGTTCATATTAAATTGCTATGGTTAATGGCAAAGGTAGTTTGAGCAAGACCAACTGTTGAAAGTTTCTTATCAGCTGTATTAAAGGAAAGCGCTTAACCACAGTTTGATTAAGTAATTTTGACCTGTTGATCCATGAGTAAAAGTTTGAGGAAATTATGGCCTTTTGAAAAAATGAGATTTGGTGAATACCAAAACTCATTAGGAAATAAAGGATTTTTTTAAAAAAAGGCCAGATGAAAAGACTGTTCTTTCAAATGGTTAATTTTATTCTAGTGAGCTTTAGAGTAGGTTTTTGGCTTTTGAGATTAAAGAATCTTTTTCTAGAATAGAACCTAAAATACAGTTTAAAACCCAGCTGCTTTCTAGCAGTACTCAAAAATAACATTTACAGAATGACTCAGAATAGTTATGAATTAAATGGAATGATATATAGTTTTCTCTTTTTCTATTCCAATTTCTATTTTTAAAAACTTGAAGTGCTAGAGGAATTCAAGCTTGGAAACAACCAAAATAACATATATGAAAACAGTCCAATATGACCTTCATTTTTAATGGAGAAATGAAATGGGGAAGTAAATGATTATAAGCAATAACTTCTGTGGAAGAAAATTCTACATTTATCTTCTGTGGTAAAAATTAATGTGAAAATCAAGATGATCCACATTTGAAGTTTGTAATATTTTCCCTTAAAAAAAGAACAGAGAAATCAGAGCCCTGGCTGCTGCTTGGTTGCTTTCCATCAGTATAGTTTTCCCTAGCATTTTTTACAGGTGTAAAAAATACACTCATACAGTATGAGGGTATTTGTGTCTGATACCTTTCACTTAGCATCATGTTTTGGGAGATTGATTTGTGTTGGGAGATTTATTAGATTTCATAAATTGGGGTAGAATTTAATATATTTGGGGAAATTTTTCTAAACATCTGTTTTCAGAGCTACACTCAAGTACATGCTCTTTTATCTGGTAGTTTATATTTAAGGATAAAGCAGACAGTAAGGGCCATGAGTAATATACTAAATAAACACATGAATAAATGAAATTAACTTGTGAGCACACTAGTAGGTGCCTATTATAAGATGGTTAAGTGCTGAGAGTTAAGGTAGTTATAAACTCTCTGGGTGACATTAAGGAGATAATCTGTCTTTCAGATTAAGTCTTCCTAGAAGAGAAGATGGGATTTCAGGATCTGGCTGTAGGGAAGAAGAAAGCTTGGGGAACTGGTTGGGGAGGTCATCCAAGAAGAGTGGCTTCTGGGAGTGGTTTCTAAAGCAGAATGTGGTAATTGGATGAGTGAAGAAAGTGCATTTGTTTTAGAAGTGGTTTGGTAAGTTATATAGAAACAAAGGTAGCTCATTGGTTTCAAAGTGACTGAAAGGACAGTTTTCCAACTCAATAGCATAAAAGGCAGAATTACATAAACATTGTTGTTTGAGTGTCAACATTTCCCCAACTTTCTAATTTGTTCCTTACTATTTCTGCATCACTAGTTCATAATATATACCTAATAAATATTTACTTGAAAATAATGGACAAAGTTGGCAGTTTAGTGTTGACTAGTTTAAAGTAGTCTGTATTGTTAGTCATTGGTTTAGAAGTGTTGACACTACTTACAAAAAATTACCCAGGCACTGGTGGGTCATGCTAAACTACTCAGGAGGCTGAAATCTTAGGATCATGGTTCAAGCCAGCAAAAAAATTAAAAATACCAGATTAATTTCCTACATACATCCTCCTTCCTGTCAAACGCCCCTCCCCCCCAACCTCTGTTTGTAGGATTTGCTTTAAGGTATTTAGGTATATTCTAAAACAAAATTACCTAACCTATATAGCCCACTTGCCTAATCAGGGTTTTCCTGTGTAATTTAGGGATCTGAAATAGAAGCCTAGCCTTCAGTATAAAGAGCAAAGTTGAAAGGATGGCATAAATCTTTGCAAATTGTGAGTTTACATCTAGAAAGTTCTGTTGTAACCCTATTTTTGCCACTTGAATTAGCATCCTCCCCCCCAACTTTTTTTTTTTGCCAGTCCTGGGGCTTGAATTTAGGACCTGGACACTGTCCCTGAGCTTCTTTTGCTCAAGACTAGCACTGTACCACTTGAGCAACAGCGCCACTTTCAGCTTTTTCTGTTTCTGTGGTACTGAGGAATTGAATCCAGGGCTTCATGCATGCTAGGCAAGTGCACTCTACCACTAAGCCACATTCTCAGCCTGAATTAGCATTCTCTTGAGAAATAACTATAAACAGAATGTGCTAGTCAATGCAATTAGATATTGGAAGTTTGAGCTCTAGATATTCATGTAGTGTTGAGTGGGCTCTGTGGGTTAGCAGTTCCTCATCTGTAAAATAAAAAGAAATTTATTTAGTTTTCTAGTTTTGTTTGGATTGGAAAGTACAGGGCAGAAAAGCAGTGTGTGTGTATGTGTGTGTGTACGTGTGTGCGTGTGTGGTAGGAGGGTATTCTTTGTTTTTGTATATCCTGCTTCTGGGTCAGGTTTTAGTAGGGTCAGGGACCCCTACTTCTTACCTAGTTGAACTTGGATCTTTCAGTTCTGGAATTTTAATACTTGTTTTCAGAGACTCTCAACTAGAAAGACATTTTATCAGTTTGATGTTATGTTACTTTAAATGTTATTTTAGTAAGAAAATACCACATAAGGCTTAAATAGCAAGTTTCTGGTAAATCATATATTGACCATTTAGAAGAAGTAATATAAGAGACATACTTTTATAAAGAAATCATGTATATTGGGGCTGGGAAGGTAGCTCAGTGGTAGAGCGCTTGCCTTGCATGCCTGAGGCCCTGGGTTTGATTCCTCAGCACCACATGAGCAAAAAGAAAAAAGCCAGAAGTGGCTCTGTGGCTCAAGTGGTAGAGCGCTAGCCTTGAGCTGAAGAGCTGAGGGACAGCGCCTAGGCCCAGAGTTCAGGCCCCATGACCGGACCCAAAAAATAAAAAATAAATCATGTATAAAGATGGGTGGGAATATAGGAGAATTGCTCCTGTCTTCTGTTTGTTAACCACAACTTTATTCCCTGTCTGAATGTGAACCAACCTTCCTTCTTTCTTTCCTTCCTTCCTTCCTTCCTTCCTTCCTTCCTTCCTTCCTTCCATTGGTTGTGGGGCTTGAACTCTGGGCCTGGGCGCTATCTCCTGTGCTCTTCAGCTCAAGGAGTGCTCTACTGCTTGAGCTACAATGCCACTTCCGGTTTTCTAGTGGATAAGAGTCTTACAGACTTTCTTGCCTGGGCTGGCTTTGGACCGTCATCCTCTGATCTCAGACTCCTGAGTAGTGTGAGCAACTGGCACCCATTTCAGTCTTTCTTGTCAGCATTAAGCATGAGTGATAATATAATGCTGTTATGAGAGAACAAAAATGGTAACTACGTTTGATGTGGATTTTTATCTCAATATGTAACTAAATTCCCACCACTCTAGAAGTGCTTTATATTAGTTTATTTAATACTATAATGCTAACTAGCATTTTTGATCTGGACAAGACTGGAGGCATAAGTAGTCCCATCATAAAATTAGTCCACTGAATTCTAGAAGAGTTACCAGAGTCTGCCTCTCAATCCTCCTGGCAGCCATTATCCACCTATCTGTCAAGATCCCTTCATACTTGCTGATAGATTCCCTCCCTTTTCATTCAATGATACTTTGCTTTGGTTTCATGTTGATATATTCAAAAGCTCTTCTGTAAGTGTAAGTAAGCTAAGCTAGGGGTGTGAATCAATGTTGGAGTGCTTGTTTAGCACACAGAAGCCCTGGGTTCATTCACCAGCACCATACAAAAATTAATGTAATTTATTAATGCACATTATTTAACTAGAGGTTTATAATTTGGGATATTATCCCTCTTGAACTCATAGGTTGTAGTTTAAAGTTTTTTTGTTTATTTTACATCTTATTTGGAGTAAATACTTGGGGACCCATGTGAAGTATATAGGTTTTTTTTAGTCATTTTTAGAGCTCATTTTATGTCAAAAAATTTAATTGTACCTACCTAAAGTATTAAGAAAGCTTTTTCGCATGGTCTTTTAATATTTAGTAAAGGATTTTGCAATCAAGAATGCTGTCATCATCAGCACACATACATACGAAAAAGAATCAGGCTTCTACTTTTAATATTTAGTAAGGGATTTTGCAATCAAGAATGCTGTCATCATTAGCACCACATACATATGAAAGAGTCAGGCTTCTAGGTCATTGGTAGAAAACATGCTTAGCATGTAAAGGCACTGAATTCATATCTCAGTCCCCCTCTCCAGACTATAATCAAATAAAACTAGTTTTTGGAGTGATTGTTAAAATTTTGAATCATTCAAATTGGTCCTTAATTGTGTGTGTGAATTCATGTGTATATGTGTATGTGCTAGTACTGGGACTTGAACTTGGCTTGGTTGCACCTTCTTTGCTCAAGGCTATCACTCTACCACTTGAGCTATAACTCCCAAGCTTTTTGCTGCTTAATTGGAGGCAAGAGTCGATTTGTCTGGGCTGGCTTCTAACTGCCATCCACAGATCTCAGTCCTGAGTAGCTAGGATTATAGGCATGAATCACTGGAGCCAGCTACCTTAATTTTTTTTTTTTTTTTTTTTGGTAGTTACTGGCCTTTGAACTCAGTACTTCTGGCTTGTTAGGAACCTTCTAACAGGGCTTGAGCCACCAAACATAGTCCTTTTGCCCGGGAGTGTGGAGGTGTGGGGTGTTGAACAATGTAGCCCAGAATGGCTTTGAAGTCATGGTGCTCCTGCTTCAGCCTCCTGAGTACTAGAATTATAGGCATATGCCACCATGCCAGACTCTCTTTACTGCCTTTGTTTCCAGTCTCCAAGGATTCTTAAAGTTTTACATAACTAATACACACTGAATGAGCATAAACTGGTACATGTCTTAATAGGGTTTTTTAAAAGTGATGTAATATACATACACTGAAATTTGTAGGTGCTAATATGTGATTAAAGAAGGGTACCTGTGTAAGTCTGGTAATCATAATGGGGAACTAGCGTTGGCAGAAAAATCCATGAATCTCCAGTTAATCAGCAAAATTGGAAGTGGAAGTGTGGCTCGAATGGTAGAGCACAAAGTCTGGAGTTAAAGATCCAATACCAGTGCACACAAAAATATATAGTTGGAGTTTTGACAGTGTATATACTTGGGTAACCCATACTGCCCTATTTTTTTTTTTTTGCATACACACTTAATTCTTTATATAAGGTAGTTTTTATGACCTAAGGGTATATAGGTTTTGGTGGTACTGGGGTTTGAACAGTGCATTGCACACATTTTAAGCATAGGTTCTATCACTTGAGCCATGCCTCCAGCCATTTTGTTCTAGTTAGAGATAACAGGCTCACTTTTTGCCAGGCTGGATGGACTGTGATCTATGATTCTCCTAGTTACACTTTTTCTATCATAACTGGAGTGGTGAATGGGCTCCACCATGCCCAGCTTTGTTGAGATGGAGTCTTGTTAACTTTTTGCTTTGGCTGGCCTTGAGCCAGAATAAAGTATTTGATAAAATAAAAGATTACTGTCCATTTCCTTGTGCAGTACTTTGTTCTTAGGTTTGAGGTTTGTCTTTAGTAAGTACTTTTGAAATAAGGGAGTATTTGGTTGAATTCAGTGTAACTAAATGTTTGTAAAACAAACGAACTAACAAGCATCTAGGCCTTTATAAATCTCTGAATCAGTACAACAACACTGTAAATTAAGATTTCATGTAATATACCAGGGTGGTTGATTTGCGAAGCTTTTGAGTAGATCTTACTCCCTTTTAGCTATACAGTGGTTCCCAAATTGTGCCCCCCACACTGGATTCACATAAGGATCTTTTTTTTTTTTTTTGGTTGGTTGTGGGGCTTGAACTCTGGGCTTGGGTGCTACCCCTCAGCTCTTCAGCTCAAGACAAGCGCGCTATACTGCTTGAGCCACAGCACCACTTCCGTTTTTCTAGTGGTTTATTGGAGGTAAGAGTCTCATGGACTTTCCTACCCAAGCTGGTTTTGAACCGTGATCCTCAGATCTCAGCCTCCTAAGTAGCTAGGATTACAGGTGTGAGCCACTAGTGCTCGACCACATAAGAAAAAATTTGTCAAATGAATTCCAGGAAATGGAAACATGGGTTTTGTTGTTGTTAGTGTTAGTGGTGCTAGTGTTTGCTTTTGCTTTGGGTTTTTCTTTTATGGGGGAACAGAAGGGCACAGAAAGGGAGGGAGGAAAGATGAACAAATGCAATCATGCTATTCAATAGACACTATATAGAAAATGAACTATGTAACTTGGGGCCAGAGACACAAGGAGGGGGAACAGGGAAAACGAAGGAAGGGATGACATTGTCCAAAAAAGAAATGTACTCATTACTTATGAAATAATAACCTCTCTATACAACACACTAATAACAATAAAAATACTATTTTAAAAAAGAAAATAAAGAATTATCATCTGAGTTTTTTATTAGGTTGGTTTGGGGTTTGACCTGGATAGTACTTTTTTTTTCAGCACTAAGGTTTGAACTTGGAGCCTTATGCCAATGCTCTTCTGCTATCCAGCCCTTCAGCCCATTAGAGTGTATGGTTTTATCAAGGCACCCCTAGTGATTTCGATGTGCAGCTGGAGGCACTGTACTGTGCCATATTTTGGTTAGTAATTGCACCAGGAGCTCATCTGAGGTTCAAAGCCAGTATAGGCAGGAAGGTCCGAGAGACTCTGTTCTCCAATTAACCATCAAAGAGCTAGAAGTGGAACTGTGGCTTAAATGGTAGAGGGCCAGCACAAAGCTCAGGGAAAGTGC
>NW_012267301.1:3460965-3471641 GCF_000151885.1 Dipodomys ordii
TAAATGGTAGAGGGCCAGCACAAAGCTCAGGGAAAGTGCCCATTCCCTGAATTTAAGCCCCAGGACCAGCACTAAAATATTCACTGTTGCCTCTATCCACCCCATCAACCTGAAATCACATCTCAATTACAGTGGATTTATTTATTTATTTATTTGGTCAGTCATGGGCTTGAACTCAGGGACTGGTTGTCCCTGAATTCTTTTGCTCAAGGTAGCACTCTGTCACTTTGAGACACAGCTCTACTTCACACAGCTCCACTTCCAGTTTTTGAGTGGTTAATTGGAGGTAAGAGTTTCATGGACTTTCCTGCCTATCTGGCTTTGAATCAAGATCCTCGGAGCTCAAGTCTCTTGAATAGCTAGGATTACAGGCAAAAGCTACCAGTGTCCGGCTGAGGGCTTGGTATTAATAGGAGACAACTTCTGGGAGTATATTTGGAAAGCTAAGAATTGATTGGGAGCTAGAGGTGTTACTCAATGGTTGAGTAATTACCTGGCATTTGGAAGCCATGGCATAGAGGAAGGAGTCAGAACTATTCATAGATTTTCTACTTCCCATAAGTATTATTAATGCGGGCTGGGAAGTTGGCTCAGTGGTAGAGCGCTTGCCTTGCATGCTTGAGGCCCTGGGTTCAATTCCTCAGCACCACATAAGCAAAAAGAAAAAAGCCAGGAAGTGGTGCTGGGCTCAAGTGGTAGAGCACTAACCTTGAGCTGAAGAAATGAGGGACAGCGCCCAGGCCCAGAGTTCAGGCCCCACGACTGGACCAAAAAAAAAAGTATTATTAATGCTTGAATTCCTCTTGAGCTTGCACTTCTCCACAACACCACTATTATTGTTAGAGCATTACAACAAGGAATGACAAAAATTAAGAGATCATTTGTAATCTTTGAAATTAAACTTTGACTAATATGAGAAAAGCTGTTTTACTGAGAAAATAAGATTCAACAGATATAAACTATATGAAAGCAAATTAACAGGTGAAGAGCCAATGTGGGTAATGGTCCTTTGTGCTTTATATACCAGTCTATACTGGCTATTTGTGATTTCTTGTGGTCATTCCCCTAATTGCCATTCGCCCCTTCTCACCCTTTCCAGAGTCAACCTTGGCTGAGAAGGTGGCTTAGTGGTAGAGTGCTTGCCAGTATGCATGAAGCCCTGAGTTCAATTCCTCAGTACCACATAAACAGAAAAAGCTGGAGGTGGCATTATGGCTCAAGTAGTAGAGTGCTAAAAGAAGCTCAGGGACAGTGCCCAGGCCCTGAATTCAAGCTCCAGGACTGGCCAAAAAAAAAAAAAAAAATCAACCTTGCTGTGTGCCAGTGTCCAATGCCTATAATCCTAGCTGAGATCTGAGGATCATAGTTCAAACCAACCTGAGCACTCAAATCTGGGATTTTTTTTTTTTTTTGGCAGCTGTGGGGGCTGAACTTGAGGGCTTGGGTGTTGTCCCTCAGTTCTTCAGCTCAAGGCTAGCACCCTACCCTTGAGCCATAGCACCACTTCTGGCTTAAATCTGGGAATTTTTAATCTATTAACCAGCAAGAAGCTGGAACTGGATATATGGCTGAAGCAGTAGATTGCCAGCCTTGAAGCAAAAACCTTAAGGGAAAGCTCCAGACCTTGAGTTTGAATGCCAGTACTAACACACACACACACACACACACACAAAGCAAAAACAAACCCAGAATCTATTTTCTCAGAGAAACTCTTCTCTAATGTCATTCTCCAAAATATAGATTGGATACTAATAATTTATGTACTCTTCTTAATCACATATTATTATCCACTCATGCTGTACTATATATTATGAGCATAAGTATTATACTGGGCACAGTGGCTCACTCATAATCCGAGTTACTCAAGAGAGCATGGTTCAAGGCCAGCCTGCGCAAAAAATTACCAAGACTGTCTCAATAAGATAGGCATGGTGACAAGCAAGCACCTCATACAAGGTGGCCACAGATATGAAGCTGGCCTTGCTCATTAAAAAAAATAGATATGCCAGGAACATATAGCTGTGCCTGTAATCCTAGTGATTCAGAAGGCTGAGATGTGAGGATTGAGGTTAGAAGCGCTATCCACCAAAAAAAAAAAAAAAGCTGAAAGTGGAGCTGTGGCTCCATGTATTGATAAGAGCACCAGCCCAAAGCAAGAAAGCTCAGGAACAGTGCCCAGTCACTGAGTTCAAGCCCTAGAACTGGTGTATATGCATATACACACATTGTATTTTGTCATGTTCGCTACTGTAAAATTTGCTACTATGTGTTCATGTTGTGAGCTACCTTGAAAGTCTTATATTTTTATAGTTTCCAAAGCTAAAGTACATACATACATACATATATGTATATATATAGTAGAATGCAAATAATAAGTTACAAGGAGATGAAGTGATTGGAAAATTGTAGACAATAGTTAAGGATCTTGGGGAATATTACATTAGCAAAGTATTAGTAACAGGAAGTACTTGATTTGTTATCACTGGTTAAAGAGTGCATATGATGGGCTGGAAATGTGGCTTAGTGGTAGAGTGCTTGCCTAGCATGCATGAAGCCCTGGGTTCAATTCCTTATAGACAGAAAAGGCTGGAGTGGTAGAGTGCTAGCCTTAAGCAGAAGAAGCTCAAGGACAATGCCCAGGCCCTGAGTTCAGGCCCCACAACTGACTAAAAATAAAGAAGAATACATATGATTCCGACATTTTAGATCTTACTCAACAGTTGGTTTAGAACAAGGATTCTTTTTTTCGTGTGTGTGTGTGTGTGTGTGTGTGTGTGTGTGTGTGATTATACAGGTGATATAGAAGGGTTACAGTTACCTAAGTCAGATAAAGAATACATCTTTCTTCGACAGTGTCACCTCTTCCCTCACTTTGTTCCAGTTTTTCCCTTCCATCCCCACCCACAAGTTGTATAGTCACTTCTAACATAATCTCTATGGAGTACCACTGCAGCATTTGTTCACCCTTTGTCTCTCCATTTCTGTGCTGCTGCCCCGCCTTAACCTCCCAAAGATAGGTAAATGAACAAACGACAAAAGAAAACAAAAACAGCAGCAGAGAAACAAACCTCTTGTCTCCATTTTTCTGGAGTTCATTTGAATAAATACTATTGTTTAGTGAATACCACTGCTGCATTGTTCACCCTTTGTCCCTCCATTACTGTGCTCACCCCCCCAAAGACAGATAAATGAACAAACTAGACAAAAGAAAACAAAAGCAACAAAGAAAAAAAGCTCACTTTCATTTCCTCGAGTTCATTTGAATAAATATTTTCTATGATCAGATGTGCATAGGCATTGTGGCTTTCGTAGATTCTTAACCTAGATCAACAGTGTCTTCCAGTTCCATGCCTCCAGGAGGTCTGTGTACTTGGTTCAATTAAAATTGCATCTTTTTGTGAACCTCTACATAAGATCTAAGAAATTAACTTTATGGTACCCAAACTTCACTATAACTGGTTTCCTTTATAATATATTGTGTATTTTATGCATTTGAAATGTTCCTCTCAGTTTGATCTGAGGATCGTGGCTCGAAACCAGCCCAAGCAGCAGAGTCTAGATTCTTTATCTCCATAAACTACTCAGAAAAGTCCAGAAGTGGCTCTGTGGCTCAAGTGATAGAGCCATAGCCTTGAGCAAAAGGAGCTCAGGAACAGCACCATTGTTAGGAAAATGGAGAATAAAGGAAGGAAATGGGCCAGACTTGATCTTCTACCGGTGGGGACTGTTTATTCAGATAGAGCAGAGAGGGGCATACCTTCCCATGGGCTTGGAGACTGCGAAGAGCTGGGACAGGAGTTGAGTTTTCATGAGGTCTGGGCAAGGAAGCAGGTTAATGAAAAATTTTAGGTCTAGGGAAGTGGGCCCAGAGTAGAATGTTTACAGCCAGGCTTAGGTGGATTGCCCTGTCTGAGTTGCACAGTCTGCGCATATCTTTGGTGGCTTGCCTGATGTCTGTATGTACCTGGGAAAACAGGGTGGGGGTTAGTCTTTCACTCAGGCTCTGAGTTCAAGCCCCAGAACCAGCACACACACAACTGTAATCCTAACTACACAGGAGACTGAGATCTAAGGATCAAGGTTAGAAACCAGCTCAGGCAGGAAAGTCCATTAGACTCACTCCCATATACCACCAAAAAGCCAGAGATGGAGCTGTGGCTCAAGTGTGTAGAGGGCTAACCTTGAGTGATAAAGGAACCACGCCCTGAGTTCAAGCCTCATTACACCAGAGGGAGAAAGAGAAGAGTTATCTGAATCAAAATTAATTTAGTCTTCCTTAAATTATTAGTTCCTTTTTCATAATGAATGCCACTAATAAGATGAGATATAATAGTGTAATATTAAGTTGATGCCTGCAGCTTTCAGAAATAATTAATATATAGTACAATTTCAGCAAGTCTCAGCATTCTATTTCCATACGTGCAAATAAACTTAAATAAACCTTTGTTAGCCTTTCCTTAGCACTTTGCTCTTTCACTGATTCCCACCCACTATCCTAACCTGTTGGACTTTCCTGTCATTTTTTTCAGTATTTATTAATTATAGCAAGGGTGTTTCACTATGGCTTTTCAATTGCATCTATTGTTTTGCTCAGAATGACCCTTTTACTTTCTCTTCCTTTATCCCCACAATCTCCTATTTATTGATCAACAGTTTTCATTGAGATTGCTTATGCCATCTTCATACATAGTTGTGTTGTATTTTCTTTTTTTGGGGGGGGGGGAGTCCGGTTGTGGGGCCTGAACTCTGGGCCTGGGCGCTGTCCCTCAGCTCTTCAGCTCAAGACTAGCACTCTACCACTTGAGCCACTGCGCCACTTCTGGCTTTTTTCTTTTTGCTTATGTGGTGCTGAGGAGTTGAACCCAGGGCCTCAGGCATGCAAGGCAAGCACTATACCACTGAGCCACCTTCCCAGCCCTGTGCTATATTTTCAATTAGTTATTCCCCCATCTTTCTTTCCCTCTCCGCTTTCCCTTATTTTCCTTTATCGTCCATAATTAGAATCATGTTCTCTGTAAATACATAAATTTGTATATACATATGTACATGTCCATGAATGTGTGTGTCGTTTAGGTCTAGTTTTCACATATGTTGAAAACAAGGGCATTTGGCCTTTTGAGTTTGGTTTGTCTTGCTTAGCACAATCTCATGTGATACCCATTTTTCTACAAATGACATGATTTTCATTTTCTTTATGGCTGTGTAATGATCTGCAGTATACATGTGTACTATATCTTCCTGTTTTTTGAGAAACCTCCAAAATGCTTCTTTATTTACATTCCCATGAAGCAGTATATGCATTCAGCCCCCACATGGCCAGCATTTGTTGATTTGTTGTTTTCTTGATCATTGCCATTCTGACTGGGATGAGATAGAATCTTAGTGTAGTGTTGATTTGCATTTTCTTTATGGTTAAGGATTTTGAACATTTTTTTTATTGTGAAAAGACCGTACAGAGGGGTTACAATTATATGGGCAAGGTAATGAGTACATTTCTTATCAAGCATTGTTGCCTCCTCCTCTATTTCCCCTTCCCATCCCTTCTCATCTCCCCCCACCCCCAAAGTTGTAAAGTTTGTTTTTCGACATAATGTCTTGTACATCTCATTGTTGCAATGTGTCCACCTGTATCCCCATTTAAACAATTTGTTTTTTCCCTTCCCCTCCACAAAGTATACCAACATCAAATACAGTGAAAACGGGTTATACCCGTGGGGGAGGGGCGTACAAAGCAACAAAGAAATCATCTTATAAATATGTTAGAAACAATTGCAAGAAAGAAAAAAACATTTGAATTCTTATCTTGGGGTTCGTTTCACCTAACATCAGCTTATCTGACCTTTTCTGCTTGTCTCAGACATAAACTAGTTATTGAAAATAAGGGAAACCATGCGACCTATGTTTCTTTTTACTTAATATAATTTTTCCAAGTCTTTCCATTTCCTAACAAATGGGGCAATGTCATTCTTTCTGATAGAGGCATAGAATTACATTGTGTATAAATACCACATTTTCTTGATCCATTCATCTACTGAGGGGCATCAAGGTTGGTAAGGATTTTGAACATTTTTTAGAGAATTATTCACTTATTCAGTTATTAAATGGATTATTTTTTTGTGTGCCTTTTCTGGGGCTTGAACTTGGCTTAGGTGCTGTCCCAGACCTTTCTTATGATTAATTGGAAATAAGCATTTTAATGAGCTGGTTCCAGTGGCTCACGCCTGTAATCCTAGCTACTCAGAGGCTGAGATCTTAGGATCACAGTTCAAAGCCAACCCAGGCAGAAAAGTCCATGAGATTCCTATCTCTAATAAACTATGCAGAAAAAGCCGGAAGTGGTGCTGTGGCTCAAGTGGTAGAGTGCTAGCCTTGAGCAAACAAGTTCAGGGACAGTACCCAAGCCTTGCTTGAGTCACAAGCCCCAGGACCAGCAAAAGAAAAAAAAAATTCTGCTGGGACTGACCTCAAACCACAGTTCTCAGGTCTTAGCTTCCTGAGTTGCTAGGATTACATTTGTGTTCTACTAGTTCCTCAAGATTATTTGTGCTTTTGCTATTCAGTTTTATTAGCATTTTTAGTTCTGGATAATTTGATGTGTGCTGCATCAATTCTTACCAATTCTTGTTCTTGCTTTCTGGACAATTGGGAGTCTGATTTGGAAAACAATTACTTACGACCATAAAATTCAGAATTTTCCCTGTGGTTTTCTGTCTTAAAGTTTGAGATCTTGTAAGTTCTTTGGTCCATTTAGAGTTCCTGTACAGAGTGAGAAGAAATAGGGATCAAGTTTGAATCTCTTAAATTGGAAAGTTGGTTTTCTCAGTGTCATTTGTTGGATAGGCTGTCTATGTATGTTATATTTTTGTCAAAAATAGCTGCAGCTGTGTGGTTTTATTCTTAAATCTTCTGTTCCTTTGGTCTTCAGATATGTTTTTGTGCTCGTATCAAGCTGTTTTTGTTACTAGGCCCTATAGTAAAATTTTGAGGTCTAGTATTATGATGTCTCCAGCATTATTCTTTTTACTCAGAATTTTTTTTCTGTTGAGGATCATTTATGCTTTCATACAAAATTTTTTATTTCTGTGAAGAACAGCATTAGGATTTTGATGGGTATTGCACTGGATTTGTAGGTTACTTTTGGCCATATGACTTTTCCTGATATTCCAAACATGTGAACTCTGCATTTTCCTGTTGTCTTCAACTTATTGTAACTTCTATGATTTTCATTATAGAGGTCTTTGATTTCCTTGGTTAAATTAATATCAAGGTATTTTATTATTCTTTACTATTGTGATTGGAGTTGTTTTTCTTATTTCTTCCTTACACTGTTATTTTTTGTTTTTGTTGGTTCTGGGGCTTGATTTCAAGGCCTGGGTGCTGACCTGGAGCTTCTTTTACTCAAGGCTAGCACTCTACCTAACACTTGAGCCACAGGGCCATTTCTGGCTTTTTCTGAGTAGTTTATTGGAGATGAGAATCTCACTTTCCTGCCCAGGCCCAAGCTGCCTTCGAACCACAGTCCTCAAATCTAGCCTCCTAAGAAGATAGGATTACAGGTGTGAACCATAGGCACCCAGCTTGTTAATGATAATAGAAAGCTACTGATTTTTTAGTGGATTTTATATGCTGCTAATCTTTCTGAAGGTATTTTTTAGATCTAGGGTTTTTTTGGTCAACCCCTTAGGATCATTTTATTTACAAATAAAGATAATAAGAATTTTTTCTATCCCTACTTGAATTCCTTTTCTTAGAACTGGCTTATTGTTCTGGCTGGGAATTCTTGTCACATATTGAATAAGAATGGAGTGAATGAACACCCTTGCCTTGTTCCTGATTTTGAGGAAAATGATTTCCATTTTTTTCTCCATTCAATATGATGTTGGCTATAGGTTTATCATGTATAGCCGCTGTTAAGTTTAAATATATACTTTTTTTTGTTTATTTTATACTCTTACTGGGGCTTGAACTCCAGGCCTTTTTACTCATAGCTTTTTCTCTCAAAGCTGATACTCTACTGTTGGAGCCACAACTCTACTTTCTGCTTTTTGCTGGTTAATTGGAGATAAAAGTCTTTTGGGTTTGTCTGCTAGCCTGGAGACAGATCTCAGCCTTCTGAGATCTACTAGGCTTGTAGTAGTGAGACTCCAGCACCAGGTTTAATTATTTTACTTACGTTCTTTGTTGTTTTTTTTTCCAGTGTTTATAAAAAGTTTTTAAGTTAAAGGCTTTTTCTGTGGCACTTGAAATAATCATGTGATTTGGTCTATGTCCTGTTTATGTCATAAATTTTATTTATTAATTTATGTATTTCAATCAATCTTGGATTTCTAGGAAGAATGAAGCCAACTTGGTTATGTTGCAGGATTAATTAATTTGCTTATTTTTCTTGTGACAGTTGTGGGGCTTGAACTCAGGGCATTGTCTGAGCCATAGCTCCACTTCTGTTGACTTTTGGTGATTGATTGGAGAGAAGAGTCTCACAAACTTTCTTGCCTAGATTGGCTTCAGACTGTGGTCTTCAGTCTCAATCTCCTAAGTAGCTAAGATTACAGTTGTTTGCCATTGGTGCCCAGCTGTGATCTTTATTACGTTTTGTTGAGTTTTGTCTGCAAGACATTTGTGGGGAATTTTTGCACGAATGTTCTTCAAAATATGGGTCTATCTAATTCTCCTTTGTTTGTTTTTAGTGCTAGGGATTGGACCCAGAGCCTTATGTAGACTAGGTGGGAACTCTGCCACTGGAGCTACTGTTCCATCCCCTACAAAACACTACCATATGTCATTGTCGTTCTTTTGCCTCCATTTCCTTGTTGCACTCTGATGATAAGGAAAATGGTTAAATAGTGTTTTTCTTTATTCTTTTGTCCTAGCTACAAATTCTAATGGGTTCCTCTACATACATACAGTCTTTTAGCCTTGAGTTCAGAAGCCTGTAGCACATTTATGAATGTATGCAAAGGTCATAATAAAGCCTTTTTTTTTAAGGTCTAGGGCTAAAGGTGTAGATCAAGTAGAACATGTGCCTGGCAAGCACAAAGCCCTAAGTCCAAACCTTACTACCACTGAAAAAAAGAAAAGTCTCAAACGGTCAGCCACTTCTGTTCTACCTTGCGTAGTGGGAGCTCATATTCAGAAATAAGTCAGTTTGGGCTGGGAAGGTGGCTCAGTGGTAGAGCACTTGCCTTGCATGCATGATGCCCTGGGGGTTCGATTCCTCCGCACCACATAAGCAAAAAGAAAAAAAAGCCGGTAGTGGCGCTGTGGCTCAAGTGGTAGAGCGCTAGCCTTGAGCTGAAGAGCTGAGGGACAGCGCCCATGCCCAGAGTTCAGGCCCCACGACTGGACCCCCCACCCCACCCCCCCAAAAAAAAAGGAAAAGAAAGAAAAGTCAGCTTGTTATTGTCCCTTTCTGCCTTCCTATCCATTTATCAATCTGGCCAGCAGCGGACTGTTTTTTAAGTCATCTTTAGGCAGGTTTACTTGCCATTGTTACTTAGCCTGGATTCTATTAACCTCTTGTTAGCTTCATTGACTTGTACATGTATTTATGCTTTTTGTTATTTCCTTTATTATACACAGGGGTCTGTTGTGATATTCATGTGTCTGTATGCTTTGATCATATATATTTATATTTACCCCATTACCTTTTCTTATCCTTAACTCATTTTACTTTTTATTTTTAGTGCCAATCCTAGGGGCTTGACTGGGTGCTGTCCCTGAGCCTTTTTTTTTTTTTTTTTTTTGTCGGTCGTGGGGCTTGAACTCTGGGCCTGGGAGCTGTCCCTCAGCTCTTCAGCTCAAGGCGAGCGCTCTACCACTTGAACTACAGCGCCACTTCCGGTTTTCTGGTGGTTTATTGGAGATAGGAGTCTCATGGTCTCTCATGCCCGGGCTGGCTTTGAACCGCGATCCTCAGATTTTAGCCTCCTAAGTAGCTAGGATTACAGGCGTGAGCCACCAGCGCCAGCACCTGGCCCCTGAGCCTTTTTTAAGGCTATCGCTCTACCACTTGAGCAACAGTTCCAGTTCTACTTCCAGCTTTTTGGTGGCTAATTGGAGATAAGAGTCTCACTGACTTTCTGAGCCCAGGCTGGCTTCCAACTGCCATCCTTAGATCTCACTCTCTGGAGTAGTTAGGATTATAGATGTGAGCCACCAGTATCTGGCTCTTCCTCTTTTAAAGACAGGTTTTCATGGATTTCCTTCTAAAAAATAGTTTTATTATTTATTGTTATTAAGATGTTGTGCAGAGGGACTACGATTATGAAATGGTAGTGTAATGGTAATGAGTACATTCTCTCTTTTTTTTTTGGACAGTGTTACTCCTTCCTTTATTTTTCCCCAGTTTTCCCCTTCATTCTGTTTTTATGCTTGATTATCTTTAAACTAGATTTAGTTTGTATATGGGTTTGGGGGAAGGAGATGAGAGCAGAGGTACAATTTGACTTACTATAGTGTGTGTGTGTGCGTGCGTGTGTGCGTGTGTTGGTCGTGGGGCCTGAACTCTGGGCCTGGGTTCTGTCCCTCAGTTCTTCAGCTCAAGGCTAGCATACTACCATCGGCTTTTTCTGCTTATGTGGTGCTCAGGAATTGAACCCAGGGCTTGCAAGGCAAGCACTCTATCACTGAGCAACCTTGCCAGCCCTGACTTAGTACATTCTTTTTTTGCGGGGGGG
>NW_012267301.1:3471691-3482149 GCF_000151885.1 Dipodomys ordii
CCTCAGCTCTTCAGCTCAAGGCTAGCGCTCTACCACTTGAGCCACAGCACCACTTCCGGCTTTTTTCTTTTTGCTTATGTGGTGCTGGGGAATCGAACACAGGGCCTCATGCATGCAAGGCAAGCACTCTACCACTGAGCCACCTTCCCAGCCCCATGACTTAGTATATTCTTAAGGGCCTTTTTGTAATACTCCAAATAATTTCAGGTAACACTAAAGTCTAAAGGTATTGAGTTAAATAGAAAATAAAACCCCTAGCATTTTACTTTTTAAATTGTTTCCTGTTACATAACAATTATTGTTAAAATTAGAGTACATGGAGATTGGCTCAAATGGTAGAGCACCACCAGCCTTGAGCAAAAAAGCTAAACAGGAGCTGGAGGTTCTGATTTCAAGTCTTATTATCAACACAAAATAAATACATGGGTTATTTTAAATCTCAGGAACATTTACCACAGTGTACTTAGCAATAGCGCGTCATCTACTTATCACTAAAAATGTCTAAGGTTAAATGAGTTTCTAACCTGAATGCATAGGGAAAGTGGGAATTGAAGTTGAGGTGCTTTGGTAGTGGAGTTTTGTTTTAGCTGGGCCTGAAGTTTTAAACTCTGGGCTTGATGTCCAAGTAATCAAGGCTGGCTCTACCACTTGAGCCACAACTCTATTTCCAGTTTTTTGTGGTTAATTAGAGATATGAATCTTTTGAACTCTCCAGCCTGGGTTGGCTTCAAACCGAGATCTTCAGATATCAGAACCTATCTGAAAGGAGATTTTTATATTGATATACTTTAGATTGTCTACAGATTTTAAGTCAAGTCTGATTTCAGTTAATGCTTACTCATCTGATAAAAGAGATCTTTGCTTTTTGAAAGGTTTGGAATGGCTGATATAAGAGTCATTGTCCTTAGGATCTACTGGATCTCTTCAGTAAATCCAGGTGAGATTACAAAATTTACCCAGATTCACAGGAATTGGTTTAGTGGCTGATGAGAGTATAATTGCTCTGTCTCTGTGAGAGGACTAATTAAGGCTGCGGTGCATGTCCTGTCTTTATAGGACAATGAGGTCATGTAATGGGAAAAATATTTTATTATTCTGTATTGAACAATGTAGTTAAATCAGTTGGTTCATAATCTGAACACATTACCTTAAATAAAATGTAACCAGGGGCTGGGAATATGGCTTAGTGGTAGAGTGCTTCTCTAGCATGCATGAAACCCTGAGTTCATTTCCTCAATACCACGTAAACCAAAAAAGCTGGAAGTGGTACTGTGGCTCAAGTGGTAGAGTGCTAGTCTTGAACAAAAGAAGCTCAGGGACAGTGCCCAGGCTCTGAATTCAAGCCCCAGGAGTGGCAAAAAATAAATAAATCACAACCAGAAAAGGAAAGCTATCTTCATCCTAAGGGTGAAAATAGTGATAATATAATTACATTTCATAATAGTACCTCATTTTCTTTTTTCCCTTTTGCTAGGTGGTATGGTCAGGAAAAAGACTATAACGTGCTAGTCATGGATCTTCTGGGACCCAGCCTTGAAGACCTCTTCAATTTCTGTTCAAGGAGGTTCACAATGAAAACTGTACTTATGTTAGCTGACCAGGTATGTGAACTTTTGACAAAAATAAAAGCTAAGAATATTGCTATAATTTAAATGTTCATGAATCAGAGTATTATATGATATGATTTACCTTTGGGAAAGCAAGAAGGTTCTTTAGTTTTTTTATTTTTTGTGCCAGTTCCAAGCCTGAATTCAGGGCCTAGTATTATCCCTGATCCTTTTGGCTTAAAGCTAGCAGTCTACCCTGTGAGCTACAGCTCCACTTCCAGTTTTTTGGGTAGTTGATTGGAGATAAGAGTCTCACAGACTTTTCTACCCTGGCTGATTTCCAATTGAGAGTCTCAGATCTCAGCCTCCTGAGTAGCTAGGATTATAGATGTGAGACACAAGTGCCCAAAGCAAGAAATTTTAAACCCTGCTATTACAGAGTGTGTATTCATGTGTACAAATCTAACTTGTAAATACTCTCCTATGGAAGTAGAACTATAAATATGTTTAAGTCCCTTTTTAAAAGCTGAGTTTTGTGTGCATATGTATGTGTTTTGTTTTAACCCCATTCCTAGAGATTGAACTCGGGGTGAGGGTGATGTCTCTACCTTTTGTGTTCAAGATTAGCACTCTACCACTTAAGCCATAGCTATACTTTTAAGAGTCTCATGGACTTTCTTGCCTAGGTTGGCGTAAAACTGTCATTTTCATATCTCAGCCTCCTGAGTGGCTAGGATTATAGGCATGAGCCACCAGCTCTTAGCTATTGAATATTGTGATATATGCCTGTAATATCAGTATACAGTTGGCTGAGAGAAGAGGATTGAAAGTTTAAGGCCACCTTGGCATATATAGTGAGGTACTGAATTAAGAGTTCATTATTTGCTTTTGGTGCCAGACCTGAGGCTTGAACTCTGGGATAGTGTCCCTTAGCTTTTTCACTGAAGGCTGGTGCTCTATAAGCCTTCTGGTTTTAGTTAATTGAAGATTCTGCACAGGGTAGCTTTGAATCACAATCTTTAGATCTCAGCTTCCTGAGTAGCTAGGATTAATTATAGGTATGACCACTAGTGCCCAACTAGTGCTCCTTTTTCAGAGCAGGAAAAAAAAAGGTAGAGATAATTCAAGTTAAATTCTGTACTTAATAAAATTATGTGGAAGAAAGTTATACATAATGGTATACACTTAAAATTTAAGGCCTGAAAGGCTGAGATACATTAAGAGACACTGTCTTTATCTTAAATCTTGTCTGGATAAAAAGTGCAGTGAAAAAGAATGATACACCTATTTTGTCTCGTTTTTCTTCCCTTGGGGTAAGATCTTGTCATGTAGACTAGGCTGACCTTAAAACTGGTGATCCTCCTCCCTCCTTCAGCCTCTCTTGTGTTTAAATTTCAGGGCTTTTCCACCCTAAACAATGGATTGATGGATTTGGGCGGGGTGGGGGGGGTGTAATGGGGTTTGAACTTAACCTTCTGTTTATTTCTAGGGGCTTTACCACTGAGCCATACCTCCAGTCCTTTTTTGCGATGGATACTTTTTTACACCCACCCCCCCTCCTTGATACACCTAGATTACAGTCCACTTAGGCATCCCATTGTAGTTGGATGAGAAGCATGTTCTACAGCACGCCTACCTGTTGATTTAGAAGAGGTCTCATGTGTGTGCCTAGTCTGGCCTCCTGATCCTCCTGCTCGCAACCTCCCAATTACACCTTGAATTACAGGTGTAAGCCACTAGCTCCCTGCTATGACATTTCTTATATTGGATTCAAAGAATTAAAAGATAGTGCTCATTTTCTTAATTAGCATCTGATTCCCCAAGCTTCTTTGTGGCTTAGGAAATATTAGCAAATTATGGTGTTCAATTTGTGGCATGTTGTAAACTGTAGCTTTATAAGGTTAAAAAGCTTTCAAGATGTTGTAACTAACATGAGTGTATCACAATAAAGGTTATTTTGGAGGCTTGCTAACATAAGCATTTATACAGTGACTGAAATTTGAGGGCTTACCTGTAAGAATAAAAAGAATTAGTCCCTTTCCTGTAGGAGCTTAGAATCTAGAAGAAAATATTGGAAAAAATGAGTTATTTGGGGTTCTAGAATTAAAGTCTGGGTTAGTACATGAATAACACAAGAAAGAATATAGTTCCTGAAAATGAGGTTGCAGGATAGCTTTTTTTGTAATGTAGTTAAACAAAAGAATTGTAGTCTTGCTCTGTAGATGATAGATAGCATTTAAAATAGTCAGGTTTCTGCCATTAATTATCATATACCAGACCTTCCCCTGTGATTATTAATCACAGGTTAATGATGGCTATTTCTTCACTGAGACAAATATGCACGTTAAGTGACCTAAATATTTGTGGGTTGTTTTGACATAGATCTTGATATGTATCAATGAGAAGGACAAGAACGTATGGATAGAAGATGATGTTGTCGACCTTTAGATACAGAATACATTTTAAAATATAACTTCAGAAAAATATCTAGTAGAAAATAGAGATTTGGAAATTAGAAATTTGTATTTTGAGAAGCCATTAAACAGTAAAAAGAAAATTCTAGAAATATGAAATTATTTCCATAGCAGATAAAAGATTGTTGTCATGGTGCTGGTGGGGTGTCTTATTCCTGTAATCCTAGCTAATTGGGAGGCTGAGAGCTGGAGGATTTCGCCTTAAAGCCATCCTCAGCAGGAAAGTCGAGATCCTTATCTCCAATTAACAATCAGAAAACTGGAAGTGGCTCTGGTTTAAGTGATAGAGCTCTCTCCTGGAGCTGAAGAGCTCAGGGACAGTGCCCAGGCCCAGAGTTCAAGCCCCTACACTGACTAAAACAACAACAAAAAAGATTGTTGTATACAGAGAACTCTGTAAGATTGACAGCAAAAAGACAAGCCAGAAAAATATTAAAATAAGTAGCAAATCCAAATTAAACTAAGTCTGTGGGACATACAAGCAAGCTAGTAAATTTTTAAAAGAGTGAGATAACTGTTAATTAGAAGAGTATTCCTCTAAAATAAGTTTATGGTCTATTTTGAAAGACTGGATATTATCTGTGAATATTTCTGTGAGTATTATCAATGAAAAGTGTATACTTTAGCAACTCTTCATGATTGTATTGGATTAATATATATAGCCTATACAAATAAAAGCACTAACTAGTATTTGAGAAATATGTGCATAAATATTAATATATGCCCTTTGTTATGAATGGGGTGAAAATAGAAACAATAATGTGAGTAGACGAGTAACTGAGACACATTTATGTTAAACTTAAAAAAATCTACAAACTCGGAATAATGTAGACATTAATAAGGAAAGGGGCTTAAGATTTATTTAGCTCAATGGTAGAGCATTTCTTCACCATATATGAACATCTGAGTTCAACCTGGCTAATAATAATATAATAAAAGCTACATGATTTGGTTTGACATAATTTCCAAGCATTTATATTCACTAACTGAGGAATGTATAGGCTATGTTTAGTTAAAACAAATAAGAAGCTGGGTGCTGGTGGCTCATGTCTGTAACCAACCTCCTGTTGAGGAAGCTGAGATCTAAAGATAAAGGTTCAAAACCTGTCCAGAACAAACAATTGGGGAGGTTCTTATCTCCAAATAAAAGTCAGAAGTGGAAGGTGTGACTGAAGTGGTAGATTGAGTGAAAAAGCTGAGTGGAGAGCTTAAGGCCTTGAGTTGACATCCCAGAACATTCACGCTCATACACATGTACCCCTCCAATAAATAAATAAATAAAAAGAATAATCTACTTAGAATATGTCACGGTACAATAGAATATATAACTATAAATGTTTTCTTAATTCATTGATTTCAATATTTTCATGTATATTTTTTACAAAACTTATGGAAATAATGTCATTATAACTATACAGCTGGATCTATTAAAATATAAATTTACTTCTGTCACTATTTTAAAGAAAAAGAAAGACTGCTTCTACTGTAGTATGAATATCAATTGGTCAACAACTCCCAAATATGTGTGTGTGTTGCAGTGTGTATATTTTATGCCATGTTTATATGAATAACATGGAAATAGATATTGGTACTACCTAGCTTGTTTTGTGTGGCTATGTTGTGGTACAGGGGAATTGAGCCTAGGACAGTATGCATGCTAAACACAGTCTCCCACTGAAATATCCCTTATGCCCTACCATACTATTTTTAAATGAGTTACCTTAAGGTACAAAATTAAGATCCAAAGGTTTGGTAGCTACTCAGGAGGCTGAGATCTGAGGATCGTGGTTCAAAGCCAGCCTGGGCAGGAAAGTCTGTGAAACTTTTATCTCCAAATAAACCACCAGAAAACCAGAAGTGGCGCTGTAGCTCAAGTGGTAGAGCGCTAGCCTTGAGCTGAAGAGCTGGGGGACAGCGCTCAGGCCCAGAGTTCAAGGCCCATGACCGACCAAAAAAAAAAAAAGATCCAAAGGTTTGGGCTGGGAAAGTGACTTAGTGGTAGAATTGCTTGCCTAGCATGCATGAAGCCCTGGGTTCGATTCCTCAGTACCACAGAAACAGCAAAAGCTAAAATGGCTCTGTGGCTCAAGTGGTAGAGTGTTAGCTTTGTGCAAAAAGAAGCTCAGGGACAGTGCCCAGGGCCTTGAGTTCAAGCCCCAGGACTGGCAAAAAACCAAAACAAAAAAAAACACAAAACAGTTTTTCTTTTAATTTTTGTCCTTTTAGGCCAGCATTGAAGCTTAAACTCTGGGCATTGAGCTCTTGCTCAGCTTTTTCTTTCTTTCTTTTTTTTTTTTGTGAAAATACTGTACAGAGGGGGCTTAGCTATTTCTTCTCAAGGCTGGTACCTTAACACTTGAACCACATCTCCACTTCTAGCTTTCTGTTGTTTAGAGATGAGTCTATAATTAGAACATTGCAAACACCAAGTCTTCTGCCAGATTAGACCCATGTTTTTAACCATTAATACTAGAAAGACAAGCAAAAGGGCATTGTGGGTTTATACTTAGATATCAATCAGGCTAGGAGTAAATAAGGTACTTTTTTTTTACTTTTTAATATTTTTTAATGCCATCATTAACCCAAATACTTCAGTATTGAATTGCTTTGAGAAATAATCCGTTATTTCCTTTTATCACTTAACTTTATCTCTGCTTCCCTTTTTTCTAGATGATCAGTAGAATCGAATATGTGCATACAAAGAATTTTATACACAGAGACATTAAGCCAGATAACTTCCTAATGGGTATTGGGCGTCACTGTAATAAGGTTAGTCAAATGCTTTTTTGCATGAAACAATAAAAAATAAAATATTGGCAAGTTGCTTTGGTACTTTTCAGTCTTTAAAAAGCCATAGTAAATGGAAATTGCTTTAAAAGATTATGCTGGAAGGATAATCAGCTAACTCTTATTAACTAAGTAACTTGAAATATATTCTTTTCAACTTACCAACCATGTTAGTTACCTATATGGGAATTCAAAATTCCAAGGGCTTTTTAATGAACTGGAATCATCTGTTATTTACCTATTGAACAGTTGTATATTTTTCATTCACTTGAATAGCAAAAATCTCTATATACTTTTCCTTCTCAATGCTAAAAGTCAGATTTAACCTTTAGTGTGGGTTTTGTAAATACAAGTTTGTGCCAGTGTGGGAACCACTGACCCATCTGTCACCCTGGAGTTAACATTTGCTGACTGAGCATGGTTGATACTGAGAATTCTTTAGTCCTTGGATTTGTGTATTTGAAAGGCTAATTTGGGATCCTGCTTCAAAAGTAGTTAACAATTTCTTAACTTGGGTGCCAAGTCTGGTGAGTTCACCACTTTTAAAGGAAAACACAGACAAGTGAAATGACATTCATACAACAAAATTAGTGTTCTTTAGTGTCTCTGAGAATGGATCAACTTATGGGGCAATTGGGTTTTTTAGCTAGTGGCGCATGATTGCAGTTAGAAACTAATTGTATTGAAACGTTTCTGCAATGATTAGTGTTATTGAGTGAATTGCTTTCTTTATCCATTCATTGTTAAGCTCGGGCAGACAGGCAGCATTGGCAATGCATTAAGCATGTTAAAATCTGATCTGATAGAAATTCTCAACTTCAGGACAACTTGCGGGCTTTTTCGTTTTGTGGGGAACATTGTTTTTAGAAGGAAGATTCCCATTTGTTAAACTGCCAGGGAATGTTTGGTGTTTTTAGGTCCAGCTTTAAATGTTTACCTTTGTTTGCCTGTATGAATGCCAACTTGGAGCCGTATTATTGGAATTGTTGTAACTTATTAATGTCTGAGGTATTAATGTTAGTCTGACCAAGTTTTAGGAGATTACATTTTTTATTGTACCATAAATAATGAAAGATTTTTCATTCTATATGTGACTTTTTTCTCAAATTGTATTTTGAAAAAATAATAGCTTCAAAGAATTGAAGTGTCCAGGTTCTTAATTTTCACTGCAAAACCTGGTAATTTAATGGAAAAAAATGCTATTTGGGGGGCAGTTTTGTCAGTTTGACTCTTCTTTTGGCCATTACCCAGCCCTCTCTTTCCCATATTCTTACCCCTAACAGTCCCGTTATTCTGCATGATGACAGTGCAGGACATAGTTTTTCCTTCAGTTTAAGAGATGGCCTGGATAATACTTTTTTAAGGGGGGTTATTCCTCCTTAAGTATAATGCATTAATGACAAGGCTGTTGGGAAGTCCGAGTTACTACCTGGTAGTGAAAGACATTATAGGGCCTGTGTCCTTGCAGATATTAAGAATTCTGTGCAGCAGTTTATTGTTACTCAGATTCAGAGAGACTATTGGGTAGATGTGAACTATTTTGCTTCACTGAGATTAAAATAATTAAGATTGCTCTTGAACATTTTAGTGTTTTATGTGATTGGTTTTTAGTGTTTCTGTATTATAGTTTCAAGATGCCAGTTATGAGACTGGATTCTTTGGTTAGTTTGTTCCAGTAGTTTTCTATTCATGGGGGGAAAATGTTTGGGGGGAGGGGCTTTTGAGGTTGATTTTTGAAGTTAAATTTATTGGAAAATTGTTCTGAATTTGATATTTGGGAGTGGCCACTCCAATCTTAGTGAATATGTTCATTTCTTCCAGTAATCAGCCCTGCATGCTTTCAAAAATAAATTCTAAGGTGACTAAATGCCTTCTACCTCTTCCTTACTGAAGATTTTTTTTTCCCCTGTACAATCTCTTTTGGGGGAAGGGCAGATTGTGGTACCAAAGATTATAGACCTAAATTCCCCATTTTTGCTTTAAAAATTAAAGAGCCAAATGTCACCATTGCTATCCCTGTTTCAGGCAGTGACACAATAATAGTGGCATTAAAAACTCAAGTATTCTGTAGAATTCAAATATTCTTAAGCATGTGATATTCTTATTTGGAAAACTGAGATAGAGCTACCATGCTTGTGGAAGAAGGATGGCATTTGGCTACCCTGTTCTTTCTCTAATGCCTCGGTGTTGCCTGTCTGCGCCGGCCATTGTTGCAATGTAAGCAATACTGTTTGATGCACTGCCACCCTCTATTGTCTGTTTAGTGTTTAGAATCTCCAGTGGGGAAGAGGAAAAGAAGCATGACTGTTAGTACTTCTCAGGACCCATCTTTCTCAGGATTAAACCAGGTCTGAAACTGTCTCCTATTCCAACCTCAATCCCAAATTCATGTGCTTTTCTTTTTTATTGTTTTATTTTAATTATTTTTGTTTTGTTTTAATTCTGGAGAATATAGATCTTGCTCAAGCACCTCTTACGTTGGCATTATTCAGACATACTTGGCAAACATAACATTACTAAGATGTTTTTTTTTTCTGGCTTTTGCTTAAAAGTTGTAAAGTTTAGAAAAAAACTAACTGAAAGTAGGCTATTCTTTGTTTTAGAATGCTAACATCCATATAAGGAAATATGTTTGTATATACTGGAATTCCTTACCTAGTAGTAAACTTGTGATAGACTATTTTGTTTTTAAAAATATATTTGGAGTTGCAGAGCTTAATATATAAAAACTCAATTGCATTCAATACTATCAAATGAATACATTCTTCCTCACCATTCTACTTTCCTAAGAACCTCAGGTAAGTATAGGTTAGATTTTTAGATCTAGTGTTTCTAGACTTGATAGTCACTCTGTAAATTCTTACTTTCAACCAAATGGTTGCTTAACAGCATTATATGCTTTAGAACTAGAAGACATTATGTTCTTAACAATATAATAGCAATAATTTAAAGAACTTATAGATTAAATTGTAGGCCGACAGTCAGTAGTAGTATGAAATACAATGAAAGTATAAACTGGCAGTTTACATTTTTGCAGGCTAACATATCCTTGGTAATTTCTAAATATTTAAAGAAAATATAAGTGTTGCTTTATATTTTCTTTTACTTTTGTGGTAGTTACATACCTGTTCCCTTGTATGAATTTTAAGACAAAAAAACATGTCGATTTTTATGCTTCTAATTAGATGAATCTATATTTCCATTCTTGTGTGTGTTATATGAAGATGGTATTAGTATGAGTAATAAAAAAAATTAAGGGTAGCACATGCCTAGAATTCCGGCACAGAAGGCCGAGGCAGGAGAATTGTGAGCTCTGGAACATCCTAGGTTGCCTTAGTAAGAACCCTGTCTCAAAAAAAAACAAAAAGAAAACAAAAAACAAAAGCAAGGCCACCAGTGGCTCATGACTGTAATCCTAGCTACTCAGGAGACTGAGATCTGAGAATCACAGTTCAAAGCCAGCTCAGATAGGAAATACCATGGGTCTCTTATCTCCAGTTAACCACAAAAAAAAAAAAAAAAAGCTGGAAGTGGAGCTGTTGCTGAAGCGTTAGAGCACTAGCCTTGAACAAAAGCTCAGGAACAGTGCCTGGGTCCTGAGTTCAATCCCTAGGAATAGCACCAAAAAAATAAAAAAAAGCATTACTGCT
>NW_012267301.1:3482339-3506695 GCF_000151885.1 Dipodomys ordii
TGGAGCTGTGGCTCAAGTGGTAGAGTGCTAGCCTTGAGCTGAAGAGCTGAGGGACAGCGCCCAGGCCCAGAGTTCAGGCCCCACAACCGGACCCAAAAAAGAAAAGAAAAGAAATTCAGTTCTTTTTATAACTGAATGTACTACTTTATAACAAAATATCTTCTACTGTACCTAAATTTTGTTGAGGAATGAGAACAGATGGGTGTTGTAAGGCCATTTAAATTTTCTGAACTTTTGAGCCCTCACTTCTATTTACCCATTCATTCACAGCTTTTCTTATAATTTGTAGCATAACCATTTAATAATTTATGTGGAAATTTATATTAAAATTTTGAACACTTTAGTTTGTGAGGTAAAACTAACCTTACTCCTTTTGGAAAGACAAGGAAATATCACCCCTGATTAGGAGAACAATTGCTCTAAGTACTAAAAATGTAATTGTATTTTAGTACCAGTACCAAAACTTGAACTCAGATCTACACACTAGCATTTTTGCTCATAGCTGGCACTTTCCCACTTGACCTCCATCTCCCGTACAGCTTTTTTTGCTGGTTAATTGGGAATGGAGTCGCTCAGACTTTTCTGCCTTGAACTACTCTGCCTTCATGAATAACTAGGGTTGCAGGTAGGAGCAATCCCCACCCCCACGACAGCAATATGTTCCTGGGAAAAATGATCTCAATTTATCAGATGTTATTAACTCATAATATCTATATACTTTGGTGGAAATAGGACTGCATTCTTTAAAAGAAGCACAAATCTTGTAAGTCTATGAAAAAGTAGTTTGACCCACCAAATAAATATGCCTCTGTGCATATGCAAACCTTGTTTAATACTGATTGTCCTCATTTGGTTCTGCCTTTTTACATCTTCACTGTGTTTTGTACCCTTGGTATCACATATTTAAAGTAAACACACTTCTGTTACATGCTTATGTTAGTTTTAACTTGTACACAGCTATAGCTACTAAAGAAGTTTGATAGGTATCTGGAGGTTAATAACATCTTTAAGTAGTTAAAAAAAAATTTTTTTATTTCAAGTGGTTTTCCTCTCAGTTGTTTGCCGAATGTAAGAATGCCTTTCTTGAAATGATTTCCTGATTTATATTCAAGTTTTATAAGAGAAGATTCTTATTTTTAGGAATTTCTAAATTGACTAATTCATTTTAAGGTTTGGTTTTACATTGAATATTAACATGCTTAGGAAGATAGTATTTATATTTTCTGGGTTTTTTCTTTATTTTTATTTTTGGTTGGTTGTGTGGCTTGAACTCTGGGACTGGGCTCTGTCCATGAGCTCTTCAGCTCAAGGTGAGCATGCTCTACCACTTGAGCCACAGCACCACTTCCAGTTTTCTGGTGGTTAATTGAAGATAAGAGTCTCATGGACTTTCATGCCTGGGCTGGCTTTGAACCACAATCCTTAGATCTTAGCCTCCTGAGTAGCTAGGTTACAGGCATGAGCCATCAGCACCCAGCTTTTTTGTTTCTTTTTAAATGTTATATCCAACTTAGAAGTGAAAGAACTGTAGTGATAGTTTCTTTAAACCAATCTTCAATGGTGAGAAAAATGCCTGGTTATTGAGATACAAGTGGAGCTATAGATTTGAAAGAAACTCACATGTAATCTTTTCAAAGCTGTTCCCTTTTAAAATACTAATGGGAGCAATCCCATAAAATATCCCTACAGGAAATTTAAAGCTTTAGGCTGAATATCCTTTTGCAATTTTTTTTGTTTTCAATATAATTTCAGAATTCTTAATCATAATTTTTTTTGCTTAACAAGTGGTTTTTGCTCACTTATTATATATTGCACTGGTTTACACATTGAGAAATTTACAGTGTGAGTTTTCTGTTAGTACTTCATAAAACTAATTGTCCATTATTCCTAAAATAACTTGATTGCTTAGAAAGAGAGTTTGAGTTTGAACTTTCCTTATCTAATACATTCTACTAAGAATTTCTGTTCTTAGAGTAGACCAAATAAAAATACTTTATTGTTGGCCTGGTTCTAAGTCCATTGTTACCATATAGAAGTAGTTCATATTGCCTGACTGAATTAGGTATTATTTATCCTCATCCTCCTTAAGAGAGATCAGAACTTATAAACCTAAATCCATAACTTGGCTTATTTTTTTTAAATCATTACATGATGTGTTAGGTAAATAATAAGTTGTGGCAGAAGATTTCCAATAGCCTAATGAAGAGAAGAATCATTAAACTTAGGCATAGCTAGCAAAGAAACAGTAGTCTAGGGCCATATTCATATAATCGGGCCACCTAAACCTGTCCAGCTTGATCCTCATTACAAATAAAACTTTAATACAACATGTAATAAGGTTGGGTTTTTTATTTGTTTGTTTTTAGTTGAAAATAGAGGGGTTACTAAGAAAAATTTAGCTAGGTTACAAGGATTCTCTTCCCTTGGTACAATGTAGATAAAACTACTATTTTGTTATAAAGTGCAAATTTTGTTTTAACTTGCTGATTTAAACTGCTAGTTTATAAGCTACCTTAATTTAAATGCTCCTTGGTTTTTTCTAGATTTTTCCAGAAGTTCAGCTGAATCACATCAGTACAAAATAATAAAATGTAATGCCAAATGCTTCATTAAGTTATTTTTTTAAGCCCTGATTTTATTGGCGATATCAGACTTTTAGGTTTCTGTTAATTTAAATGATAGGATTTTGTTATGCTAAAGAGCCCTTGGTAGGAAGGAAATTCAATATAGCTTTTGTGTAGATTCTGAAACACCATTCTTGTTTACCAGTAGTGACAAAGTGTCAGATTTCATTATGTCAGACAGCGTTCTTGACAACTTTGTTGTCAGGCATATGCACATTTCTCCACTTAAAAACAGCTTAAGTGGTAGAGTGCTTGCCTTGAGCTGAAGAGCTGAGGGACAGCGCCCAGGCCCAGAGTTCAAGCCCCACGACCAAAAAAAAAAAAAACATAGGCTCAGAGTGTATAATGGTAGGCCTATGAAATGCAAATAACAAAGATAAAACAGCAAGACTTAACTGTGTGTTTTACTTGCTTACTGATGAGTAGTAAAAACTATTGTGTTGAATCTTGATTATCTTGTTCTACTTATAATACTTTATTTTGATATAGTTGAATACATAGGATACATGCCATTTAATAAATAAGAAAAAGATTTATTGCACAGGCTAGAAACCTAATGGCTCTTTATTTCTCTTTTAAAGTTATTCCTTATTGATTTTGGTTTGGCCAAAAAGTACAGAGACAACAGGACAAGGCAACACATACCATACAGAGAAGATAAAAACCTCACTGGCACTGCACGATATGCTAGTATCAACGCACATCTTGGTATTGAGCAGAGGTGAGTTTGAAAACATTTATTAGTTTTTTGCAATGCCTAAGAATGTCTCTTCTTTTGGCTGAGGATTTGAAGGATGACTATTAATTGTTTTACTGCTTAGAAGCCAATTAAATGAGGTCCTTTGTTTTCTCCTTGAAGGTTGTCTCTTTGAAATAGTGTGTCATGAAAAGTTAGAAAAAGAGTAAATGCTGTGGTGACAATTTTTCATTAGCCTCACTTCTTGTTACTTTTCCAGGTCTTTTTTGTTTTAAAGGGATAATAGTACATTTTGTTTTTCTTTTTGGCAGTTGTAGGGTTTGAATTCAGGGCCTGGGCTCTGTCCCTGAGCTCTTTTGCTCAAGGCTAGTACTCTGATACTTTAAGCCATATAGCTCCTTTTCTGTCTTTTGGATTTTGTGGGGTTGTTTTTTTGTTTTTGTTTTGCGGTTGTAGGGCTTGAACTCTGGGCACTCTGGGCCTGGATGCTATCCTTGAGCTCTTCAGCTCAAGGTGAGCATTCTACCACTTGAGCCACAGCGCCACTTCCAGTTTTCTGGTGGTTAATTGGAGAGTCTCATGGACTTTCCTGCCCAAACTGGCTTTGAACCAGATCTGTTTCCTGAGTAGCTAGGATTACAGGCGTGAGCCACCAGTACCCAGCTTTAAAAGTACATTCTTGCATAAGACATCAAATAAGTCTCTTATCTTCATACGGGAACTATTTTTTTCCTGTGTATAATATTGACTTTTGTTTCCATAAGTGAGTTATTAAAAGGACATTCTCTCTTCTAGTCGCCGAGATGATATGGAATCATTAGGATATGTCTTGATGTATTTTAATAGAACCAGTCTGCCATGGCAAGGACTAAAGGTAAATCAGACTCAGATTACTAGGATTTTGTTTTAGTTTATTATGTATTTGGGGTCAGGGTTGGGGGGATGAACTCAGACAGGTGCTGTCCTGAAGCTTCATTTGCTCAAGGCTAGCACTCTACTACTTGAGCTGCAGCTCTGTTTTGATTTTTTATTTTTTTGAGTAGTTTATTAGAAATGATCATCTCATGGACTTTCCTGCCAGGGCTGACTTAAGTCATGATCCTTAGATCTCAGCTTCCTAAGTAACTAGGATTACAGGTGTGAGACACCAGTGCCCTGGGCCTTCTAGTTTTTTAATTTTTGTGATTAATTAGAGATGAGTCAATTTGTGGAAAATGTGTTCATTGAGTGGTACTAATTTGTACAATTGTTGGAACATTTTGTTTTTACTAACAAGAACTTTTGCTGTTTTAGTATTTGTTAATAAATCTTTATGATACAGAATTTAGTAGCTGTTTTTAAAAGCCTATTAGTCCTTTAAAGGAAAAAGCAATTCTTGAATGGCTGTACTGTTCTTGTGCAGATAAGTGTTATTCAATATGAATTTGTCCTTTTTTAACTCATCTTGAGTCACTAGTAGGGTATTATTTGTATATACAATTAAACTATTAAGGTTTTTCTCCATAGTACTTATGGGATCTTTATGTTTAATTATTTTCTTCAGGCTGCAACAAAGAAACAAAAATATGAAAAGATTAGTGAAAAGAAGATGTCTACTCCTGTTGAAGTTTTATGTAAGGTAAATATGCTTAAGGAGTAATACTTTTTTAAGTTTTAAGTTTTGATTGTTTTTATGTCTTTGGTTTGTTTTGTAATCTGTTTAAAAAATTAACAGCAGATAAACTTTTTGAAAGAAATTTATTCATCTATAGGAAAAAATAAATATTCTTGACTGTAAATATGGTTGAAATGGTACAACACTTGCAAATGCAAGTCCAAATCATATATTGGGGAGGGGAGTTTGGGAGAAGAGAGAGAGGAATCCAAGTTGGGCATAGTAGTACAGTTTTCTCTGGAACCTGAAATAGGAATATTCTCAGAAAGCAGAGGAGGGGAGAAAGGATGGAAGGGTACATATAAAGAAGAGTATAGAGTGGTCCCAAATAGCAGTTTTCCAATAACAGAAAAATACAGAAGTCAGTTTGAGTCAGTCTCATTTATCAGAAATCTCAAGGTTCATTGAAAGGCAAGTAGCTTTAGAATGGAGACATATTTGGATCCTAATAAATACTTATTATCTATCTCCTCCTTTGAAAGAGAGTTAAATGCTAGGTTTGGTACAACATGCCTATTTCACAATATTTGAGCTCAGGGACAGCTAGGCTTGTAAAAGGAAACCTTGTCTTAGAAAGAGAGACAAGGAGCCAGGTGCCCATGGCTCACTCCTGTAATCCTAGCTACTCAGGAGGTTGAGATCTGAGGATCCATGGTTCAAAGCCAGTCCAGGCAGGAAAAGTCCTGAGACTCTTATCTCCAGTTAACCACCAGAAAACTGGAATTGGATCAGTGGCTCAAGTGGTAGAACACTAGCCTTGGTGAAGAGCTCAGACCCAGAGTTTAAGAGGGAGGGGCCGGTGGGCCGGTCACTAACTAGTAGCTAATGCCTTTATCCTAGCTACTTGAGACTGAGATCTAAGGATCCTGTTTTGAAGCCATCCCAGGCAGGAAAGCCTATGAAACTCCTATTTCTAATATCTGGCTCAAAAAGCCAGAAGTAGAGCTGTGGTTCAAGTAGTAGAGTGTTAGCCTTGAGCACAAAAGCTCAGGGACAAGGCTCAGTCCCTAAGTTCAAGCCTTAGGGCCTGCACAGGTTAAAAAAGACAGGGGAAGAAGGAAAAATGTACATGTGGGCCTTTGAGTTAAGCCAGTCTAGTCTCACTGACTTTCCTGCCGGAGCTGGCTTTCAACCACGATCCTCTGTTCTCAGCCTCCTGAGTAGCTAGGAGTACAGGTGTGAGCCACCAGCACCTGGCCTGTGAGTGAGACTTAACCTCCAGTAAACCCACCAGAACACAAGAAGAAGAGCTGTGGCTCAGCATGGTAGAGCACTATCCTTGAGTAAAAAACCTTAGGGACAGCGCCCAGGCCCTGAGTTCAAGCCTCAAGATGGGCAACAACAACAAAAAACAACCCACCTTCAGAGTGTAGCAGTACTATGCCCCATTCTTTGTGACAAAGTTTGATTACAACTCTCCGTCTTGCCTTTGCCTTCAAATGATTATAGTACTATACAGTAAACTAAAAACTGGTCTATCTGAATTATGCCGGGAGCACATTGCTATAAGACAAGGTTAGGTCTGTCTTCTATGAAGGTGTTGCATATACTGAGGTGAGTAGGATGATGAAATTTTAATTAAATCACACAATTATTTTGTTACCTTTATGCTAAGTATTAAAACACCCTACTGAGTTACATTTTATTTGCTTGTCACTACTTTTATTTTCCTGTCTCAAAAAAAGATTTCATTTGTTACTCTGTTTCTACACTGAACCTTTAGGGGTTTCCTGCAGAATTTGCCATGTACTTAAACTATTGTCGTGGACTGCGCTTCGAGGAAGCCCCGGATTACATGTACCTGAGGCAGCTATTTCGCATCCTTTTCAGGTCTGTCTTTATCAACTGTTTTTAATGACTAAATTCTAGTAAAGGAAATTGCTTAGATCTACTGAATTTATCTGTTCGATAATTAAAGAATGTCTGGTATAAATAAAAATCCTAAATAACAGTTACTTGATATTGTCATTATCCAGGAGTACAAATTTGCTTGAGATGGCTTTGATTTGAGCTACATAGATAGATCTTTTTTGGGGCTGGGAAGGTAGCTCAGTGGTAGAGTGCTTGCCTCGCATGCATGAGGCCCTGGGTTCAATTCCTCAGCACCACATAAAACAGAAAAGGCCGGAAGTGGTGCTGTGGCTCAAGTGGTAGAGTGCTTAGCCTTGAGCTAAAGAGCTCAGGGACTCCGCCCAGGTCCAGAGTTAAGGCCCCAGGACCGACAAAAAAAAAAGAAGAAAAAGAAAAACCTTTTTCCAAAATAGTTGTGATTCAGTTTAGATGATAGATCTTTCTAGTCCTGGTACAAAACCGTTTAGTACCAACTGTTAGATTGTATGTGGTAGAAAGAATTAAAAGAATCCTTTAGTACCAGAAAATGTGTCCCAGAGGACTACCAGCCCCAACATCTCTTTCTTAATTTCTAGTTTCATAATTAAAACTTCCAGTTTCTTATCTACTCTTGCTTGTAGGAAATATTTGTTAAGAATATCCTCCTGATATTTGACAGCTTGACTTCCGGTTCTAGTTCTTGCTGTCTTTTCATTCCTTGCCCTTTCAGGGAAATTGCAAAGTGGCCTATATTTGGAAATAGAAACATGTTTCTGCCGGGGAGAGGGTGAAAGGGGCACATGGATGGAAGGAGAAAGGGTGAACAAATGCCATCATTCTATTTGACATACATTATGCAACAAGTGAACTTTAGGATAGGGATAGGTTGGGGAAAATGAGGGAGAACAATGGGAAGGGGTGACATTGACCAAGAAACATTGTACTCAGGCCCTGACTTGTCACCTCTTTGTACAACTGTTGAATAATAAAATAAATCAAAGTGACCTGTATTTGAAAAGACCAGAGTGGTAACATCATTTTTCCTTGATCATAACATGTAAAAATTGGAATTAATTCACTTGAGTGGTTTAAAAAGAAAAGGTTATCTATAGGGTGAGAATTTTTATAAGCTACCAGACTTGAAAAAAGGTGGTCATGTTCTAAAGGAATGCCCTCAGTGGAGGGGAGACAGCACCACCTACCTATACCTAGGAATGCCAGACTCTTGGGTTCAAACTGCATTTCCCTACCCCACCCCCAGAAAAAAATGAGAAGGGATTCATTCATTCACTATCTTTAAAAGTATGTCATGTTTTTAGTTAGACACAGTTTTGAAGGATTACATAATTTTTTTTATTTTCCAGGACCCTGAACCACCAATATGACTACACATTTGATTGGACAATGTTAAAGCAGAAAGCCGCACAGCAGGCAGCCTCTTCCAGTGGGCAGGGTCAGCAGGCCCAAACCCCCACAGGCAAGCAAACTGACAAAACCAAGAGTAACATGAAAGGTTAGTAGCCAAGAACCAAGTGACGTTACAGGGAAAAAATTAAATACAAATTGGGTAATTCATTCATTTTTTTAACAGTGTTAGATCAAGGAGGTGGTTTTTAAAATACTTTTAAAAAATTGGCTGTATGGTTTAAAAAAAAAAAAGACGTCCTTGGAAAATTTGACTACTAACTTTAAACCCAAATGTCCTTGTTCATATATATATGTATATATATTTGTATATACATATATGTGTGTATATTATTATATCATTTCTCTTGGGATTTTGGGTCATTTTAATAACTGCATCTTTTTTACTCATTCATTAACCCTTTCCAAAATAAATATTTGGTGTTGGGAATATGGTATTATCAATCAATCCAAAATCCTAGACCTAACACTTGTTGATTTTTAATGAATTTAGTTAAGCCATGGTATTTTGACTTTCTTTCAGACTAACAATGTTGAGGGTTTTTCCTTTCTGTTGGGTTTTTTTTTTTTTGCATGTTAATGCTTTAGTATTTTAAATGAGTAATTGTGAGTGTGATCTAATTTCAAGAGGTGAGTCTGGCATTGTCCCCAAATGTTTGTATCTTCTCCATTGCAGGGAATCTCATTCATAGACGATCATTATAACTGCAAAAATCAGCCTATTGTTTTTGATCCTAAAGTTAATCTTTTACTTCTTAGTTTAACTACAAAAAAAAAGTTGATTTCGAAATGATTTCTTTGAATTTCGGCTTTATTTTGAAATACATTGCAAACACCAAGCTATACTGGTTCAATATGGGATTGATGTATATAGTTAATCCTTGCAAATTGAAGATAACTGGGGCAAATGCCATTAAACTGCTAGTCTGTTTTCTTTCTCTGGCAGTTGTAATATTTCTAAGGAGTAGAACTGTTAGGGAACAGCTCCATTCTTAACCACTGTTGCCATACAGTTCAACTCCCATTTTCACGTTTCTGCTTCTCTTTTCCCCTTTCTGGGGCTTTACTTCCTAATACCTGCCTGCTTTGTGCAAGTGGTGGGCAGGTAAGGTTTTGATTTTGTTTCTAAGTATTTAATTTCTGAATGACTGCTTTAGTCTGAACTTGGTCTTTATAGATTAATTTTTGGTATATATTTTTAATGTATTACAATTTAAGAATAGAAGATCTCAGGATCTTTTCACAAAATATAATTAACTGATGCTATCCTCATCCCAGCAGCTCATCTATTCGGAATGAAGTTGATAACTCTCTTCCACATTTCTGTGTTTAGGGATAATTCAGAGTTAATCTTTAATATAGGAGGAGGGGTTTCTTAGAAGATTAGGCTTTAATCTTAGAGCAAACACTAATGCTTTCCAGTGTTCTGCCTCTGCATCTAAATTGGAATTTAATTTTCACTCTTGATTGTTTTAATCATTGTATAACTTAGTATAGTGCCAAAAAGCTCATCATGAGGTATAATGTTACTGAGAAAATATTCCCACAATCTAGATAACACAAAAGAGAGTCTCAAACCTCAAGACTTCTTGTTAACTGGACACGTACATAGTTCATTTGATTTTTTTTCATAAAATGAAAATAACTTTTGCCTAAAGCTAGCTGGGATAATAGGATTGTCATGAGTTGCAGTTTCTAGAGCTAAAATTAGATTGAAATCTCATCTGTCTTAGAACATCTTACTTCAGGCACTCAGCAGCCTTCAGAAAGAATTATGAAGTTTCATTGTTGATTTACTATGTGTGTCTTAATAAACAAGCAGAATTTTTATCCTGCCTTATTTAGGTCTTAAAGATGAGAAGTTGGATCCACTGAGTTAGAATGTTCCCTTGAAAAAGAAAAATTGTAATTAAACATAAGTTTGATCCTTATTTTTGCATTGTACCTATTTTTTTTATAAAAGTAACTTGAAATGTTATAATATCTAATTACATATGACACAGGGCTGTTAAAAATTACTACATGAACATGGACTTGTATAGTTCTGAAAAATTAGATTTTTTTCAGCACATAATTACCTGTCATTGACTACTCTCAAAGATGGATGTCCAAGGCATGCGTGCTTGTAGTTCCATTTACTTAGGAGGCTGAGGCAGGTAGATCATTTGACCCTGGGAGTTGAAGGCCAGTCTGGGAAATCTGTGGGGACACCTACATATAAACCCTCATCTCAAAAAAAAAAGAGAAATAGATGAATTACTCTACATTTTTACTAAAGTATTGCTTGCTGCTGAAATAAGCCACTCTACAGAATGCCAGCAGTAAAACGGTTTCTACTCTGGTGTCTTGAAAACTTTTTTTTTGGTAATGTATCTAAGTTAGTGCTCAGCTATCCTGGTAAGCTGAGATAGAAGATCCTGAGTCCAGTATCTAAGAAAGGCTATATAAAAAAGCATGTTTTCTTTGTATCTGCATTTGTGATAACAACAGTATATTACATTTTCCTAGTTCTTTAATCTCTGTAATGTCCACTTAGCAAGTGTGAGGCGAAGAAATAAAATAATTTTTAAAATGTGTTTGTGTGTGTGTGTATATATGTATATATACACACAGACATACATATGTATACTTTCTTCCTTCAAAAATTAAGGAATCTTAACAATGCACTCTATTCACAGATTGGCTTATTTGGCTAATATGAGCTTTGTTACATGATAGTAGATTTTTGTCTTGATTACTTTCAATTCATTCATTTAATGTTCATTGTGATATATACTAGCTTTTCAATACCCAAGTACTATGAAATTTTACTTACTTGTTTTTATCATGTTAATTATATATATAATTCATACTTAGCCACTGTTCTAGATCTATTCCCTTTTCTTTACATGCCAAGTACTTTCAGCCACTTTTCAGGATTGAGGGCAGGCTCAACTGGTAAAGCACCAGTCTAGCAAGCACAGACTCTGAGTTGAATTGGGGAGCAGGGGGGAGGTAGAGAAATCATTTTAGACATTTAGAATCCAGTTATGGTCAAATGCTGATGCTCATGCCTATAAACCCTAGCTACTTAGGAGGCTGAAATCTGAGGCTCACAGTTTGAAGCTAGCCTAACATTAAAAGTTCAGGCGACTTTAATAAAAAGTTCAATTAATAGGCAAAAAGCCAGAAGTAGAGGTGTGATTCAAGTGATAGAGCACCAACGTTCAGCAAAAAGGCCAAGCAAGAATGAAAAGCCCTGAGTTCAAGCTCCAGTGCATGCATGCAAACAAATCTAGTTAATGGTGGAACATAAGAGATTGATGCTGGTGGACTGTGAGTTCAAGGCAACCTAGGTCTTCATGAGACTGTCTCAAAAAAAGAATAAACTAATTTCTTTAGTTGTTGTCAAGGTCAGGGGAGAATTTCAGGAACACTAAAGCCAAAGACAAATCCTCACATAGTAATTCTACACTTTGCTACTGTCACCAACTTGCTCACCATCCCAGCCAGTGTATTAACTACCCTGAGTGGATGTCAAAATTATTGGCATAAAAAAAGATTAGAAATATTTTCCCATCTTTTCATATCTATGGTCTTCCTCTAATTACCTGCCAGTGTTTATGTGGCTTCACCTAGCATTTATGTCAAGCTTAATTTTTTCTGATCTCAATAATTGCTGCCGGGAACATACCTGATAGTCAGCAGCATACTCAGATCATAGGGAAACACCTTAACGTACTTGGGAGAGACTGGTCTGTTCGGAGAAGTATCAGGATACCACGTCTTGCTGAAATCTTGACTTTGTGGCAGCTTTTAATTTAACTATGGACAGTAAAGCTGGAGAGAGAAATGATTCAACAGGAAATGAAGATTGAGAGTCCAAGAGTTGATTTGAGGTGATCTGGAGCCTGTGTTTTCAAACTTGCTGCACCTGTAAGAACTTTTCAGCTTGTCAAATTGTCTGGATGATACGACTTGACAGCTGTCAGAGAACCCAGAAGTATAACTGTTGCTGTGCCTCCCTGCTCTACAGACATAATACAGACCATCTACCAGTTGGAGAAGGATTCATTTGGAACAGGTATTTTATTTTGTTATTTTGTGTGTGTGTTTGCCAGGCCTGGGCTTGAACTCAGGGTCTGGACACCATCCCTGAGCTTCTTTGGCTCAGCTTCTTTGAGCCACAGTGCCACTTCTCCAGCTCTTTCTCGGTTTATTGGAAATAAAAGTCTCAGACTTTGCTGCCCAGGCTACCTTCAAACTGCAATCCCTAGATTTTATCCTCCTGAGTAGCTAGATTACAGGAGTGAGCCACCAGCACCTGTCTTGGAATAGATGTTTTAAGAATAAACAACCTAGCTAGGCACCAGTAGCTCACCTGTAATCCTAACTACTCAGGAGACTGAGATCTGAGGATCTCGATCAAAGCCATCCTGGGCAGGAAAGTCCGTATCTGTAGTTAACCACCAGAAAACCGGAAGTGGTGCTGTAGCTCAAGTGTTAGGGTGCTCGCCTTGAGCTGAAGAGCTGAGGGACAGTGCCCAGGCCCAGAATTCAAGACCCATGATCAACCAAAAGAAGAAGAAAAAAAAGAGTCAGCAACCTCCTAAATCTATTGGAGAATAAATTGTGAATAAGGCTGACAAAGTAGTTTCTTTTGGGAAGAAAGTTATTGTAAAGTTTCTGGTTGGGTGTTTGGTTATTTTTTTTTCCTTTAACTTTATATATTCTCATTCTGGTTCATGCTCCAAGCATAAGTTTTGTAATCAAAAGCCTGGTTTAGAGACTCATACCTGTAATCCTACCTACTCCAGAGGTGGAGATCTTCCAAGCTACTCAAGTGATTGAGATTGGGAGAATCTCAGTTCAAGGACAGCTTACGCAAAAATTGACCCCCACATCAACCAATTTAAAAAATGGGCATGTGGTGGTGGTATGCACTTGTCATCCCATCTACATGGGAAGGGTAAATAGGAAAATATAAATAAGGGGCTGGGAAGGTGGCTCAGTGGTAGAGTGCTTGCCTTGCAAGGCCCTGGGTTCGATTCCTCAGCACCATATAAGCAAAAAGAAAAAAGCCGGAAATGGTGCTGTGGCTCAAGTGGTAGAGTGCTAGCCTTGAGCTGAAGAGCTGAGGGACAGCGCCCTGGCCCAGAGTTCAGGCCCCAGGACTGGACCCCCCCCCAAAAAAAAAAAGGAAAATATAAATAAGAGGATTCTGTGCAGACTAGCAAAAAGAGATTCTTTCTCAAAAACAGAACAGAAAGGGACGGAGGCATGAGTCAAGCAACAGCAATTTTAAAACCTTGAGTTCAAACTACAGAATTTTATATACTACAAGATAAATAAATTTAAATGATATATAATGGATATTCAAAATGAATTTCAAATGCTCACGCCAAATTTGTAAGCCATACTGTGATATAACTTCTTTTTTTTTTTCCATTGGATACATTTGAAGTGAATTTTCAAATAAAATATACTGGGCTCCTCAAATCCTAATACTAAAAAGTGAATCTTTTCTATTGAAAGATAGAGAACATTGTTGTTTGGGTTGGTTTTTGCTTTTTTATCTGTCATGGGTCTTGAACTCTGGGCCTGGGTGTTGTCCCTGAGCTAACTCTCTATCACTTCCACAGCCCCACTTCCAGTTTTCTGGAGATAAGAGTCTCAGGGACTTTCCTGCCTGGGCTGGCTTTGAACTGTGTTCCTCAGATCACAGCCTCCTGAGTAGCTAGGATTACAGGCGTAAACCACCAGCGCCGGGCTTTTTTTTTCTTTAAAGCACTTTTTCCTGGTTGAAAATTGGGAAAAAAATTTAAATGTAACTGTTAACTCCTAATAACACATTGATTCTCCAACTTCTCCCCCACTCTCTCTTTTTAGGAACAATAGGATTTATGATATGACTGAAGTTGCATTCTTGAACTTTTTGAAGTCCCAAGATACCATTCTTTCTGCAAGATAGAAGTCAAAGACTAAAGCACACTGGGGAGAAGAATGATTATTAATACTTGAAGATTGAATCTTGAATATTTGCTGAACATGTCAAGCCTTTTGCTTCTTCAATAACATTGTAGGACAGTGAAGTATTCTACCATTGACTCCCTGAAGAGCTAAGCTGGATTTGGCTGCTGTTTCCTACCAGGAATATTGTCAATCTGGCCTTTAACAATCCCATAATTAATTATATATATCACTAACTGACCCAACAGCTCTGAACAGATACAAGTCTTATCCAGAACTTCCCTATAATTCAAGACAGGAAAGTTTTCTAATATTTTCTTGACAATGTAACTTATTTCTTTTTTCAGTTTGTTAATGCCTGTGATTTTCACTTAAAAAACCACTTGGTGTAATAGTCAATGTAGTCATGTTATTCACTGTAATGGTAAATGATAAAACACACAGGTTCAGTAGTTGTGAAAACATGTTTTTTATTTTATTTATTTATTTATTTTTGTCAGTCATGGGGCTTGAACTCTGGGCCTGGGCGCTGTCCCTCAGCTCTTCAGCTCAAGGCAAGCGCTCTACCACTTGAGTTCAGCGCCACTTCCGGTTTTCTGGTGGTTTATTGGAGATAGGAGTCTCACGGTCTTTCCTGCCCGGCTGGCTTTGAACCGCGATCCTCAGATCTCAGTCTCCTGAGTAGCTAGGATTACAGGCGTGAGCCACCGGCGCCTGGCATGTTTTTTATTTTTTATGTAAAGATAATTGTGTATAACTTGAACCAAGTCTTAATGGGATATGGGTTATTTCTGTTTAGTTCAGTGCTTCTTTCTTGTTTCTCTTTTATTATTGAGTAGTTGTATCAAAGGGTTATAATTCCATGTCCATAACTTGCCTAGTTTCTTAACCTATAAAATTGGAGTCTACTCTCAAAATGGTTTCGATTTTTAAATTTAATGGACTTGACAGCCTTTAAATACCTATTCTTATTAGGCACCATAGAAAGAGAAGAAAAGCTTTTGAAGCTTTGTCCTCAAGGCTTAATACAATGCATTTGACTGAAGATGACTTTTCTGTCTCCAAAGAAAAAGTTCCTAGTTAACTAGTGAAAAAAATTACAAGAAATAGTATAAATAGTATTTATCATGTGACACTCAAAGAAGATGTTGTATCAAGTATTTGAGAAGAAAAAGAAGCCATGAATGATGAAAACATCTAAGGAACTTAGGAAAAAGCTGAAGTTGCAGTTAGATCTCTTGTATAAGTTTGGAATGGTTAGACAAAAGGGGCATTAATAGCAGAGCGGCTATAGGTGAGAGAAGTTTGCTTACAATATTAACAGTTCTTAAGAAAAATCATTTCTTTGCATTATACAGCAGCTCTTACTACTTTCAGGGTTCCTATATTCAAATATGCCTTTATGAAGAAGTTGTAGGGTATGCTTGTGAAATAAGAGGGACTTGTATACAATGGGGAAGGACATGAAGTAAATAAAAACAAGATATCACTTTTCATTTTTCTAACTAGTGATGAAATTTTAATCTTAATACAGCAGTGGAAATAAAGAAGTTTCAAAAGTATTTCTGTACAGAAATATAGTGCAACAACTCAGGGTTGTGCTTTGAAAACGTTACAGATTGCCATTGGTTCCTAATTTATATCAGAAATAATGTACATAAAAGTCCATGTTCATAGTAGTGACTTACTCTAGTTAGTAGATAAAGCATTTCCAAGTTTTAAAAATACCATCTAGCAAACAATTCTGTTTGAGTTCAACTTGTAATTATCTTGAGAATTCTATGTAGAGACTTTAATTCAATATAGTAAACTACTTACTCATTCTTTCTAATCAGAAAAAAATGTTTTATTTATAAATTAATGGTTTTCTAGCTCAGAATTTTAACATTGTTTTTTGTTTTGATTTTTTTGAATAGGTTTCTAAGCATGAATTGAGGAGCAAAAGAAGCAGAGCAGATGATCGGAGCAGCAATTGTTTCTCCCCAAATCTAGAAATTTTAGTTCATATGTACACTAGCCAGTGGTTATGGACAACCATTTACTTGGTGTAAAGAACTTAATTTCAGTATAAACTGGCTCCGGGCAGCATTGGTGATGCAATGTCCTGAGTTGTAGCCGCTGTAATTGTGAATATTAACTGAGATAGTGAAACATGGTGTCTGGTTTTCTATTGCATTTTTTCAAGTGGAAAAGTTAACTAAATGGTTGACACACACAAATTGGTGGAGAAATTGTGCATATGCCAATCTTTTGTTAAAACCTTTTATTTTGAACTATACTGCTTTGAGATCTCATTTCAGAAGAACGGCATGAACAGTCTTCAGCCACAGTTGTGATGGTTGTAAATGCTCACAATTGTGCGTTCTTAGGGTGTCCATCGCTGCGGTTTGCAAGTTGTTCACTTAAAACATTCTTTCAATGGTTGGCTTCTTGTTTGCAAGCCAGCTGACATGGTAGCAACCAAAGATTCCAGTGTTTGAGCATATGAAAGACTCTGCCTTGCTTACCTGTGCTAGAAATAACAGCATCTAAAGTGAAGACTTAAGAAAACTTAGTGACTACTAGATTATCCTTAGGATTCTGCATTAACTCTATAATGTTCTTGGTATTAAAAAAACAAAAAGCATATTTGTCACAGAAATTTAGTTAACATCTTGCAACTGAACATGTATGTATGTTGCTTAGATAAATGTAATCACTGTAAACATCTATATGATCGGGATTTTGTTTTTATTTTGAAATGGGAGCTTTTTTGTTTACAAGTTCATTAAAAACTAAAAACTGTTTCTGAGATTTTTTTAAGGAACAACAAAATGCCTTGCTGACTATGAAGTAAAAGTGTCCCCATATTTTGATAGATTAATTCAAGCCATTTGTTCCATGATATTCCTTTGCAAGCTGGTCAAGCTTTAGTGTGTAAATTCTCATTTTTTAATTTTTTTTTCTTTTAGTCTAAAGGGAAAAGGCATTCTTTCACTCTCTTTTTTTAATGACTAGCAGGCACAGTACTTAGTACTGCAGCTGCTGGAAATTGGCATTGTAACTTCTGCTGCCACTGATGAGCAGCTGGACTGATTTTGAAAAAGAATTAAAAGCGTTAAAGGGTTTAACTACAGAATATTTTTCTTTGAAGTACTTGTGAAATGGCTGTAAGCAGTAGACTTATCCCCTGGACAGTGTCCTCTGTGTGAAATTCAAGTGGTTGTTGACCCTATAGCCCCAACCCGCTTCTATAGGTCCCCTGTGTGTGCGTGTGTGCTTCCTCTCAGTCTTACTGTGTACTCTTTCTGATCGAAAAGAAAGGAAAACTTATTGACAATAACTCTTATCAAATAGTGTAACTTATTCATTTATAGCATGTCAGGATAAATTAAAAGAACATTTGTCTGAAAATGTTGCCAGGAGCCTATTGTGTAAATGTAGGTATTTTGTCAAATAACCTTGAAAACACTGTAAAATGATGTGTTTGGTCAGATGGTGTCGGTTCAATTTGTTTTGTTTGTTTTGTTTTTTTTTCTAAATTTGAAATCCACTTTAGCAATAATTTCATGATTGCCACATTCTGCCATTAAAGGATATGTTAGTACTATAATACTGAAGAAAACTGAGTTAAGTCTGAACTTCGGGGGTAGGCAGCTGCTTTGTTTCTTTTCTAACCATCCTGTCAGTTAAGGTATTTGTTGACAAATAAACCCTTTGATACTTTTAGCCAGAAGTCAGTCTCATAAAGCTATTTTTCAGTATAGTTTGTGTAAAATAAAACTTTCGCTTTGGTGGTAACTTTTCCTAGCTGAACTCCCTCTAGCAAGATATTTTCCAGTGCTTTTATTTACTATGCACTTAGACTATGCACTTTTTCTGAAATATTTTTGTAACACGTTTTTGTATTTTTGCCATTTGAAAAAGTTGTATGGTGTAGTTGGTTTGTAATTAAGTTGCAGATTTAAAACCGCTGTCAGCTTTGTAAATCCAGACACTGGCTTATTTTCCATCTGCAGCTGAAGCTGGAAATCCCATTGATCCTCTAGCTACCATTCATTTTCTTCACAGTTCACAAAAGAAGAATGTGAAATTCAGTGAATGTTGTTAACAATCCTGTCGGGAGATGAATCTCACTTCACCAAAATTAAATTATGTTTTTCCACTAAAATGATACAAGTTGAAGACACATCACTCTGACATTGGAAGACCTCACTACTAAAGGCTCCACAGTGGCTTATTCGGCTGAACTCTAGGTTACCCTCTTTAATTACCCATTGGGAGGGGGGGGAGTCACTCTTTTTTGTTTTTGTTGTTTTTGTTTTTGTTTTTCTTCTTTCCATTGTTGGGAGATGGCCATTCTATCTATTGTTGAATGTCTGTTTGTTTGGGGAAGGTATAACGAGAAAATAAAAAAGAATATATGAAGGGAGAGACTGGTTATCTCCTCCCAAATGCTTGTGCTTATAACTACTATAACCTACAAACAGATATTTGGAGTCATGCTTTTACAACAGTTTCCCGTCTACATATTTTTTTACTAAGGGGTTTCACTACTACTGACTGGGCCTTTCCATGTTAATAATATTAAATGTTTCAAGCAGAACATACTGTAATGCTGTAAACTTAATTCCATAACAGTAATAATAAGGATGTTAGGATATAGTGAGCAAATTTTCCCTAAAATTTGTAGACATGCCAAGAACACTTACTTTTTAGAATGAGCAATGAAGAATTTCCTAAGGCCTGGCCTAGACATTTTTTGCCCAGCTGAAAGTTAAGCAGTGCTCAATGTAGGTGAACTTGAGTTGTGGCTCCTTCCCAGCTAATCTGGAACACAGGCTTTTTTTGAGCCAAACTGGTATGTAATAATATTCTGGGTTCTTTGCCAGTTTTTAAACCGTCGTGGACATCAGACCAGGATGTGAGAAGACTCTGTGACATGTAGCAAAGGAATGTGAACAAGCAGCTTGTTCAAGGTGTGCCATCCTTAGCCCAGAGCCCTGCAGATGCCACACGAGTGCTTGTTCTGCCACCAACTCCCACCCAGGAAGCATTACTCTACTAACATGTTTTCAGTGACTTCTGGGGAGTTTTGATTTAATATAGTTCTTAACTCTGGTGGGGGTTTCATTGGTTTTTCTGTGTTAGAGATTGAACCAGGCATTATGTATACTAAGCTAGTGTTGCTGCTGAGCCATGCTTTCGAGTACTTACAAGGTTGCTAAGATGGCAGTGAACCAAATGTGAGATTAATCAAAGTAGTCTACATTTTGTTTTAATCAAAACAGTATATTGAAGCACAGTGGCTTATTCCTGAAGTGACTTAGAGACTTTTTTTTTAGGATAGTGAAAAGTAGAATGTGAAAGTAAAGCAGCCAGATAGGTGCTAGAAGCTCACACCTGTAAGCTTAGCTTGTTCAAGAGACTGATCTGAGGATCAGTGTTCAAAGCCAACATAGATGTTCAAGTCTCTGAAACGTTTCTCCAATTAACCACCAAAAACCTAGAAGTAGAGCTGTGGCTTGGATGGCTGAACTCTAACCTTGATGGGGGGGAAAAAAAAAGCTAAGTGCTAGGCCCAGCATTCAAGCCCCAATACTGGTGCATATGTGAGCACACAATTAACATACACATACAAAAAGAGTTGTCCTAGAAAACCACTAAAGGCAATGTGGTTTCAGGCCTAGGAGAAGGAAAGAAAATGAGCCTGGAATAGCATTTTGTGCCAGAAAGGTAATCTTTTTTAGGAAAATTGAATATGCATGTATTGAGCTTAAGCAGGGCAGAGCCCTACCAGGCAAATGAATGTACTGAAGTAAGCGGTGTTTTTGCTGGGGGATATTGTATTTTAGGGTTTTGCTAATACTGGAGTGTTAAGCAGGCGCTCAGCACTTCAGCCCCTCCCTCAACAGTTTTGAGATAGGCTCTCACATTCGAGGCCAGCCTTCCTTTGCTGCAATTGCTAAAGGGTATTACCACAACTGGCTTGAGAGCACTGTTGAACTAACATCCTGGCATGTTTAAATTGTGAGGGCAATCAATTGTCTCCTTAGGCCCATACCCAAAATGTAAGGAGTGGTCTTAAAGGGTAGGTGTGTATGTGCATACACATATGGGTACACATGCAATTAGTGGAGCTTGAACTTAGACATGGATACTACTGCCCTTTAACCTTTTCACTAAAGGATAGTATTACCACATGAGCCACAGCTCCACTTCAGCTGTCTGGTGGGTAATTGGGAGGTAAGAGTCATGGACGTTGCTGCCTAGGCTGGCTTTAAACTGATCCTCATATCTCAGCCCCTTGAGTAGCTAAAATTAAAGGAGTGGGCCTCCAGTGTCCAGTTTGACAAGGTAATTTGATGTGCATTTGATTAATAAATAGAAGTCCTAACGATCTTAACCTTTCTAGTCATTAATTCACATTTACAAGATGGAAACTGATTGTTCTGTATACAAAAAGTTGCCTTGTGGGGCTAGGAAGGTAGCTTAGCGGTAAGAGTGCTTGCCTAGCATGCATGAAGCCCTGGTTTCAACTCCTCAGTACCACATAGAAAAGACCAGAAGTGGCACTGTGGCTCAAGGGGTACAGTGTTAACCTTGAGCAAAAGAAGCTCAGGGACAGTGCCCAGGCCCAAGTTCAGACCCCAGGACTAGCAAAAAAAAATTTCCTGTAATAAGGTTAGACTTTGAGATGAGACAGTGATGTAAACAGTGAAGTCATAATGTGAGGTAAAGGCTAAGGCCATTAGGGAAGGTATGAATAATAATGGCCTAATGAGTCATGGAGGTGGGGTAGTGTGCTTAGTGTCTTGTGCTCTACAAGGTGGCCTTGAGACTGCTGGGGCCCACGCATTGTCCACTTGAGTGCATGAATAAAAGCTCAGTGTAACATTTTATGAATTTACTTTTCCTGATTCACTAAGCCCCTGTGTAGAACTGGGTGCTTCAGTTTCTTCTGTTACTGTCATCAGTTGAGAATGGGCCCAGAAAAATGTGCTCAGGTGCCCCAGCAAGTGCTGCAATCCAGACCCAATGCATAGAACAGCCAGTCTATCGGATTATCTCTAACAGTCCCTTTATGTAGCTGGGTGTCAGTGGCTCACATCTGCAATCCTAGCTAATCAGGAGACTGGGATCTGAGGATCGAGGTTCAAAGCCAACCCAGGCAGGAAAGTCTGATACTTCTCCAATAAACCACTCAAAACCAGAAGTGGCACAAGTGGTAGAGTGCTAGCCTTCATCTGAATAGCTGAGGGACAGTGTCCATGCCCAGAGTTCAAGCCCCATGACCACACACACACACGTGTGTGTGTGTGTGATTTTTGCTTTTCAGCTGTCAAGAAATTGAAATTAGCTATACTGTTGACTATGTCTAATAACTAGGAATAGAATGTTTTAAACAATATTTGAGCCAGGTGCTGGTAACTCATGCCTGTAACTTAGATACCCAGAAGGCCAAGAACTGAGGATCATAGTTTAAAGCCAGCCTCAATGGGATAGACCCTAAGACTTATCTCTAGGTAACCAGCAACAAGAGGTGGAGCTGTGGCTTAAGTGGTAGAGCTCTAACCTTGAGTGAAACAGCTAAGTGACAGCATGTAGACCCTGAGTTTAAGCCCCAGTGCCAGCACCCCTCCCCCCAAAAAAGTTTTACTACAGGAAACAAAATTTGATGAAGATGTTTTCAGTTGTGATTATGAATATTTACCTTTTTGGAGCATTTCCACACACCCAGTTCTGTACCAATGTGTCCAACAGAATTTCTCCCCCTTAATTCTAGAGTAGCTTGTCATTTATGGAGCAAAATGTCTTGGGTGGGTGTAAAAATGTAGCCTTTTGTCAACATTACCATATTAAGTCTGCATTGTTAGTGGTTCAGAGAAAGAAAATGGTTCAAATAACTGTTAGAAACAATGTGTGTGGGATTCAGGCAGGGAGCCATTCTCTGTTATTGGACAGTGGCACCCAACTTGATAAAGTGCTGTGTTAGATATTTGGGACTGGAAAAAAGGGAGAGGGCAATCGTTATTTTTAGAAACTGCTTTTGACAGTTGCTAAGCAAATGTTTTTAAGTGCAGAGCTGATTTGCACTATACAAACATGGCCCTATTAAGTGTAATGTTTTAGTCTAGATTTAGGCAGTAGCACTGGTAAATTAGCCCCTATCGTTTGGTGTGTGTGCTACCAGAATATGTGAACATAAATATAATTTTTGTTTAAAAATCATGGCAGGGGTGTCATTTTGATGTTTCCACATATGTGCAAATATGTTTGTACAACTTACCCTTTCATCACCCCCCTACCCTTTAATCATTCTCACCTTGCCGCCTGCAAAGTGGTAACTATGTAAGCTCTTTTGAGTTTTATATGACTGCGTGGAGGGTTTGTTGAGTTTGGGGTATTTTGTGTGTGTGTGTGTGTGTGTGTGTGTGTGTGTGTGTGTGTGCCAGTACTGGAGCTTGAATTCAGGGCCTTGGACTTTCACTTGGCTTTTTCATTCATGGCTTGATTTCTGTCATTAGAGCCACACCTGCAGTGCTGGCATGGAAACTGGTGTGTATACAGGGCAAGAGCACTGGCACGCAGCTTGGTTTGGGTTTGTTGTTGGTTGATTTTGGATGAGGTCTTGGCTGTGTTGCCTGGACTATTCTCTAACTCCTCTCATCTTGCTCACCCTGCTGAGTAGCTAGGACTCCAAGTGCATACTGCAGAGTCCATCTATTTTTTTCAGCCTGTGTTCAAGATGGCAGATTCATAGGGACTGATTTTTCAGATTAGCAATTAAGGAGCACTTACCAGGTCTCGGGCAGGTACTGCGTTGCTCCCTAGGAATTCGAAGACAGCATTTCATGAGACTGCAATGGGGGGTGGGGGGAGGCATTAACAAAATGCATATGAAGCTGGCTCACGCCTATAATCCTAGCTACTTGGGAGGCTGAGATCTGGGATTGCAGTTCAAAATCAGCCTAGGCAGGAAAGTCCGTGAGACACTTAAATTAACCACCAGAAAACTGGAAATGATGCTATGGCTCAAAGTGGTAGAGCACTAGCCTTGAGCAAAAACAAAAAAAAAAAAAAAACACTCAAGGACAGCACCCAAAGCCTTGAGTTCAAGCCCACAACCAACAACAACAAAGTACATGATAATAACATAGCATATTGAGACCAGAAAAAAGTCTTCATGGGATTGCATCTGTAGAGATGAGTTGATTTCATCAGGCACTGGAGACTGTCTTTGTCTTGAGAAACTGATCTTGGAGGAATGATAGCACATCTATCTACCTGAGTGATTTCAGCCAATAGTTTTTCTGTTCCTTGCTTCAACTTGGAGCCAAATGAGGGCAAAGGAGGTTAAGTGCCCCCTACCCCATGATAGTGTAAAATGTTCACCAAGAAGTGAAATATGACCTACTTAGGCTAAAAGGCAAAGTCCCAACCTCCCACGTCTCCTAGCTAGTAACAGTTTTATTAGCCTGTAAGTCACCACTCTCAAGGGCATAGGAGCATTAAAATAGATTGCAATTGACCTCCTAGAGAAATGCTAAAATGAGGGGAAAGCCAAGCACAACTGTAAGCCCAATGTTGGGGAAAGTTTTCTAAGCAGTAGAAATCCCAAGCATGGGAAATTGACTCATCAATTTCCTGAGGACTCGTAGGGAGCCAGGAGACAATTCTCTTCATCTCCCACCATGTCTGGCCTCTACAGTTTCATGGAAGTACAATAACCTGAAAAATGTGATAAGGGAGTTCTGTTATAGAGGAAAGTGTTAGGTTTTAAGGCTTCTCATCTGTCCATATTGGATAAATCTATTTTAATATCTTCAGGTAACATTTGATTTTTTTCTTCAACATTTAAAATCAAACTTGGCTTCATGCTTGTCATGCAAAACTATACTAAACTGTACCCCTCACCTGTCTATCTTGGATTTATAACTAGATATTAGGAAGGGAAGTACATTGATTTTAAGTGACAACCATAGCCACATTTAAACATGTATTGTCACCTAGGAAAATATTAAACCTAGAGGGCTTTTGCTGCTTGCAAAGTCTGGAGATATGACACCCAATAGTATCTTTATAACTATTGGTATGAAAACACAGATGCATGGAAAGTAAAAAAGACCACTGAATGGTGTGTGTGTGTGTGTGTGTGTGTGTGTGTGTGTGTGTTTGATAGTCGTGGGGCCTGAAC
>NW_012267301.1:3509962-3515468 GCF_000151885.1 Dipodomys ordii
GTTCGATTCCTCAGCACCACATAAGCAAAAAGAAAAAAGCCGGAAGTGGCACTGTGGCTCAAGTGGTAGAGCGCTAGCCTTGAGCTGAAGAGCAAGGGACAGCGCCTAGGCCCAGAGTTCAGGCCCCACGACTGGACCCAAAAAAAAAAATAAAAATGAACTTTATCAACATTTGATCCCGGACTTTTTTGTGTCGTTCTTATTTATTTTAATTTTAGTTTTTATGTGCCAGTCCTGGGGCTTGAACTCAGAGCCTGGGCACTGTCCCTGAGCTTCTTTTGCTCAAGGCTAGCATTCTACCACTTGAGCCACAGCACCACTTCTGGCTTTTTCTGTTTCTGAGGTACTGAGGAATCGAACCTAGGGCTTCATGCATGCTAGGCTTGCACTCTACCACTAAGCCATATTCTCAGCCCTCATATCATTTTCAAACTATGTATTCAGAAGACAAATGTTACAGACATGAATATGACAACTTTAATTTTTTTGTCAGTATTGGGACTTGAACTCAGGGGGCCTGGGCACTGTTCCTTAGCTTTTGTGCCTAAGGATAGTGCTATACCATTTGAACCACAGTTCTACTTCTGTTTTTCTGGTGGCTAATTGGACATAAAAGTCTCAGAGAAGTTCCTGCTTGGACTGGCTTCAAGCCATGATCTTCAGATCTCAACCTCCTGAGTAGCTGGAATTACAGGTGTGAGCCACCAATGCCCAGCTTCAAGCAGAATTTAAAACAAGTGGGTTTTTTGTTTGTTTGTTTGTTTTATGCTTGCTTATTGCTCAAAGACTTGCTTCCTAAAAGACCAAGGATATGATGAAAACTTGTTTGCATCTGTTTAATAGTTGGCCCTAGGTCTGACATTTACAGTGGCTTATATTGGCCTTTGTGCTTTACTTGTCAGGCTTTTGTATAACCTTTTTATTTTTTTTGGGGGGGGGGTCCAGTCGTGGGGCCTGAACTCTGGGCCTAGGCGCTCTCCCTCAGCTCTTCAGCTGAAGGCTAGTGCTCTACCACTTGAGCCACAGTGCCACCGGCTTGTTTTTTTTCTTTTTGCTTATGTGGTGCTGAGAAATCCAACCCAGGGCCTCATGCATGCAAGGCAAGCGCTCTACCACTGAGCCACCTTCCCAGCCCCAGGCTTTTGTATAATCTTAAGGCCAAGATCCAATCGCTGCAGTGGCTAGCAATCTGTACTCTACTTACATGTCTATGAGCAAACCTAACATCCAGCCCTCTAGTCCCTTCTTTCCCTGTAATCAGTCTCTCAGTGCAGGGCCAGATCCTCACTGCTTCTCTTACTTTAGCCTTCATCATATCTAGGCTCCATTTCCCATGTCCTTCCTCTTCTTGAATGTACCTTCCCCCCACCCGTGCTGCTTCCAGGGTGATGGCCAAACCCTGCTCACCAGCCTGTCTAACCTCATCTCTTGGCTTCTGTCCTAGCTCTAGTTTCCATCCCAACACCCACATTCCAGCCACACTCCCAGCACCAGTGTTGATGACATCCATCCTTCAGACATTTCTCCACACCAGAAATACTTTCCATTTTCTCCGTCAATCTGCCTGTGTATTCAAAGTCCAAGTTGAACATTTCCAGAAAGTCTCTTCATGCCCAGCAGGGATGCTGTTCATATTACTATCCTTACCAAGCACTTTTTTTTTTTGTTATTGTTGGTTGTGGGGCTTGAACTCTGGGCCTGGGTGCTGTCCCTCAGCTCTTCGGCTCAAGAAGAGCTCTCTACTACCTGAGCCACAGCACCACTCCCGGTTTTCTGAGTGGTTTATTGGAGATAAGAGTCTCGAGGACTTTCCTGCCCCGGCTGGCTTTGAACCTCAATCCTCAGCTCGCAGCCCCCTAAGTAGCTAGGATTACAGGAGTGAGCCACTGGAGCCCAAGCACTTTCTTTCCTGTGTTTGCAATTGCACTTCTGCAGTTCAGACATATTTCTCCCTCATGAGACAGAATGCAGGGGCCAAGTCATGCCCCTGTCTGATCTACATGTATATGGCAATACTAGGGTTTGAACTCAGAGACTTATGATTGCTAAGCAGACACTCTACCATTCAAATCACAATCACATTTCCAACCCTAGTATAAGGGGCTTGAACTCAGGGCCTGGACACTGTCTCTGAGCTCTTTTGTTCAAGGCTAGCACTCACCCACTTTGAGCTACAGCTCTACTTCTGGTTTTTTAGTGGTTAATTAGAAATAAGAGTTTCATGGACACTCTTGCCCAGGCTGGCTATATACTATGATCCTCAGATGTTAGCCTCTTGTGTGGCTAGGATTATAGGCATGAGCTACCAGTGCCCAGCTGTTGATTTTTGAGATAGTTTTGCTATACATAGGCTAGTCTCAAATTGCTGCTACTTCATGCTCCTCCCTGGCCACCAGCATTGGGATTATAGGCATGTGCTACCAGACTCACCTTGTGATTGTGTGTGTGTGTGTGTGTGTGTGTGTGTGTGTGTGTGTGTGTGTGTTAATGGATATTTAAAAATAGATCTGGTGATCTTAGTATTTAAGGAAACTGGTCCAGGAAGGAGCTGCTGACCACAAAAGCCACAAAGAATTTGTGGCACAAAAGTTTCTTCACTCTTAGCCTGCTCTTTCACACTGTATAGCAGTTCTCATGTTCACTGGGGTTTAGGTTAGAAAGAAGGGACAGAAAAACACTGCTTTAGTTAGTTTTCTCCAATGTAAGGGGTTGGAGCGTGTATACATCTTGTTGGCTACCCCTGTCTGGTTTAGATTTTTGTCTTCAAAGCCTCTGGTCCATGTGTCTATAAAGGATGTTGGAAAACGATGTTTCCCCTTTGTACATTTCTAAGCTGACATCTATTTTGGTTGATCTAGCATAACTTAAGTGCTTGCAAAGGATGTAGTTGGGGCATTTCTACAGGTAGTGTCTTTTTCTGACCTTTATTAGAATTCAATTTTGAAATTTCTGTCTTCAGTGATGTCCCAAGAAGGAGGTCAAGAGAGGACCCTTATCTTGTGGCCGCCATTTGGGTGGGATTATCTTGGGTTGGTGCTCTGTGGGTAGCTCTTCTTACCATCTGAAATTCATGGCAAATTTTGCTTACTTTTTGGTTCATTTGGAGTGGATTGTTTGTTTGTTTGTTAGTTATTTTTGTACCAGAACTGGGGCTTGAACTCAACACTAGTTTATTTAGTGAAGTGAATTTTTTTTTATTTTTTTGGTTGGTCATGGGTCTTGAACTCTGGGCTTGTGTGCTATCCCTGAGCTCTTTCTTTAGCTCAAGGCAAGCACTCTACCACTTGAGCCACAGCGCCACTTCTGGTTTACTGGTGGTTAATTGGAGATAAGAGGCTCATGTACTTTCCTGCCTGGGCTGGCTTTTAACTGAGATCCTCAGAGCCTCAGATCTCAGCCTCAGTAGCTAGGATTACAGGCATAAGCCACCGGCGCCCAGCTGAACTGAATTAAAAAAAAATAATGTATTATACATCAATAATGTTATTTACTCCTAGGTTGGGACAGGAATAAATACTGCTATTATTCATTTTAATTCATAGGTGGATGAGCTCTATTCCTATGAAGGAGGCTTGTATACATAATTGTATAGAACTGAAAGGAGCTTTACTTATTGTAGTGTCATTAATTCTTTGGATTCAAGAGAATTCTGCGATGTAATGACAGGTGGAGAACAGCTGCAGGCAAGCCAATAAAAAGCCTGCTTCGTGTTGGAACCTTGGGGTTTATTAATCCCAACTAGTTTAGACATGGAAAGTACTTTTTTTGTTTGTTTTGTAACAGTACTAGGGCTTGCATGTAAGGCCTGGGTGCTGTCCTTTAGCTTTTTCGCTCAAGGCTGGTGCTCTACCACTAGCAGGACACCCCCCACTTCTGGATTTTGGCTGGTTAATTGGAGATAAGAGTCTCACAGATTTTCTTGCCTGGGCTGGCTTTGAACCATGATCCTGAGATCCCGGCCTCCTGAGTAGTTAGGATTAAAGGTGAGCTACCAGCACCCAGTTAATTACTTTTGACTGTCTTTCTATCCCACAGGGTTTTCCCTTTGGACTTACCCAACCCCTCTTATCTATAGTCACTTTAGTTTCCTCCAGAGTTGATAAAGTGTTCTCTGTGGTCCTGTGCTGGGAGTTGCAGGATCCTGTCCCAGAAGTTGGTCCTTTGTTTTGGCTGGCATCTAATAACTCAGTAGATCTCTCATAGAAGAGGTCCCTTAGTGTCTACCATTTTGCCTTCATATATGCAGAAAACCCTTTGGAGATCTTTTATGGGAAATCAGTGAACAGTCCCACTAGATTCTTCTTGTAGCAGCTTCTTTTCTCTAAGGCCATGTCCTGAAGAAAGCTTCTAGAACACAACAGAGCAAGTGTGCCTTGTGCTCACTGGTGGGGTCATGAGAGGTTTTTTGCTCATTAATCTGGGCTGATCTCAGGCCTCAGGCCCCAAGCAAGGGGCTATAACAGTTTCCTCCAGTTCTCCCTTTATCCTTCCTCCCTCCAGGTTTGACATTCTGGATCTGGTTCCTAGCATTTCTTTGAGCTAAAAAAATCAGGATTGTTTTCTGTCTACCACTCCCGTGACCCCTCAGTGAGTCTCTCCCAGACAAAAAAAAAAAAGCCTGGAGGATTAGCAAATCAATCCAGTGATCTGAAATGTTGCTCTTAAAACAATATCCAGGGGCCGAGGAGCCTGGGAAAGCTACCCCCCTCATCTCCCTCCCTCCCCAGTGATGGGCTGTACAAAGACCAATTTGCTGAAAGCTGTCCGTGTCAGCTATCAGGGCCCTTTACATAACCAGTAGGCTCTACCAATCCTCTAAACCACTCTGGAAAATCGCCCAGGGTTGGCTGGCCCCTAATGCACCACCGCCATCAGCATTTTAGCTCAGGCCATTAACTTTGCTCCTGTGTCTGGATCGGCTCACGCTCTCCTTCCCCACCACATTCATCAGTTCAGATTCCATCAGGACTCTGCAAGGCTCCTTCACTTTCTAATCAAGGTGAAGCCACCAGAACAAGCAATGTGCCGTGGCAGCTTCCTCTTGCATTAATCTTGATCTGGTACAGAAGCAGCATCCTCTGCTGTTGAGGGGTACAGTGCCCCCAACCCTGTGGGGATTATACTGAGGCTGGTAGAGACAGAGAACCACATTGAACTTTTTTTTTTTTTTAATTGTGTATGTGTGTTGGGGGGAAGCGTCCTGGGGCTTGAACTCAGGGCCTGGGTGCTGTTCTTGAGTTTTTGTGCTTGTTTGGTCCTCTACCACTTTGAGCCACAGCTCCATTTCTGGCTTTTGGGTAATTCATTGGATATAAGAGTCTCACAGAAGCCGGGTGCTGGTGGCTCACGCCTGTAATCCTAGCTACTCAGGAGGCTGAGATCTGAGGATCGCGGTTCAAAGCCAGCCCGGGCAGGAAAGACCGTGAGACTCCTATCTCCAATAAACCACCAGAAAACCGGAAGTGGTGCTGTAGCTCAAGTGGTAGAGCGCTCGCCTTGAGCTGAA
>NW_012267301.1:3515518-3540600 GCF_000151885.1 Dipodomys ordii
AGTGGTAGAGCGCTCGCCTTGAGCTGAAGAGCTGAGGGACAGCACCCAAGCCCAGAGTTCAAGCCCCACGACTGACAAAAAAAAAAAAAAAGAGTCTCACAGACTTTCCTGCCCTGGCTGGTGTTAAACTGTGAGCCTCAGATCTCAGCCTCCTGAGTAGCTAGGATTACAGTCATGAGTTAGTGGTGCCCAACATGGAACTTTTTTTTAATCTTCTTTTTCTTTCTTTCCCTCTTCCTTCCTTCCTTCCTATTTCAAAATTTTATTTATTTATTTAGTTAGTTCGTTAGTTAATTATTTTGTGCCAGTACAGGAGCTTGAACTCAGGGCCTGGGTGCTCTTTCTTAGCTTTTTCACTCAAGCCTGGCATAGAATGCCAGGTGTAGAACACTTGAGCCACACCTCCACGTCTAGCTCTTTTGGTAGTTAATTGGAGATAAGTCTCTCAAGGCCAGTGGCTCACACCTGTAATCCTGGCTACTCAGGAAGCAGAGATCTGAGGATCATAGTTTGAAGCCAGCCCAAGCAGGAAAGTCTATGAGATTTTTTATCTCTAATTGACCACTAGAGAACAGAAGTGGCACTGTGGCTGTAAGTGGCAGTGCTAGCCTTGAGTAAAAGAGCTCGCCCTATGACAAAAAGAAAAAAGGAAAGAAAGAAAGAAAAGAGAAAGTCTCACAAACTTTCTGGTCAAAGCTGGCTTTGAAATGTGTTCCTCAGATCTTAGCCTTTTGTGTTAGCTGGGATCACAGGAGTGAGCCACCTGCACCCAGCTTTTTTGTTTGTGTTTTGTGTTGAGGGCATGGTTTGAACTTAGGGCCCCTTGCGTGTATGCAGGCCCTCTACAGTACGGAGCCATCTTGCTATCTACTAGCCCTGACCTAGCTCAATGCTCCCTGAGTTACATTCCCTCTACTGAGAGATAGTTCTTGCGTCTAAACAACTATGTTACACATTTTCACGTTCGGCTGCTGATGCAGCTCAGTAGTAAAGTGTTTGTCTAGCCTTGGTAATGATCCCTACAACCGGAAAAAAAAAAAAGATTCAAATTCTTCATTCTGGCTGGGCACTGGTGGCACATGTCTGTAAACCTAGCTACTCAAGGGGCTGAGATCTGAGGACGGCAGTTCAAAGTCATCCCGGGTAGAAAAATCTGAGAGAGATACTTATCTTCAGTTAACTAGCAAAAAGCCAAAAGTAGAGGTGTAGCTTAAGCAAATAGTGCACTAGATTTAAAAAAAAAATTTAAGCCAAGAGAGTGAGGCTCTGAGTTTAAACCCTACTACTGGCACCAATCAATAAACAAATCTTCATTCTGTTTCTACTTAGGCTAAGCTGTGTTTGAAACAGGTAACATCACGGATGGGGTTTGTGTTTTCTTGACACAGGGTCTGGAAGTATAGTGCAGGCTACCTACAATTTGCCAATCTTTCTGCCTCAGTCTTCTGAGTTCTGGGATTACAGGATTATGCCACCATGCCTAAGAAACAGTGGATTTAAATGAAGCTGTGTCTCAGACTGGTGACCCAAATTAGAAGGTTGAAGCTTATCTTTTTCAGTGAGAAAAACAAGGGGCACACTGGGGAGGCCTGGCTGGCAGGAAAGGGGCTAGACAAGGCTGCTTTCTAGCTCAGAGCTACCTAGCTGGTTTGCACAGTTTCTTTTCCAAGCAGGTGGGCGGGAGCCAGGCTGCCTTGTGTGAATCAGAGCAGCTGCAACTGCCCAGCGACCAACCCTATCTGCCAGCCCAGGCAACCTGGGGCCAACCCAGGGAGCACCTGCCCTACCCCACAACTCTGAGATAGACACAGAACAGCCCCTGAATATTGGTGTGGTCTGTTGCTGGGGGAGGGGGTAATGAGAGAGGGAGAGGGAGAGAGAGACTATGATTGCTTCAGAGGGCTCCGCATCAAAGCAAGGCATGCATTGTGGCTCTTCCACAGTGAGGTGCTTAGGCCAGTCACCCAAGCTTCTCAGCCTTAAAGGAAAAGAGCAAACCCATCTCTCAGGAAGCTTGGGAATTCAGTGATGTGTGTGTGTGTGTGTGTGTGTGTGTGTGTGTTTTGCCAGTCCTTGAACTCGGGGCCTGGACTCTGTCCCTGAGCCTCTCTATGCTCAAGGCTAGTGCTCTACCACTTGAACCACAGCACCACTTCCAGCTTTTTCTGTTTATATGGAGGAATCGAACACAGGGCTTCATGCATGCTAGGCAGGCACTCTACCACTGAACCATGCCCATGGGGCTGGAGCACAGGCAGAGCGGGGGAGAGGGAAAAGTACTAATGGTGTCAGAAATCCACATACACCTCAGACAGGAGACCTTGAAGATGGCTGAAAGGATAGGAAATAACTTCCAGGCTTCCATCTTCTCTTCCCTTTCCCTTTCCCTTTCCTTATCCTTTTCCCTTCCCCTTCCTTTCCCTTCCCTTCAGTTCTTCCAGTCCTGGGGCTTGAACTCAGGGCCTGGGTGCTATTTCTGAGCTTTTCTGCTCAGACTAGCACTCTATCACTTAAGCCACAGCTCCATTTACAGATTTTTGATGCTTAATTGGGGATGAGGGTCTCACAGACCTTCCTGACTGGACTGGCTTTGAGCTGTGATCCTCACATCTCAGCCTCCAGAGTAGCTAGGATTACAGGTGTGAGCCACCAATGCTCAGTGTTCTTGGTTTTGTTTTGTTATTGTTTTATGTTGTTTGTTGAATTTGCTAGTGTTAGGACTTGACTGCAGGGTTGCAGCTTGCTTCTTGGCTTGTCCTCTTCCATTTGAGCAATGCTTCCAGCCCAACTTTTTGCTGATTATTTGGAGATCAAGTCTCACGGACTGTTCTGCCAGGACTGGCCTGAACCACAGTTCCCTAGATCTCAGCCTCCTGAGTAGCGAGGATTACAGATATGAATCAGTGCCTGGCTCAGGCTCTCTTTTCAAATACAAAGTGTGGCATCTGTCCTTGGAAAGTGATGTGGATACTGAGGATTGGGTAACTTGTGGGTGCATCTGCAAGCAGGTATCAACCTCATTTTGTCCTTGAGGCCAGGGCTGCCAGGTAGAGACCAGATGTGCAGTGGATTCTCTAGGCAGAGATGTAGAAAGAGAGTCTGCAGAAGAGTCTGTAGCCCGACCTGTGTATTCCAGGAGCGAGAAAGTCCAGCATGGAGCTTGTCATGTACAAGCCAGAGGGCTGGTGGGGGAGCCAGGCTGGCAGACACAGAGGCTTCCTTACTCCAACCTGTCCCCTCTAGACAGACCCCAGCAGCCCTGAGAAAGGGCTGTGCTGCACCGTAGGATGGCTTAATCCTGCCAAGCAGGACTCTCTGAAGCTGTCCCAGGCCCAAGAGCCCTTCCCCAGGGAGCAGTTTCTCCCTCCCGAGAGGGAGGCAGAGAGGATGGCCCCACCCAGAGGTGATCTGGGCCTCAACTCCACCTTGGGAGCCTGTCTGGCAACTTCAGCCTCCTTGCAACTCCTCCACACAAGTGGCTCAGAGGGGAGGAGAGTGGGTGCAATGGCTCACATCTGTAATCCTAGCTACGCAGGAGGATGAGATCTGGGGATTGCAGTTTAAAACGAGCCGTGGGCAGGAAAGCCTGTTTCCAGTTCACCAGCAACAAAGCCGGATGTGGTTCAAGGGGGTAGAGTGCTAGCTTTGAGCAAAAGAGCTCCTGAATAGCACCCAGGTCCTGAGTTCATTCAAGCCTCAGTATTGCCTTGAGAGAAAGAGACAGAGACAGAGAGAAAAGAAGGAAGGAAGGAAGGAAGGAAGGAAGGAAGGAAGGAAGGAAGGAAGGAAGGAAGGAAGGAAGGAAGGAAGGTAGAGTTCGTGGCGCAGGCTACACACAGCCAAAGCAGGTTGGCAGAGCCAGCACCATGCAGAGCGAGTGTAGGCCCTCTCTGATTTCTGCCATCCTGTCATCTCACCCTCAAAGGTAGCAGCCCACTGTTGCTTTACAAATACTCCCCAAGCCATGCCAGCCTTCTATCAAAACTCTTCCCTGCCCAAATAAGGCAAAGCCTGCCTTCTCTAGCCTGCTGTTGCTCTTCAGAGCTCATTTCTGCATCTGTTCCTCCAACCACCATACCACCTTCTCCGTATCCTCCGGCATTTCAGGCTACTCTCAGAGCATTTTGGTCAGATTCTTCCTTTCCATCTTCGCTGATGTGCCATCTTCTCAGGGAGGCCTTCCCTCTGTGAAGACACAACCTTCACACCGTACCTCACCTTTATTCTCTAGCACGTGTAGTGTTTGTTTAGTGCTGGTACTGGTGCTTGAACTCAAGGCTTGGGCCCTGTCTCTTTTTTTGCTCAGGGCTGGTGCTCTACCACTTGAACCACAGCTCTACTTTTGGCTTTTGGGTGATTCATTGGAGATAAACAGTCTCAAGGACTTTCTTGCTGGGGAGGCTTCAAACCAAGATCCTCAGGTCTCATCCTCCTGATTACAGGCATGAGTCACTGGTGCCTGATATTACTATGTTCAAGTTACTGCCACTGAGGTTGGGAATGTAATTTGGGAAAGGCACTGGATTCAACCCTCAGCATTGCAAAAATAAATATATGAAATAACAAGTGCAATCTCAACCTCTATGCAAATAGCAGAAAGAGGGCAGAGCTCTTGGAGGGTCTGTTTGATGGACAGGGTGCCTGGCGCACAGCAGGCCTACCAGTCTCTGAGCATTGGAGAGAGAATGGAGTGAACAGAGGAAATGCCTAGCTGAGCTCAGAGAGTGGTGAGAAGCACTTTAGCTCCACAGAGGAGGGCTATGGGAGTCCTGACAAGCACAGCCTGTGGGGCTACTAAGAACACACCGACTGGGGTCACCATCACAGCTATTAAAATGACCAGGGAGGAAGCTGGACACCTATAATCCTAACTACTGAGGAAGCTGAGATCTGAGGATCACGGTTCAAAAGCCAGCCCAGGCAGGAAAGTCCATGAGACTCTTATCTCCAGTTAATTACTAAAAATCCAGAAGTGGAGCTGTGGCTCAAGTGGTAGAGCACTATCCTTGAGCTCAAAAGCTCAGGGACAGCACCTAGGCCCACAGTTCAAGCCCCAGGGGAAAAAAAATGACTGAGCAGGATTTCCATCCTTACCCTGCCATTGTGTGAAACAAGTAGCTGGGCAGTGCTACATTTTTTTTTTTTAAATCATGGAAGAGACCTCTAGGAACCCCTCCATAGCTAGGAAGTTCTGGGGCCTTTGCTCTTAGGCTGATGGGTAACTCCTCCTCTGATCCCTCTTGCGCTAACTACTCAGCCCTCTACTTCAAGATTGCAAGACGGTTATTTGCTGGGCATCAGTGACTCACACTGTAGTTCTAGCACTCAGGATATCAGGAGACTGAGATCTGACTATCACGGTTCAAAGCCAACCCTGGGCAGGAAAGACTCATCTCCAATTAACCAGCAAAAACTCTAAGTGGGGCTATAGCTCAGTTGTAGAGCTCTAGTTCTAAATGAAAAAGCTAAGGGACAGTGCCCAGGCCCTGAGTTCAAGCTGTAGTACACGCACACACACATACACACACAACATTATTTGTATAAGGGGGGGTTTCGTATGGAAATTTCTACACACATATACAATATATCCCAATCATCCTCAAAACACTTTACAAATGAAGAGCAAATACAAAGAAGCATGTCTGTATGTGGATCATTTCACAAGCAGGATAATTAAAGCTTTGTGTCCTCCTTAGGTCAGATTCATTATCAAGCCTTTCATTCAGGACTTTGAACCACAGCTTCGCAAAGTGCTGAGCCAGGGAGTAGCTTAAGTGCACAAAACAGGCAGCAATTTCAGATTCAATCTAGTTCTCCCAGATGATTAGTCTGAGTCAGCTGACACCCACTCAGGATAGGCTGCCGCCTCCCAGGAGGAAGCTGCTGCCACAAACAGAACACAGCCCTAACCGAGGGCCCTGGAAAACTGGGCAGATCCCGAAGGGACGCCATAGCTCAGCATCACCACAGCCCTGCGTCAAGAGGTCTTGTCAGCAGTGGCTCATGTCTGCAATCCTAGCTATGCAGGAGGCTGAGATCTGAGAATCCTGGTTCAAAGCCAGCCTATGCAGACACATGTTAGAGACTTATCTCCAATTAATGAGCACAAATCTGGAAGAGGAGCTGTGTTATAGTGGTAGAACCTAGCTTTGAATGAAAAAGTCAAAGGAAAGAAGTGCCTAAGCTTTGAGTTCAAGTCCCATACCAGCATAAACCAATAAAATGAGAAAGAGGAAACAGCTGGTACTAAGCAAAAGGAAAGAAATGTATGTATTCCTTGTGCGTGGGGGGGGGAGAAAGGAGAGAGAGAGAGAGAGAGAGAGAGAGAGAGAGAGAGAGAGGGGAGAGAGGAGGGAGAGAGAGAGGGAGGACAGAGGAAGAGGGAGAGGGAGAGAGGAGAAAGAGATGGAATAATGGAGGGACCAAAGAAGGGAGGGAAAGTCAGTAGGGGCTGCTTGTCACACCAGCACTGTACAACCCACTTCTTGAAGTCCCAGAAATGGAAGGGCTAAGTCTGTGGTTGGGGGAAAGGTACTCTTAACCCTGGGGTGGAGGGTGGAGGTTGACTGCAAGTAGGCACAGTCTGGCTTGAGAAGGGAGGTGGTACCAAGCCAGCTTGGGCTACAGTATTCTTTTGTTGTTGTTGGTGGTGGTCCTGGGGCTTGAACTCAGAGCTGGGGTGCTGTCCCTGAGCTCTTTTGCTCAAGGCTAACACTCTACCACTTTAAGCCACAGCTCTACTTCCGGTTTTTGAATGGTTAATTGGAGATAAGGGTCTCAGGAGGACTTTTCTCCTGGCTTTGAACCACAATCCTCAGATTTCAGCCTCCTGAATAACTAGGATTACAGGCACCAGCACCACTGTCCTGCTTACAATATTCTTTTTTTTGGGGGGGGGGTCGGGTCATGGGGCCTGAAGTCTGGGCCTGGGTGCTGTCCCTCAGCTCTTCAGCTCAAGGCTAGCGCTCTACCACTTGAGCCACAGTACCACTTCCGGCTTTTTTCTTTTTGCTTATGTGGTGCTGAGGAATCGAACCCAGGGCCTCAGGCATGCAAGGCAAGCGCTCTACCACTGAGTCACCTTCCCAACCCCTATAATATTCTTGAGAGTTGTCATTTCTTTGTTTTATTTTTTTCTCCTTCCACTCTTCTTTATTTTCTTATTGTGTCAGTGTTAGGGTTTGAACTTGGGACCTGGGCACTGTCCCTAGGCTAGCACTCTACTATTTGAGCCACAGTTCCAATTTGACCTTTTTTTTTTGTATTTTAGTGGAGATAAAAGTCTCACAGATATTTCTGCCCAAGCTGGCTTCAAACCATGATGCTCAGATCTCAGCCTCCTGAGTAAACTAGGAATACAGACACCAGCTACCAGTACTCCATGTGTGTGTGTGTGTGTGTGTGTGTGTGTGTGTGTGCCAGTACTGGGGCTTGAACTCAGGGTCTGAGAGCTGTCCCTACACTTTTTCACTCAAGGCTGATGCTCTACCACTTCCAGCTTTTGGGGGTTAATTGAAGTTAGAGCCTCATGGACTCTTCCTGCCCATGATCCTGGCTTTGAACCATAATCCTCAGATCTCAGCCTCCTGAGTAGCTAGGATTACAGTAGTGAGCTACCAGCACACTGTCATTTTCAAAGTCCTTACTGGAATGCTGTTGAAGGTGGGGACCCTCTCCAGAGCCACAGATTGTAACTGCAGAAGCTCAGGCGAGGGCAGCCACTGGTGGAGGGCATAGGCAATTGGTGAAGGACAAGGGTTCTGGAATCAGGTACACCAGGACTCAGATGCAGCTTCCTGCACAGCACAGGGTCACACAGCCCTGTGGCCATGGCTGCCTAGAGCAGCTTAGAGTAGCTCTTGAAGTTCTGGCTTCAATTTAGTGTTCTGAAAGGCAAGGATGAGGAACACTGGAACTGTGGCCAGGCATAAAAACTGCATGATAAAGTAGGAGCGCGAGGGAGGCTGGAGGCAGATGTTGATGAAGGCCAAATAGGCTGTAGGGAACGGCAAAGCCCCGTCCCAAGGGCAGCAGCATCTGGGAGCCCCAGCCTCCTCTGAGCTCCTGCTATTAGTGACACCTTAGGAGACAGCACTACATCTGTGGGCCATAGGACACCCATCCCGAGTGCCAGGAGTTTTATCAGCTGTGATGTGGCAGACATTTGGCTGCTGAGTGAAGGACTTACCTGGTGTCTGGAAGGGAAGATTAGGGGTTTCTAGGAGCCATGCATGGTCTCTGAGTTTTGGCTTGTACCCCAGGTGGAGTGTGGTAGGTGTGGCAGCATGGGCTCACCCTAGACTCTCAGGGTGTTCTATGCCGCTCTGTACAAACCGGAACACCACTGCTGTCAGTGACAGACAGAACTCGGGCTTGTTTTTCTTACTGGAAATGGGTGGGGGCTCTTGCATGTTGCTTCCAGGAGAAGTGGCTCCCCACGGGCCTGCCCATGGATGTGCGATTCATGCTTCTGCAGGTCTGCCCAGCAGCGGCGTGGTCTGGGTGTGTCTCTCCCTGAGTGTGTTCTCCACAAATGCCTCCTCGTTGACTAGAAGTTTTAATGATCATACATTAGTTATGAGGGGGAGGAGGGATATTTCATTAAGATATATATATATATATATATATGTATATATAGGGGGCGATTGTTTTTTTTTTTTTGCCAGTCCTGGGGCTTGAACTTAGGGTCTGGGCACTGTCCCTGAGCTTCTGTTCAAGGCTAGCACTCTACTACTTGAGCCACAGTGCCATTTCTTCCTTTTTCTCTTTATGTGGTACTGAGGAATTGAACCCAGGGCTTCATGCATGCTAGGCAAGCACTCTACCACTAAGCCACCTTGCCAGCTCATCATTGTGATATATATACAAGATATTCTAATCAATGTCACCCCGTCTATCACTTGGGTTAGGAAAATGGAGGAGAAAGTAAAGGAGCAGGCTGGACTCACTATCTCAACAGACAGGTGAAGATTGTTTATTGAGACACACAGCAAGGAGCAGCAAACCCTCCTGAGGGATCAGAGGCTGTTAGGAGTTAGGCTGTGTAGTTAGGCTTTTGTGGGGTCTGAGCAAGCAGACAGGGGTTACTTCAGTTCAGTAGAGGGGAGGTGACTGAAGTTGTGGGCAAAAATTGGGTAAGTATAGTGATAATTGACTCCCTTATCCAAGGTCTCAAGCTTTTTAATGTTCAAACAGCTCAACATCTGTCTTGCCTTGACTGTTTGATGTTCTCAGGGTCCAGTTCTCAGCCTTCTGGCCTTCCAACTTCTTAACTCTTTCCTGGTCTCACAGCTCAGCCTCAGAGTTCCCTACTCGTTAGGCCCAGAATGGAATGTTTACAGCTAGGCTTAGGTCAGATTGTCCTGCCTACCTGTTTTTGTTTTTTTGCCTGGCATCCATATGCACATAGGATAATAGTTGCATTAATTTTTTTGGAGACAAGCTTTCTGTACGTAGCCCAGGCTGACCTTAAACCCAAGATTCTCCTGCCTCAGCCTCCCTAGTGTTAGGGGTACAGGTGTGTACCACTTCACTGGCTGCAACTAATGTTTTTTTGTGGAATAGGGTGGTGATATGGGGTTTGAACTTAGGGCCTTGCGCTTGCTGAGCTGGACTCTACCATTGGAGACATGCCCCCAGCTCAACTTTTTAAGAAATGACTTTGGAGATGGAGTTTTGTGGACTCTTCTGCCAGGATGATCTCCAGCTCTCAGGCTCCTGAATAGCTAGGATTATAGGCATGAGCCACTGGTACCTGCTTTGGCTCACATTTTATTGCATTAGGCAACATGCATAGGGCATAGCTCAGTAACATACATGAGATTCTGGGTGAGATCCCCAGAACACACACACACACACACACAAAAGGAAGAACAAAAGAAAGGAAGAAGGAAGAAAGGAGGGAAGAAGGAAGTGTTAGGCTCAAGGAAAGGAGACCATCACATGGTTCAGATAGAAAAGAATTTATTGGGAGAGCAAGCACACTGCTGGCCTGCACAAGGTGGAGGCATGCAGGGGCTGCAAGGCATGCAGGGGGCAAGAGGAAAGGTGCAAAAAGGAAAGAGATGGGAGAAAAGGGAATGGGGGGAAGTAATGATGGAGATTAGTTATACAGGGAGATGGCAGGAAGGAGGTGGTCACAATGATGACCTCCCTTTGAGGACCTCCCATTGACCCCAGGTGTGCCAGTTACCTGGGTTATGAGTGCTGGGCAGGGATTTCTAGGAAGGGACACATGTGTAAGGAGAGAGAATGAAGAAAGGGGCCATTTTTCCCAGGTGGGCCTACAGGGAGGAAGGAAGGAAGGAAGGAAGGACAGAAGGAGGGAGGGAAGAAAGGAAAAAAAGAAGAAAGAAGGAAGAATCCAGAAAACATGGGGCCTGGGCCCTTCCTTCCTGAACCACTTCTTGGGGCCATCACTGCAGGAGTCCAAGGGGGCATTTTGTGCCTTGTATCAGTCAGAATCACATAGTTCCTGCTGTAACAAGCAAGTGGCACTAATGAATGTGATCATTAGAGGTAGCCTCTGATTTTCAGACAGTTAAATACTCACTACATGAGCCACACACTCAGAGGTGGGCGAAGCACGGATATTACCTCCAGCCAGTACCATCATCCTCCGCCCTCACCAAGGATGTAGCACTTAGAAAACAGCAATGCCTGGGACTTTTCCTCCAAGCAAAGAGTACATACATCTAGATGCTGGTAGCTCATGCCTGTAATCCTAGTTACTCAAGAGGCTGAGATCTGAGGATCATGGTTCAAAGCCAGCCTGGACAGAAAAGTCCATGAGACTCCTATCTCCAATTAACCACCAGAAAACCAGAAGTAGGGCTGTGGCTCAAGTGGTAGAGTGCTCACCTTGAGCTGAAGAGTTAAGGGACAGCACGGAGGCCCAGAGTTCAAGGCCCATGACCAACACACACACACACACACACACACACACAAAGAATACATGCAAATAAAATGTCTCAAGTGAAAATGAATGTTTTGAATTACTTGCCCATTTGTTTTTGTACCAGTTGGTAATGGAGCTCAAACTCAGGGTTTTATGCTCTTCATTAGCTTTTTAACTCAAAGCTAGTGCTCTCCACTTCTGTCTTTTTACTAGTTCATTGGAGATAAAAGTCTCATGGACTTATCTACCCAGGCTGACTTCAAACTGCGATCCTCAGATCTCCGCATCTTGAGTAGCTAGGAGTAAAAGTGTAAGCCACCAGAGCTGGGTTTTACTTGCCAAAATTTAAGTGTGAAAAGGTTTTACATAAAAGATGGAATTTTTTGCTGGGCACCAGTGGCTCAGGTCTATAATCATAACTACTTGGGAGGCTGAGATCTGAGGATTCCCATTCAAAGCCAGTCTGGGCAGGAAAGTCCAATTAACCACCAGAAAACCAGAAGTGGCTCTGTGGCTCAAATGATAGGGTGCTTGCCTTGAGCTGAAGAGCTCAGGGACAGTGCCCAGGCCAAGAGTTCAAACCCCACAACTTAGAAAAAAATAGGAATTTTTGTCTTTATAGAAAATCTGATAACCCCAGGCCTGTGTGGTAAAAATGGGCTGGAGCTGAGGATCCTGATTTTCAGTCCTTTGTTCTTCATTCAGAACTCTTTAAACTATAGCCTCTTTCCTCATTGTCTCCTTCTTTCCCCAGACAGCTAAATATCTCACTCTTATTTAGTTTATAAGTCAAAGTAAGTCAAGTGACTGTCATTTTTTTCTACTGGGTGACTCACAGGCCCCATGGACGTTTCAAGGTTGTGAGAAGTCCTGTTACTTCTCGAAGCATAATGTCCCTATTGGATCCATTGGTACCTCCGCAGACAGACATGCTCTGTGGCCTGTGTGTCTTTGGAGCTGATGCCTTGGTGCTTTCTCAAAAGCACAGGGGAATTCTCAGGTGGCTGTGATGTAGAAAAGCTGCCTGCTTGACTCCCAGAGGCAGACACAAAGGGAGGGAGCTGATGAACTGCAATCCCTCATCTGGAGCCAGCTATGGCCCGTGGCCAGGTGTTCCTGCCAGGCTGGCAGAGGTCAAGAACCCCAGGCTCTCAAGCAACCAGAACTTCTCCCCTGGGACACGGACCATTGGCCTCTCCCTGTTCAGGTGAGGAGTGCTGACTCACTCCTGCCGCGCCAGCACTCAGAACAAACAGGAACTCGCCCATCCTGTCAAGTTCTTTCAGATCCACCGATGGCTTTGCCATCACTGCCTGGAGAATTCTCACACATTGTAGAATGAGTCTGTGCTCAGTCAGTGGGACAGAGAGATATGATTGATTGACTGATTGGTCATGTCAGCCTTGGGTAAAGCAAAAAGGTGTGGTGAGTTAGGCATCCATTTTGAAGTCTGGGTCTAGTCTGTGAGCCAGAGGCCCCTCACAAGGCGTGGAAGGACCATGAGGGAGAAGTAGGCTATATAAATGTGTGTGTGTGTTTGTGTGTGTGTTTCAGTTCTGAGGCTTGAACTCAGGGCCTGGGTGCTGTTCCTACGCTTTTGTGCCCAAGGTTAGCACTTTACCTCTTAAACCACAGTTCTGCTTCTGGATTTTTGGTAATTAATTGGAGATTAGAGGCTCAAGGACTTTCCTGCCTGGGCTAGCTTCCAATCTTGATCCTCAGATCTCAGCCTCCTAAGTAGCTAGGATTCTAGGCATGAACCACTGGCACCTGGCTGGCAGTCTGATTTATAAAAGAAGCACATCCTCCAGACTGCCAGCCTTGGTGTGCGTCTAGGAACTGGGTTCTGGTGGTTCATACCCATAATCATAGTTCCTCAGGAAGCTGAGGTCTGAGGATCGTGATTCAAGGCCAGCCCATGCAAAACACCAAAAAGCCAGAAGTGGAGCTATAGCTCAACTGGTAGAGCACTAGACTTGAATGCAAAAACTCAGGGACAGTACCCGGACCCTGCGTTCAAGCCCTAGGACTAGTACCAAAAAGAAGAGGAGGAGGAGGAGGAGGAGGGGGAGGAGGAGGAGGAGGAGCTGATTAGACCTGGGTGGGTATCTATAATTTTCACATTGGAGCATGTACTGGACCAGACAGATCCTCTTTGGGGAAACATAATTCAAGGCAAAAAGTAGAAAAGTTGGGAGGATGGGAAGGGATGGGAAGGGGAAACAAAGGAGGAGGCTACAATGCTTGATAAGAAATGTACTCATTATCTTGCCCATGTAATTGTAACTCCTCTGCACAGTATTTTCACAATAAAAAAAAAGAAGAAAAAAGTAGAAAAGTTGACCCTAAGAACAAGCTGTAAGATGGAAAAAGTTGTGGGAGGACAAGAAGAAATGTCATATCCACAAGCCAGATGTGGCCAAGTAGGGTGGGTTCAGACACCAATCAGTACACTTGGGACAGGCACCCTGCACACTTCCCAAGCCATGGAAGACTGAGGGAAGTATCGCAGGCAGAATGTGCCATCCTCCCTGGGCTTCCTGTCTGCCCATGTTTGCCAGTGACTTTGGCCTTGGCCTCAGCCTGGCAAATGGGCCCACCACTGCTGGGCCGTTCTTGCATGACTGCAGTCAGTACTGATGGTGGATAGAGAGAAGCCTGGGCCCAACACTGACTGGACCACTAGACCTGAATCCTGACTCTGCTACCTACCAGTCCTCTGAGTTTCCTGTGGCTCAGCTTTCTCTGCTGGAACCTCGGGCGTAATAATGGCACCTCATAAGGTGCGCTGGAGGATAAATCTAAGTGCTTACAGTTCATCCTCATAAATCTCAGGCTTGTGCCAGATGCTGTGGGCACAAGGTGCACTCACCCCTGCTCCTATTGGGTTTGTTGCATGATAGAGAAGTGAAGAGTGGGCTCTTCACACCTCTGACTTTGACATAGTGGGACAGGTATCCTCTTATGTGTGTGCTTTGTTAGCCTATCTGCCACCCATGTCTGGTTCTGTGTCTGAGTCCATAAATGGCCTATGTTAGCCAGGTGTGGCAGTGGAGACAGGGCCAGGTTGGAAGTGTGTGTGTCAAGGCCAGGAGTCAGGAAGACCCCATGTCTTAGTCTCAGTGGGAGGCAGGGGTCAAGCATACGGACAGCAGTGCAGTACTTGTATGGTGTATCCTCTGTCAGCATTTGCACTTGCCTCCTAGGATGGCTTAAAACAGAAATGTGTGTGTCCCTAACCCCAAAGGCCAGGAGTTCAAGATCAGGATGTTGGCTGAGTCACATTCCTGCCAAAGGCTCATGCTTCTTACAGCTTCTGGTGGATTCTGGCATTCCTTTAATCCCCGCCTTCTCTCTCTCTCTCTTTTTTTTTCATTGTTGGATCTCTCTCTCTCTCTCTTCCCCCCCTCTTCCTCTCCCTCTCTCTCCCTTCTCCCCCCATCTCCCTCTCTCTTTCTCTCTCTATTGGTTGTGGGCTTAGTCACTGCTCCTGAGCTTGTTTTGCTCAAGGCGAGCACTCTACCACTTTGAGCCACAGCTCCATTTCTGGTTTTTGAGTGGTTAACTGGAGGTAAGAGTCTCACAGGGACTTCTCTGCCTGGGCTGGCTTTGAACTGTGATCCTCAGATCTCAGTCTCCTGAGTAGCTAGGATTACAGGTTTGAAACTGAGTCAGCACCGAGCTTGCCTGCTTGCCTGCCTGCCTGCCTGTCTTCCTTCCTTCCTTCCTTCCTTCCTTCCTTCTTTCCTTCTTTCCTTCCTTCCTTCCTCCTTCCTTTCCTTCCTTTCCTTCCCCTCTCCCTCTCTCCCTCCCTCCCTTCCTTCCTCTCTCTCTTTCTTTTCTTCTTTTGTTCTTTCTTTCTTTGCTTCCTCTCTCTGTCTCTGTCTCTGTCTCTGTCTCTCTCTCCCCCCCCCTCAATTTCTGTGCCAGTACTGGAGCTTGAACTCAGGGCCTGAGCAGTGTCCCTTAGATTTTTCACTCAAGGCTGGTACTCTACCACTTGAGCCATAGCTCCACTCTGGATTTTTGCAGGTAATTGGACATAAGAGTCACGCAGACTTTCTTGTCTAGGCTGCTTCAAACTATAATCCTCAGATCTCTCAGCCTCCTGAGTAGCTATGATTATAGGTATGAGTCAGGGGCTTCAGGCTTTCATTTCCTTTTAAGACAGGTTTTTCAGAACCACCCTTACTTAATGTGAAATGGCCTTAACGATGTATGCAAAGATGTGTGGGTGTGTGTGTGTGCGTGTACGTGAGTGTGTGTGTGTGTGTGTGTGTGCACGCTGCATGGTCCTGGGCTCATTCTACCACTTGAATCATACCTCCCCATTTTGCTGATCAATTTAGAGATGTAGTCTTTGGGACTTTCCTGCCTAGTCTGGCTTTGAATCTCAATCTTCCATGTTTTAGCCTCCTGAGTAGCTAGAATTACAGCCATAAATGATCTGTGCCCGGCTTGCAAAGATTTTTTTCCAGATATTACAGCACCTGGTGTATGTAACTGTAACCCCCTGTACATCACCTTTATAATAGCAATAACTATTTTTTTGGGGGGTCCTGTTGTGGGGCCTGAACTCTGGGCCTGGGCGCTGTCCCTCAGTTCTTCAGCTCAAGGCTAGCACTCTACCACTTGAGCCACAGCCGCCACTTCCGGCTTTTTTCTTTTTGCTTATGTGGTGCTGAGGAATCGAACCCAGGGTCTCAGGCATGCAAGGCAAGCGCTCTACCACTGAGCCACCTTCCCAGCCCACAATAACAATTTTTTGAAAAGATATTACAGGTTAAAGTGAACATGAGGTTTTTTGTTTGGTTTTGGCATTGGGATTTGAACTCAGAGCTTTGTGCCTGGCTGGTGCTCTTCCACTTGAGCTTGGCCTTTTACTGATTATTTTGGATATGGAGTCTCATGGATTTCTCTGTGCAGGCTGGCTTCGAACCATCATTCTCTAGATCTCAGTCTCCAGAGTAGCTAAGATTATAGGCATGAGTCACTGGCACCAAACAGGACATGAATTTTTTTTTTTTTGGTCGGTTGTGGGGCTTGAACTCTGGGCCTGGACGCTGTCCCTCAGCTCTTCAGCTCAAGGCTAGTGCTCTACCACTTGAGTCACAGCACCACTTCCAGTTTTCTGAGTGGCTTGTTGGGGATAAGAGTCTCATTGACTTTCCTGCCTGGGCTGGCTTTGAAACTTGATCCTCAGATCTCAGCCTCCTGAGTAGCTAGGATTACAGGTGTGAGCCACAAGCTTCCAGCAGCACATGAATTTTTCAGGAACACTATTCCCTACACATCTCGTAGCCATCGTTTCATTAGAATGAATTCACTGCTGTTCTTTTTTTTTCCATTTTACAGATGAGAAACTGAGGCCCAGGGTTGGCCAATCCCCCTAGAAGGCTGGGCTTCCAACTCAGCTCTGAGTAATACAAAGAACTTGGTGTTCCTAACCATGATCATATGCCCTGGTGCTGGATGTAAGAAACATTTGGGGAGAAGGAAGTAGCAGCAGGAAATTCCTTCTCAGGGCAATGTCCAAGGCTGCTTATCAGTGTGGAGACTGGACTTGAGCCTGCCAGGCCTACTCTCCTTTCTCCAGCCTGTTTCTGCCCTTCCCACCCAGGCAGGAAGTGGCTTAGTATAATCCCAGCCCAGACCTGCAGAACAAGCCAACATGAGCTCTGGAGGATAACAGTGGCTGATTGGCTGGAAAGAATGTTTTTCTCAGGACATGCAGAATGGAAAGAGTGCCTGCAGCCAAATGCCCATTTGCCTGGAAAGGACCTTAATCTGCCCTCAAAGGCCGGGCTGGGCTGGCTATCTTATGTGTAATAACAGGGCAGCTCTGAGCAGAGGGATTCAGCCCCTACCCCTGGGCTGAAGGCCTTCCTTGAGTTAGAGAGCTGCTGTGTGTGTGTGTGTGTGTGTGTGTGTTTTATTTTTTGGTACTGGGGATTAAACCCAGGATATTGCACTTGCTAGGCAAGCACTCTGCCACTGAGCTACATCTCAGCCTGGAGCTGCAGGTTGTGGTCATATATGTGTATATATATATATATTTATATACATCAGGGCAAAGAGAGGACCCGGAGGAGTCATGGAAGCCCTTGAGTATTAAGTGAACAGTCAGTCTACTGTCAGATGTCCTTCCTCCTCTCCAGCAGAGATCCCCAGATGGCAGCCTCTGTCAGCTAGAGCTGGCACTGGGTAGTAGAATGTGCCCTGTAGCTCTAACTCCAGATCCAGGAATCCAAGGCTCAGTGACATTTCCTAGGAGGCAGAGGCCAAAGAAGAGAGGCAAGTTGGGACTTGCAGTCAGATCCCAGGCACTTTTGCCTGACACTAGGTTTTTACACAGGCCAACCCCCAGACCTTGCTGCCACCCACTCCCTGTGAATCACACTCCTGGCCGTTAGGGCAGGGCTCTCAGCTGCTGCCATGAAGCCTTGGCACTGGCTTCTGAGGGCAGCTATAGTCACAACTTGCCCTATCTCAGATTGCACAGGGCTGTTTGGTAGGGTCACTTGAAAATGAGTTTGAAGTACAGTCATCGATCAGTAGTCACAGGTGACTGGTTCTAGGACTCATAGAATATTAAAACCTGAATGTTCGAGTAAGTGTCTTACATAAAAGGAGAGAATATTTGCATATGATCTATACACAGACTTCTGTATATCTTGAATCATCTCTAGATTGTTTATAACTCCTAACAATATAAACATTGTGTAAAGGATTACTATATTATATTGTGTAGAGAAGAAGAAAAGTTTGTGCGGGACAAGTAGGGGTTTGCTTAGGTGGGTGAAAAAGTTAAGGAGGGAATTCTGGGTAGGGGATCGATGGAAACCTAAGTCCCGGCTGGACCCGGCTGGCCTGTCCTGGAGTGGAAGCAGTAGCCTGGGAAGCGTAGCTCACACCAGGACTCCAGCCTTGGCTTAGCAGCCCCTCAGGCCAGTGCTTGCTCTAGGGGTTTTGTAAAGTACAGTAGGAAGGCAGGCTCTGGGGTTCATTGTAGGCCTTTTCTGTTTTGTTAAGGTCTTCACTCTCTGGCTGGTGGGGGGATCCTACTGCTGACTTTCAGAGAGGTCCATACTAGCCGGCGGCTGGCACAACTCAGCACATCCCAACCATGGAGTGGCATATGGGTCCCTCTCCCTGTGCCCTGAGACAAGAGGAACCGTGTGAGCCATCAGCTGCCCTGACTTGGTTAGTCAGGCACCCTTCTTGCCCCCTACTCCGGGCCTAGTACAACTGATAGCTACAAATGCGTGGAGTTCTTCTTGCACATTCAAAGCATCTTAGAAGCTGGGTGTAGCAGTGCATGCCTGTAATTCCAGCAGCCTGTAGACTGAGGCCAGATGCCTGAGGAGTTAAAGTCAATCAATCTTTGATTGAATTAATACATCATGTATTGTAATTCAGAATAAGAAACTTGTCCATCTCCAAGCTCAACCGCATCCAAGGAGCTGTATAGACAGTGGGTATTTTTTTTTTTTGTCAGTTGTGGGGCTTGAACTCAGGGCCTGGGTGCTGTCCCTGAGCCTCTTTGTGCTCAAGGCTAGTGCTCTACTACTTGAGCCATAGCACCACTTCTGGTTTTTGAGTGATTAATTAGGAGGACTTTTTTGCGTGGGCTGGCTTAGAACCTGAATCCTCAGGTCTCAGTCTTCTGAGTATCTAGGATGACAGGTGTGAGGCCCTGGTGCCTCGCCATAGTGGGTATTTTATCCCATGCAGCTGTAGGAAATGGTGTGAGGGTTGAGCTGAGCTCAGGTAGACCTCATTATGAGTAAAGGCTGAAGCCATGGGGAAGTGAAGCCTGTTAGGAAAATGTAGAAGGGAAAAGGAATAGGCCAGATGCTATTGTCCACAGGCTAGCATTGTTTAGAAGGGCACAGACCTTCCTGAGGGTTTGGTGGTTGTGTGAGGGACTTGGTTTGGGGTGGGGTTTATATAGTGCTTAACAAAGAAGCAGAAAATAAAAAATGGGCTATGTTGTCTTGAGGGCCCAGGGTGGTGTCCTTGGTCAGGCCCAAAGTGGAATGCTCTGTCTGGGGTAACACTTTTTGTTCTGTTGTTGGTCAGAGGACTTGAACTCAGGAACTGAGTGCTGTCCCTGATCTCTTTTGCTCAAGGTTAGAGCTCTACCACTTTGAGCCATCGCTTCACTTCCTGTTTTGGGGTGGTTAATTGGAAATAAGAGTCATTTGGACTTCCCTGCCCAGGCTGCCTTTGAACTGCGATCCTCTGATCTCAGCCTCCTGAGTAGCTAGGATGACAGGCGTGAGCTACCGAAGCCCAGCATCTGTTCCCTTCTCAAAACAGTTTGGACAGATTCATAGTTTGATTTTCATATGTGCACATAATGTACTTTGACGACATCCATTGTCATTCACCCTCTTCCTCCTGCTGATATCAGGCCCCTATGAGTCTGATTTACTATTATTATTTAGTATATAATAACTGTGCCCAAGTTTTTTATTCCAAAATAAAATTCCCAGCAGGGGTCGGAGCACCTGTCCCGCGGTGTAAACTGCACAGCCACCCTTCCCGTCCTGGCTGGAGGCAGGAGTGGGAGATCGAAGGGCGCAGGAAGTTGAAGGGAGGATCAATAAGATCGGACTTGACTACAGGAAGCAGAAGCCAAAACAACAGTTGCTACCATGACGAGGCCGTCTCTCTCCCACAGAAACCCAGAATGGGGGGAGCCGGGCCGGCATAGCAGCTGCGTCTGCTCCGCTGGAGAGGCCCAAGCGCCTTCCCTTCCGCATCCCCTTCCCCTCCGTACGGCCCTCAGCCTCACAGCTCAACATGGCGCGAGATCAAAGAAAGGACAGCAGGAAGGACAAAGGTAGAAAGATGGAAAGAGCCAGGGAGTATTCTCCGACGCTGCCGCAGGATGTTTATCTTTGCATTTCATTGGCCACGAGGGGTCACGTGTCTTTGTCGCAAAGGAGCACGGGAAGTGTAGTTTTTATATGATGTGCCATGATTTCAGTAAGTCCATCTTGGGAGGGAGAGAATGGATGGCGAGGGGCAATGCTTCGGATTTATTTCTCCTGTAAAAGTTTCCTAAGATTGGGATTCTTAGGCCTCTGTCACTGTAGTGAGGTCTGAACGTCAGCCCTTGATCCAACAGAGGTGTCTGACTGGATGGGAGGGGCTGGCTGAGGGGAGGCAGGGAAGAAGAGCTTGGAACTGGAGAGTGACAGTCATTTCACTCTCTGTGCTGACTGAGTAGTTCTGGTATTTGGAACGTGTGAGCTCAGCAACCTGCAAGATTACCCTCCCTTGCAGCCAGGAAATGGCTTTCACAGGTGGGCAATTTAGGAAATGTCTATCTGAAGGATGTTTCCATGCATGTAAAAACAGAGATGAAGCTGTTGCCCATGATGTCAGGAAATGCCCTGGAGTGAACTGCTTGTGTGATCCTCTCATTCTGCAGTTGAGAACCTATAATTTTCTTTGCTACCAGCACATCAGATACTGCAGCTACAATATCCCTCTACTGGATTGCCTTTCCTCTTTTTGGTAATATATCTATTTTTCTTCTAAGGAGATGCCCCCCGTTATCACCCTAGGGTTCAGTGTAAGTTGCTCTGATGGCTCTACCCTTTCTTTTCCTTCAGGTGATTAGCTGCACAGGCTTAGCTAATCAGAGCTATAGCGATTAATTCCAGGATTGGATTGTGGTACACACAATCCAGGCCAGGAGATAGCCCTGGGATGTTTGCTGAGGTTGTTGGGTTATAAGAGAAGCAAATCTTCCCCACCGGGAATGTGAAGCTGATGAAATGCAGCTTTGGAGTTGCTGATGACTGATTCCTTGTGGAAAATGAAGGAACAGGCTAACAAAGAGGACAGAATATTGAAGGACCAGTGTGACACATTCCCAATGACATTACTTGGCCCTTAGCATTCAGCCATTCCTGAAGCCGGGGATCATCCTTGAATTTTCCAGTGTGTAAGTCAATAATTCTTTTCCATTGAAGACTGTTGAGCCGGGCACCGGTGGCTCATGCCTGTAATCCTAGCTACTTAGGAGGCTGAAATCTGAGGATCACGGTTCAAAGCCAGCCCGGGCGGGAAAGTCCGTGAGACTCTTATCTCCAATAAACCACTAGAAAACTGGAAGTGGTGCTGTGGCTCAAGTGGTAGAGCGCTTGCCTTGAGCTGAGGAGTGCAGGGACAGCGCCCAAGCCCAGAGTTCAAGCCCTATGGCCAACAAAAAACAAACAAAAAGAACAGACTGTTGAGCTGGGTTTCCATCATTCACAACTGAAAAAGCCCCCCGTGATATGCCAACCAAGAGGCAGATCTGCCTGGAAGTAGAAATGAGCTTTCTGTGATTAAGAATGCCATCAGGCCAGGTGCCTGTGATGCCTGTAGCTCAGTTTCCTCCACAAGATGCACTTAGAGCCTGATGCGCGTGTCTGGCATAGTGAGAGCCCAGTGCGCATGCCTGGTATGGTGAGAGCCTCGGCGCAGGCTCACTGTGGTACAGTGTCTGCAGTATAGCTGTCAACCTCCCTCTCCTCTCTGTGTTGTGCCTCTGGATGGGAGGGGAAGTCCATGTACCTCCACTTCAATCCTGCATGGGGCACTTTAGGCCCTGCTAAGTAAGGACTCAGGTGACCAAGTAAGGACTCATAAGTCCTTAGAAGCTCAGAAGGCTGGGAGATGGAGGAGCTAGGCTTGTGTTCGACTCTCCTCTATGGAGATAATTGGTGTCTATGGATGAAGATAGCATAATGACACTACAAGCTATTGAGCAGTAAGAGAGTGAAAGAAAAAAGAAAATGAGATGATTAATTTGTCCAAATTCTGATATCTACATGTTTAAGTTGCTATGGTGAACCCCCTTTATACAATTTATACACACTGAACACACAGAATGACAGGAAATTGAAACACCTCTGCTGGGGGTCAGGTATAGGAGGGTGATATAGTGAGAGTGCTTTACATCAATCAGACAAGTTGAACATGTGTAACCAATGCATCCCGCTCAAGTTCACCCCCTCTGTCACTGTCCCCCATTCTCCTTGTCTTAAACAAGTTCAACAGGCTCCATTGTATTAGATATACACATGCAAATACACTACTTCCGCCATACTCATTGTTACGTATCCTCTTCTTAGGTCCTCTCTTGTCCTGCTCAAGCCCACCCTGCCATCGGAGGCTGTTTTACTTTGCAGTAATTCATTTTGTTTAGTGCATTAATTACATCAAGGGGTTTTATTAGGTCAAAGTATTTTATATGCATATATGAAAATAAAACAACACAACTTGTTGAAATCATTTTATGAAAGGAGAGGAGGATGAGGCCCGCAAGCAGGAAGATAGGACACCAGGCACTGATTATAGGGCACAGTTTATTGTACCCGCACAGACACATGCAGAGGGCTCAGGCCCAAAAGCTGAGTCTCTAGAACAAAGGGCTGAATCTTTTATGTCCCCTTTCCTCTTACCCAGTATGTATTTACACAGTATTTTATTGGCTAACTTTCAAGGATGCAAACTTTTAGCCAACATGGCCTCCATGCTGCTTTGCTCGCAGGGCTCAGCCTTCCTCCACATAGTTGGTTTAGTTCAGCTCCTTTTCAACCTCTGTGCAACATGGATGTACTGAGGTTGATGGAGTATATTGTCTGCCTATATAAAAATGCCATAATGAAACGCCTCCTGAACAACTCTATATGCTAATAAAAAAAACCTTATAAAAAGGAAAATGCTTCTACTTTCCTCAGAGTCCCATTTTTATGATACCTCAGAGTCCCATTTTTATGATACTGTTTCATTTAAAATATCACCTTCTTCTGGGCACCAGTGGCTCCCACTTATAATCCTATCTACTCGGGAAGCTGAGATCTCAAAGTCAAGGTTTGAAGCCAGCCTGGACAGGAAAGTCCATGAGACTTATCTCCAATTAATCACCAAAAAGCTAGAAGTGGAACTGTGAGTTGTGTGAGACCGTGTTAGCATTCAGTGAAAAAGCTTAAGGACAGTGCCTGGGCCCTGAGTTCAAGCCCCAGGACCAACACACACACACACACACACACACACACACACACACACACACACACACTTTACCTTTATCTCAGATCCTTTCTAGAAGTTGTGGGGAGCATATAACATTTCCCTGAGAGCTGGGATTGGGGACCCTCACTGGGATGGAGCAGATACAAGTGCACCTTTATAGCTCCAGGAGACCTCAGGTGAGTGTGTACATAACAGATGTGTTTGAGAAAATGGGGAAGCATGCTGCATGTGGCTATGGGAGTATTTGGGAGAGTGTATGTGAGACACCTAAATCTAGACATCCTAGAATGATAGAATTTCTAAGGAAAACATAAGGTTGTTTTTTTTTTTTAAGCATCATTACTTTTTAAAAATATATACAGATAGCGGGGCGCCGGTGGCTCATACCTGTAATCCTAGCTACTCAGGAGGCTGAGATCTGAGGATCACAGTTCAAAGCCAGCCCGGGCAGGAAAGTCCATGAGACTCTTATCTCCAATAAACCGCTAGAAAACTGGAAGTCGTACTGTGGCTCAAGCGGTAGAGCGCTAGCCTTGAGCTGAAGAGCACAAGGACAGCACCCAAGCCCAGAGGTCAAGCCCCAGACAAAAAAAAAAAAAGTACAGATGTTGAAATTAATAAAAAACATACAGGGCAGTGTAAATTCCTTAGAAAGGTTTAACCAAAGGTTAACAAAATAAACACTAGGAAATGGGGAAGGTGGGGTGAAGGGGAGGAGAGAAGAAGGGGAAAATGCAGTTTATACAGCTCAATGCATATCCTACAAACTTAAGAAAAGTAAGGGAGGGATGACTGAGAATGTTGAAAAGTGTTACCTTGATCAAGATGTATTGTAGTCATAAACTGCATTGTTGCATGGCAACTCCTTTATACAGCTACTTAAAGAGAAAAATACTATTATTTAAAAAGTATGAGTGAGGGGCTGGGAAGGTGGCTCAGTGGTAGAGTGCTTGCTTTGAATGTCTGAGGCCCTGGGTTCGATTCCTCAGCAGCACATAAGCAAAAAGAAAAAAGCCGGAAGAGGCGCTGTGGCTCAAGTGGTAGAAAGCTAGCCTTGAGCTAGAGCTGAGGGACAGCGCCCAGACCCAGAGTTCAGGCCTCACGACTGGCCCCCCCCCCCCCCGATCTAAAAATCAAACAAACAAACAAACAAAAAGTATGAGTGAATGGCTTGTAAGTTGGGGTATCTGTAATATGTAATAGGAGTATATGTGTCTGAATGACTTGTGTTAGTTTGGGAGAAGGAGCACTTGGGAGTGCGGATGGATGGTGTGAGCTGGTTGTAATTTGTGTGAGAATGTTCTCCTGTGTCGAGTGAGGGCGAGTAGTGTGTGTCTGAGTGTGCAGCACCAGAATGACACGTAGAAAACACCCGGGGAGGGTGGCATGGCCTGCTCCAGGCCCTGTGTGTGCGCGACTGTTCCTAGGACACACCCATGCCCTGTGTTGGGGTGACCCAACTGCTCCAGGCCTCCTTGACCTTCATCTGTCCTCAGTCCTCATCTCCCTTTCCCAGGCTGGCGACAGCTGGTTGCTACCGCCTCTGCCGGCCAGCACTGCCAGCTGCAGGCGGAACAGCGAGCACAGGACGGGCTCCTCCCCTCAGGGCGGCGTCCACGCGCGGGAGGACGTGGGGCACAAGGGTGTGGGCTTCCGGGGGCCGCCGGGCTGCGGCCAGGCCGGTGTCCCCGACACCCTGGTGAGGTCGGCTTGGGAGAAGTCAAGGTCACGGGCTCGCCAGGGAGGCGGGCGGGCGGGCGCTCTCTGCCGCCCTCTGCCGGGCGCCGTCCGCACTGCGGACGCGGAGGGAAGCGCCGCCCACCCGCCCGGCGGAGGGGCCTCCTCCAGCTCCGGGCCCTCGCCGGGCCCAGGCCGCGGGCCCCGGCGCCCCCGAGGCTGGGGACGCCGGACGCGAGCCAGGCAGGACTGACACTCGATAGAGGCCCACGGACGGAAACGATCGCGTCGATTGGTTCCGAGGCTAACGAAGGGCCAGGGAATCCCCGAGAGGGGAGGGGCTCGGCGGGAGATGGGGTGCGAGGCGGGCCGTGCCCGCTTCGTCCAGGTGCGGGTTCTGCCCTTCTCCCGCCTGCCTCGAGCAGACTTTCCCAGTGGCCGAACCCGGCGGCTGGATGGGGCCGGCGGGCCG
>NW_012267301.1:3541500-3589597 GCF_000151885.1 Dipodomys ordii
AGGAGCTTCACTCAGTGAACGCTGCAGGCACTGAGCTCAAGGCCTGGGAAGGGCTCTTCACAAGTGCCAGTTTCCAGCCCCCATTTTCCAGATAAGGAACCCCAGAACCAGAGATACCAGGGATTGGATCCCGAAGAGGGCAGGAGAAGGCGAAGGAAGAGGGAAGGAGGGGGAGCGCAGGGGAAGGGGCGACAGGGAAAGGAAGAGAGAAGGACAGGCAAGAAGGAACGGCAGGACGGGGCGGTATCTAGGTGGGCCCTCGGCCTCGGCTCTTTCTTTCCAGAAAGGCACACCCCTGCGCTTCCCAGTAGCGAAGCAAGATGAGACAGGTTGACTTTGGGTCAGAAACCTCAAGTTCTTGAAATGAGCTTGCACGCAGACGTTACTACAGAGGCCTGGAGTCATACATAGCCTGGCACTGTGACCTTGGATTTGAATTTACCTTCCTTGCACATGTGTACCACGCACATTTGCGTCGTGCACATCTGTACCAGGGGCATGAGCGGTTCCACCGCAGAGCGCCTTGCAGTAAGGGAGGCTTATAGGTGAGGAGGAGCACGGGAAGGTATCCCATAAACTACAAAGCTGTGGATGACGGGTGAGATGTATAATGGGATGGGCAGTGGCCTGGGAGGAGGGAGGAAAGAGCAGACACACCTGGCCCACACACAGGTTTTTCTGGTTTGGGTGGAGAGAAGGAGTCTGGTAGGGAGTTGGCACCTCTGCCAGGAGCTGCCAGGGAGAACCACAGAAAGACCTAGTGACTCACTCTCTTCCTCCGCCTCTCCTTTCTCCTCCTCCTTATCCTCCTCTCCTCCTTCCTGTTCTTTCCAAGCTTCTTGTCTTAATTGCTTTTTTTTTTTTGCTGACAAAAGCAGAAAGCAGTGCATACTCACTGTATAAATTTCAAACCACCTGAAAAAACACATATATGGTATTAAAAACAGTTTCTCACAGTCAGGTGTGATGCTGTTGTATATTTTTCCAGATTTTTCTTTTTGGGGATCAGTCCTGGGCTTGAAATTCGGGCTTGAGAGCTGAGCTGAGCTATTCCTGAGCTTCTTTTTGCTGAAGGCTAGCATTCTACCACTTGATCCATAGCACCACTTCTGGCTTTTTTTTTTTTTTTGTAATTTTGTGGACATGAAAGTCATACAGACTTTTCTCAGCCTCCTGACTAAATAGGATTACAAGTGAGTGCCACTGATGCCCAGCCAGAATTTTTCTTTTTTTCTTTTTTCTGTCATGGGGCTTGAACTCCAGGCCCTGTCCCTTAGCTCTTCAGCTCAAGGCTAGTGCTCTACCACTTGAGCCACAGCATCATTTCTGGTTTTCTGGTGGTTTATTGGAGATAAGAGTTTCACGGACTTTCCTGTCTGGGCTGGCTTTGAACCTTGAACCTCAGATCTCAGCCTCCTTAGTAGCTAGGGTTACAGGCTTGAGCCACTGGTGCCTGGCGCAGATGTCTCTCTCTCTCTCTCTTTCTTTCTTTTGTCAGTCATGGGGCTTGAACTCTGGGCCTGGACGCTGTTCTTCAGCTCTTCAGCTCAATGAGAGCACTCTACCGCTTGAGCCACAGTGCCACTTCTGGTTTTCTAGTGGTTTATGGGAGATAAGAGTCATACGGACTTTTCCTGCCCAGGCTGGCTTTGAACTGTGATCCTCAGATCTCAGCCTCCTGAGTAGCTAGGATTACAGGTGTGAGCCACCGGCGCCTGGCCAGATGTCTATTTCTTAAGAAGAAAAGGAGGCCTGGCACTGGTGGCTCATGCCTTAATCCTAACAGCACTGGAGGCTGAGATCAGATTTGCAGATTGAGGTTTGAAGTCAGCCTTGGAAGGAATATCTGTGAGACTTGTATTTTCAATTAATCACCCAAAAGCAGGAAGTAGAACTGTGGCTCAAATGATAGAGAACCAGTCATGAGCAAAAAAGCTAAGGAAGACCACCCCAGACCCAAGTTCAAGCCACAGTTCTGTCACACACATGCATACACACAGAAGCATATTCCCAGAGGACCAAGGAAAGAAAGCTAGGGGAGCTGTGTAAGTGGACTTCCTCCCACGAGGTCCTCAGAACTCACTGCTGCTCACTGCGGCCCGCAAGAGTGCAGAAACATATTCTCTGAACTGTCTATCTACAAGTAGGCCCGAGTGAGGGGCGGCAGTGATGACAGACCCTGCCAAGATTGCTGAGGGCCATATCCCAGCCCCAGTGATAACTAGTTGGGTGCAGGGGTAAGTGGGGCTCCGGAGCCTCTTTTCCTTTCTTTGCAGATGGAAGTCGTGACGGCATTCTGGCAAGGCATAGTGTGCTGAGTGTAGCATAATGTCTGGCTCACCCACACGCAATGTCCCACCCCGGGGATCTTACCAGGCATATTATCCTGTTTGGCTGGGAGGCAGAATTAAGTGGAAAGATGAGTCATAGGGATCCCGAAACTCTCCCCAGAGATGAGAAGTCTTACATCCAGAATCACAGCTCTGCCTGCACAAGTGTGGGAGGAAGTCCCAGGTTACCTTGGTGCTGGATGCAGTTAGACCTGCAGCTGAATGTGCTGAGCTCCTCCCACAGGGGAGGGGAGAGGTTCTGAAGGAGGCTCCTCAGTCCATCTGAGGACCCCTTACCTCCATCCAGCCATGGACATGGAACATGGAGCTTTCCACATCTTTGTGTGTGTGTGTGTGTGGGGTAGGTGGGCAGGGGCAGGGGAGGGAATGCTTGGGGATTAAATTTAGTGCTTCAAGCATGTAAGGCAAGCTATACCTCCAGCCCTGGAACTGTCAACCTTGTCTAAAACTTCTCCCTCCAGGTTTCACTCCTCACCTCCCTCCAAGCCTGTCTCCCAATCCCCCCAGCCTTGGGACTGGTCCTTGAATCCAGCATTCACTTAAGCCTGGCCTGGGGAAGGAGACTCTGCGCACCCACTCCTCACCCTCCTGCAGCAGGTCTGCCCTACACCCTCTTCCTCCCTCTCTCTGCAGTCTCCATCTGCCACCTACTGGCCATTTGCCATCCCACAGCTGGAACAAATGCTTTATGTTTACTCTGACTTTTTTCTTTTGCTGCTAACTAGGGTTTGAATTCAGTACTCTACACTCTATTGGCTTGCTTGCTCACAGCTGGAGCTCTACCATCAAAGTCACACCTTCAGTCAGCATTTCTGCTGGTTAGAGATTCTGACTTTTCTGCTTGAGTTGGCTTTGAACCTCAATCCGTCACATCTTAGCCTTCTGAGTAGCTAAAATTACAGATGTGGGCCATCCATGCCCAGAAATGGGATGAGGGCAAACAGTGCTATCCAAAAGATATGCCTACATTTTACTTCCTGGGATCTGTAAATTTGACCTAATTTGGAAAAAGGGCTTTTGGAGATTTAATTAAGGATCTTGAGATGTACAGATTGTTCCTCTTTTTTTTTTTTTTTTTCCAATTGTTCGTTTTAAACTTGGGGCTTGGCACTGTCTTTAAGCTCTTTTTGCTCAAGACTAGCACTCTACCACTTTGAGCTGCAGCACCACTTCCCATTTTCTGGTGGCTTATTGGAGATATTGAAATAAGGATACTGGGTCCTTGTTCTTACTGCCTTCCTGGGTGGTGGGGGTTTTTCACCCACCTCTAAAAAGCCTGGAGCTGAGATGGCCATTCTGTGAATTGCAGATGTCATGCTGTTTAGCCCTAGGAAAGCTTTGCTACAGAGAATGGTCACCCTTGATTATTCTCCTAGATTCCCCCTTGATTTGCTCAACCCTGAGTGCTTCCCTATATGGAAAGTTTTGTTTACCCCTGAGTCTTCCCCTTTATGATTTGCTTCGGTTGGGCTTGGGTCTCTTCCCTAAACATGTAGTTTGTGTGCAAGCAACATTCTGGGCTGCAGGTCTTTGAGACAGGAGTCAACGGGCAGTCACTGGCTTTCTCATAAAGACCCCAACTTGACCTCTCAAAACGTGGCTTCTCTGTTCTCATGATTGAATTCCTGTATAGCATTTGGAGGCCCCAGCAAGATCCCAGTGCCCAGGTGGGCACTTGGGTTCCTTGAAGCCACTAGGGGATGGCCTCAATATGCTGGTTGCCAAGGGACAGGAGACTCTAAAGGTCAGCTGCTGTTTGAGACCTTTTTCAAGGCCTGGAGACTCTTCTGCTGCTCTGACAGCCAGCTCATGGATGCCTGACAGACTGCTAAGTTTTTGGTAGTCACCCAGGAGACCTCCAGAGTAAGCTTCTGTTTTTCTCTGCTTTCTGTTTGTCTGTTTTTCTGTTTTCTGGGGATGTATCCATCTGGAATTGTTGGGGTGGGGGACTTGCTTGAGATCTCTCCATCAGGCCCTCAAGGTGAATGACGACCACAGAGGGTTTTGGATTCTGCTGAGGTGAGAGATCTGTGCATCAGGCCTGCCCAGGGGGCTCTTAGGACAGTAGAGAGTTCTGGTTACTGCTGAGTTGAGAAATCTCCAGATCATGCCTACCCAGCAGGCTTCAGTTTTTGTGTTTCTATCTTGGTCTTTTCTTGTTCTTTTCTTAAAAATCAGTACCAGTTTGTGATGTGGGTCATTGTTTTTTGTGTCGCTGCCCTTCATTTAGACATCTCTGTGGGGGGAACCAAAGTTCTAGCATCTGGCTGGGGCCACAGGCCTGTTATGTCCCCTCCATGCAGCGGCAGTTAGGAGGGCATGGGCAGCACAGGCCTGGTTCAGGTCCCTAGTTAACCTTGGTAGTTTGAAGCTTACTTATCCTCCTCTTCCTCCTCCATCTAAAGCATTCAAAGGTCAATTCAAATGCTAATGTGCTTTGCTAACAAAGTTGCCTTTCTTTGCAGGCCCTGGAGAAATGAGGCCCAGCTAATGTGCTTTGTTAGCAAAGTTTGTCCAAACATCTAGATTTTGGTTATCTGTAAGAGTAAGATATTTTGTTTGGTTGTTAGCAAGAGTTTTTCTAACACTGACCACTGTGGTTCTCTGGTGCTATGGGTAAAAGTATCCCTTGACACTAGAATTCCAGAAAATGTACAGTAGGTATTATTTTTGCAAGCTTTAAGATCTTTCGTGTGTGTGTGTGTGTGTGTGTGTGTGTGTGTGTGTGTGTGTGTGTGTTTGTAAACATGTTCAAGATAATCTGGTATTTTAATGCATAGAGCTGTTAGCATTATAGTAAAGAGTTATCTGGCATAGCGAAAATGTAAATCTCTTGAGGACTTAGGTTTTTTTTTTTTTTTAAAGGAGAAATCTGCACAGTTGTAAAAAGTTAAATGTTGTCATAACTTTGCTCTTGGCTTTAATGAGCTTCTTACCCAATGGGTTTTCTTTTTGGTGCTAATATGTGAGAGATATTGATTTGTTGTTCCTTATATTGTTTCTGTGGCTAGTTATCCTCCCTAATTTCTCATGTTTTCCCTTCCAGTTGGGAGAAAAAACTGCTCCCAATGACATCTGATACTGGCAACCCCTTGGTAAAATAGCTAAGCCTTCAAGTCTCTGGATAGGCAGGGTCAGAGACCCTACTCAGCTTGAAGCAGTTACAGAAGATGGATCTTCCCTCATCAACACTTTTTAAAATCAAGGGACCAAAGTCATTTTTGGGAAAATGAGGCAGGATAGATGAGAGGAATAGGCATGGAAAACAGTGGTAATAAGTACAGACCCCCTGGAGTGTGAAGACCCACACTCTGAGGGATGGGTACAGGCCCAAGCCTTATAGGTATGCCCAGGAAATCCTTGCCTGATTGGAGAACATCTGGTTACTAAAAGTTGTTGCCCTGATACATTGCCCTGGGCCACTACCTGAGAAGTTGCCTTAAAAATCAGTGGGGTGGCTGGGAATGTGGTTTAGTGATAGAGTGCTTGCCATGCATGCATGAAGCCCTGGATTCAATATCTCAGTACCACATAAACAGAAAAGGCTGGAAGTGGTGCTGTGGCTCAAGTGGTGGAGTGCTAGCCTTGAGCAAAAGAAGCTCAGGGACAGTGTCCAGACCCAGAGTTCAAGCCCCAGGAATGGCAAAACAAAAAAACAAAAACAAAACAAAACAAAGAAACCACCTATGGGGCTCCTAAGTATCTTATTGTTCCTGGCCTTGGCCTGCCCTCCACACCAGCGTACTCAGAGGAAACAACCAGAAAGGCATTGGGAAATAGATTTCACTAAATTTAGGCCCCAGCCTTAGGTAAAGTTAATAATGCTTCCTTAATTTAAGTCTCTGCAGAACTTGCAGCTACCTCAGCAGGAGGTTTATAAACAAGTTTGGGAGACACAACTATTGCTGTGTCCAACACGTATCTTCCAACCTGGAGATTCTATCTGGGTTAATAAGCTAGTCAAGAACGGCCTCACAGGCATCTGGAAGGGTCTCTACATCATCATCCTGACCCACCCCCACCTTGGTAAAAGTAGACAGGACTCCTACATGGCTCCATCACATGACACTATGGACTTGAACCTAGGCCCTTGGACTGGTCTAACCCCACCCAATGGCTCCTATCTTACTCTGAGCTTCTGTTTTCTGCCCTCTTTGCCTGAAAAGCTGCAGATCCTTCTACCCCATGGTCCTTCTTCTGTGGGTCTGGGCACTCTCCTCGCTCTTGCCTACCCATCTGCCTCCTTATAGGAGTAGAGACCAGTGAAGTCAACAGGAAAAAGATGACCTGATGGTCAAAGCTGATTGTGGAAGGGTGAGGTCCTTGTCATGGGAGGAATGCAAACATGATGCAAGCTCTTGGTTAGAGTGTGTGGGGTTTGTGCCTGCCATGGAAACACACAAATCCAAGATGGCTTGGGTCAGAGGGAGAAGCACCTAACTTAATGGAGCTGTGGTTCCATCCCCAGGCTCAGGCTGTGCAACTGGCATGTCTGTTTGTCCTGGGTGAGGTCACTTAAGTACCATCTTCAGACTCTCCTGAAAGGCAGCAAATCCAGACCTTCTCAGTCCTTTTTGGGTTGGTTTTTAGAGGCACAAAGTAAAGGCCTAGCAACCACAGGATGATGCCAATGCTGATAATTTTTATGACCAGTAATATTGAAACCTTTCAGGGTCTCTCTCTCTCTCTCCTCTCTCTTTCTCTTTCTATCTCTTTTTCTCTCTCTCAAGTACTAGGACTTATACTCATGGTCTGGGTGCAGTCCCTTGGCTTTTTCACTCAAGACCAATGCTCTACCACTTGAGTATAACTCCACTTCTGTTTTTTTTCTTTACTGGCTAATTGGAGATTAGGAGTCTCATGGATCTTCCTGCCTAGGCTAGTTTCAAATCATGATCCTTGGATTTCAGCTGCTTGAGGTGTCTAGGATTACAGGCATGAGCCACCAGTGTCCAGTTTTCTGGGTTTTACTGAAAACCTGACCACAATGTGTATTTAATCAGTAAAGATCAAATGAAGCCAACAGAGAGATGTATTTTGTTTAAACAATTTTTTTGGTGGTATTCGGATTTCCTAGGCAGGCACTCTATCATTTAAACAATGCCCTTTTTTCTTCAGTTAATTTTTTATTTTGTTCCAGTCCTAGGGGTTGAAATCAGGGTCTGGGCTCTATCTCTGAGCTTTTGGCGTAAGCCTAGCACTCTGCTACTTTGAGCCACAGCTCTATTTCTGGCTTTTGGTAGTTAGAGATGAGTCTCATGGACTCTCCTGCCTGGGCTGGCTTTGAACTGTGATCCTCTGATCTCATCTTCCTCAGCAGCTAAGCTTATAGGTTTGAGTCACCAGCACCCAATGTACTGGCGTTTTGACTCAGGGACTCAGTTTTCCTAGGCAGGCACTTTACCACTTGAACCATGCTCTTTCTTTACTCTAGTTAAAATTTTTTTGTCAGTTGTGGGGCTTGAACTCTGGGCCTGGGAGCTGTCCCTCAGCTCTTCAGCCACAGGGCCACTTCTGGCTTTTTCTGGTGGTTTATTTGAGATAAGAGTCTCACGGACTTTCCTGCCTGGGCTGGCTTTGAACCTTGATCCTCAGATCTCAGCCTCTTGAGTAGCTGGGATTACAGTCGTGAGCCACCAGTGCCCTGTTCTAGTTAAATTTAAAGTAGGCTTTCATGTTTTTATTTCTGTTTTTTTTTTTTTTTTTTGGCCTGGCACCAGAGCCTCCAGATCTCTGCTTCCCAAATGGCTAAGGATTACACCCTTGACCCTAAAAGTGTATTTTGAACTGGTAGCCCTCCTGTTTTATCCTTCTTCATTGATCATTGAAGTATACCACCATGGCCAACTAAAAGTGAAGTTGGAAATGCAAAATCCTCCACAAAATGGGTTGGACAATGGCTACTGATGATAGCAATATATGGAAAGTCCTTGTAAGCAAGGAAGCTGTGGGCCCAGAGTGGGCCACAAGAGGGCACCCTGTCCCCTTTCTCCCTGGGTATAAAGGCTCTATGGATGGCCTATTCAAAAAAATTGTCTTGGGCCTCTGTCCTAAGCAGTGCTATGACTTGTGACTAGGGCTGGGGTTCTAATTCCCTCCCCAGGAACAAGTCCTTTGGGGGGGGTGGCCTTTAGAGATGGGCTTGAAATTGTCCTTCTGACCAGCTGGGCCCGCACACTGTGTCAGCATGCCAGCCCTGCAAGTGCGAACTTTGCTGTCCTCACAGCAGACATTCTCTGGAGTCTTGTACACCATGCTATCTGGCACCAGGCATGCATCTGAACCCCAGAGATGCCTTTGGGCAGGTACTGAGGGGAATGACAGTAGTGCCTGTGGGGGGATAGCTTCTGTTCTTCCTGGCCATACCTCCTCTCCATCCTAAGAGCAGATCAGAGTTGGGCTAATGGCCTGCGGTCCCCAGGGATCAAACATCCACAAGAAGTGAATTGGCCTCACAGAGTTTAGACTCAGTTTCCCATTTGACCTGGTCAATGACAACTTTGGGACTGAAGGAAATGGGTCTCTGACTGATTATGGTTAGACTCCAAATGCGCTGTGTCCCATGGCTAAGCCTTGGGATACTCCCTCCCCTCCTCTCTGCACTGGAATGCTCCTGAGACTGAGGGTGGCTATGTAAGCACCTGGAAAGGTGGGAACACCTGGCAATCTCTCTCTGTCTCTGTCTCTCTCTGTGGTGTGCTGGTCCTGGGGCTTGAACTCAGGGCCTGGCCACTGTTCCTGAGCGTTTTTGTTCAGGGCTAGTACTCTACTACTTGAGCCATAGCTCCACTTCTGGCTTTTTGGTGGTTCACTGGGGATAAGAGTCTCACAGACTTTCCTTTCAGGCTGACATTGAACCTTTATTTTCAGATCTCATCCTCCTGAGTAGCTAGGTACAAGCTTGGAATGATCTTAGCTGGGTCTTCTGGAAGTTTCTGCCCTTGTCTTCCCCTTTGCCCCCACTTCTATGCTCCCATAGGGGAGAAAAACAAACAAAAGAGAACACAAACCAAGGGTCTAACATTTTATTACTGTCACAGGGTAGAGGAGAGAGTTGCGGATTAATGAAAGCATGCTTGTTTTCTTCTCTTCTGGAGAGACAGCCCGACTGGTCAAATGGGGCTGGGGCTATGACATGATGCTTAAAGAACATAAACGTTAACTTGATGTGATCTCAGCTCCCTACCTCCTTAGCTGTGTGACCGTAGGGAGGCCTGGGCCACGGCTGCCTTGGCTGTGACAATGAGTGTGGTGTAGCACCTGCCTCACTGGGTTCTGAGGACTGAGACTAGGGTCGCCATGTATTTAGCACAGTGCAGATGAAAGTCAGTGAGCAGAAGCGATCATTATCACCCATGAGCACATTTCTGTTTCCACGATCGGGCCTGCAGCCTCACAGGGGCGAGCCTGCATGGGGCTCATTTCACAGGTATCTTCAATGAGCCTGATAGAAAGCAGCTTGGGGTACCACGGGAGCCACTCAGCTCCTGGGCAGTGAGGACTTGAGCTCAGATTGAGCATTAGAGGACATGGCAGGAAAAGCATAGGGAATGTTCTAGAGTTGCACCTGGATCTCATCAGAGCTTTGATCATGCGGTCAGTTAGTACTCCCTACATATGGGGGGCATTCCCTATCTTTTACAGTTTTTGCTTTTGGCTAAGATGTTGCCAGAGGCCACAGAACTTGAATTAATTTGTGGCTGTCTGGGTAACCTTGGGCTGGTCACTTTACCTCTCTGAACCTAATTCCATGGACCCCAGTGGAGAATGACACCAGGCTTTTGGGAGAAATGTAAACTGTAAGGCATTGAGGCATTGATGGTAGTGAGAGAGTGGATAAGGCTTAAGTAGGCCATTGGCTCATAAATGATTTTGTGTGTGTGTGTGTGTGTGTGTGTGTGTGTGTGTGTGAGATGGTATTGGTAGTGGTGGTGGTGTCAGAGTTCCTGCAGTGGAAAGAATCATCAAAGAGGGCATGTTTTCTACCTTCCCTTTTTTTTTTGTCAGTCCTGGGTCTTGAACTTGGTGCCTGAGAGCTTTAGTGGTCAAGGTATGTACTCTAAGCTTTAGTGGTATGTACACTAAGCTTACATGGTCAAGGTATGTACTCTACCACTTGAGCCACAGCTCCATTTCTGGCTTTTTTGCTGGTTAATTGGAGAGAAGACTCTCTTGGCCTTTCCTTCCTGGGCTGGCTTTGAACCACAATCCTCAAATCTCAGCCTCCTGAGTATGGAGGACTGCAAGTGTGAGCCACCAGCGCCTGTCGAAATGCACAGTCAGATGCACAGTCTTTTATCTGATTTATCAAACTTAAGCCCTTGTGTGCATGTCTGAGTACCTGGCCATGTGGATACAATCCTGTGGCCCCCATTACAAGCCCTGCAGGGAAGGGGTGAGGCGGAACAGCCAAAAGGAAGGAAGGATGGAGTGGCTCCTCCTCCACCCAGCCTCAGCTGTGCAACTCGGGACACGTGTCCCAAGAGTGGAAGAGCGCTGACTTTCCCACACAGGGATGTTACGAAAGGGACACAGTGGAAAGAAAAGCAACTTAAAGGTCAACAATGTGGTTCGCAAGCCCTCTTACCTCCAGAGGCCGGCCTTCTCCTGGCCCCTCATGTTCCCTGGGGGTGTTGGGAGCAATGCCGGGGTGGGAAGGAGGTGGATTCAGCGGTTAAGCCATGACCTCAAGAACAGTATTTCCAGGAATCCCCATCTTAGCATCCAAGGGATTCCTGGGAAAACTGGACCGTGAGGACAAGGTGGGAGAGTGGCCTTCAGCACCAGGGCCGGCCATGTAGGTCTCTAGGGACCTGCTGGCATAGTCTTCTGCATCCAGTCCCAGCCGGAGGAGCCAGCAGGGGGTGCTACACCATGCAAGATGCAGCTCACTGCTCTGGGAAGAGTGGCTGGAAATTGGAGGGCCCTTGGTGGTCAAGGGTCAGATAGTGATGTTGATCAGAAACCATCTAGAACCTTCTCTCTCCTTCCCCCCATCTTTAGGCCATGAATATTCCGGGTCTCTGGCGGGTGGGGCGGGGGGGGGGGTCGGGGAGTGAATTTAAGTCAAGACAGGCTTTGTTTGGCAACTTTCTCATTGACAACTTCCATCAAGTACCTTAATCTCTGAGCCTCTGCAGTTCTTGATTGTAAAATGGGGTTGGGTAGGACCTGCTGGACATAGAGAAGACTGGGGGTGGAGAAGGGCTGTCTACTGGGTTAATGGGAGTGTCTGAGTCTGCCTTTGCTACAAGTGACCCAGGATATAAAAATGAGACCAAGGTTGGGGCTCAGAAAGGGAAAGCCCTGACTCATAGCTCAGGACTTTAGTCTGAATGTGTTTTTTAGGAATTGTCTGATCAGTTGGGTTGTAGCACTGAATCATGAGTAGTGGCAGCCAGGACTTAGTGTAGAGGACTCTGAAGCTGCATCTGAATGCTGCTAGAATCATGGATGCCATACTAGGTATGGTGGTACCTGCCTGTAACCCCAGCTGAGGCAGGAAGGATTACAAATTTGAGGCCAGCCTGGACTATATCATGCAACACTGTTTCCAAATACAAAATGGAGCCCCTAAACCAATGCCTTGATTGATTAGCAATGTATGCTGAGGAGCTTGGAAGTAGAGAGAAGAGGCAGGGTGCTGGGTGCTGGGTGCTGGCCACTACTGAGTGATCCCAGTACCTCATAGTTCAGATGGACAGTCTGGGAACACAAGAGTCAAGACTCACACAGATCACAAAGCCAGTAGTGACACTGGTAAACTTGAGCCCAGGAACTTCGCCAGAACTGCAAGCTGGTGATGAAAACACCTTTTCCTTTTAGTTCATCCCCCCCAGCACCACTTACCAGGTCCAGCTGATGACTGCAGAGCAACTTCTCCCTTCCCGAGCTACAGTGCTTCATCTCAGACTCCCAACTGACCAGAGATGCAGCACTGCACCTCAGGCTGGGAGACAGGGTGCAGCGGGTCTCCGCTGAGGTGGCATGGCAGGACCGGCTTCTTCCTGGGCAGGAGAGAAGGCATCAGAGTGGGTCTCAGCCCCTGGCCCAGGGCAGCCCAGAGCCCGCGATAGCTGCTCCAGTGCTGTTTCCTGTCCTTAACCTGCCATTAGAGTCTTCTGGGACCGAACTTCAACCTTCTTTCCTTTTATAGCTTGAGATAGGATCTCAGAGGCTGAGATCTGAGGATCAAGGTTCAAAGCCAGCCTGGGCAGACAAATGTGAGACACCCTTAATTCCAATTAGCCACCAAAAAGAAAGAAGTGGACCTGTGGCTCAAGTGGTAGAGCACCAGTCTTGAGCAGAAAAAAAGCTAAGGAACGGCCCTCGAGCCCCAAGTTCAAGCCTCAGTAGCAGCACAAGCAAATCAAAGTAAACAGATCTCCCACAGAAATTGGAAATGGAGCCCAAGACAAGCTACAGGAGGCCAGGAAGGTGCAATCTCTCCTGCTCTGTTACTGGAGACAAAGTACTTCTGAGGTTCGGCTTAGGGGCTGGCCTGCCCGAGGTATCCCATCCAAAGAAATGGCTTCCTCAACTCTGGAATTGTCTTGCAGAAACTCTTTTCAAAACCCACTTAAACTGGAGAAGAGTCCAATATCGTCATGACTATGGGTCACAGACAGCCTGTCCACTTCACTCCCCACAGCTCTCACTGGCCCTGAGTGACCAGGGACAGGGACATTTCAGGAGGTATCCAAGGAGGGCTGGCCCAGCAAAACACTGAGGACAGTCCCTGCCTTTACTTAGGCACAGATGGTCCCAGGGCCCCTTTCTCCTCCACTTTTGGCCTCCAAGGACTGCCAGAGGAATAGGTGACCGGGGGGCCACAACACTAACTTCCTTGGGAATGGAGTGACTCAGTTGTACCCTGCCAATTCTCTTAAGTTCTGTGGCCTGCAGGGAGAGCCTCAGTTCGCCTCTGTCCTGCCTGTGACTCCTTCTGCTTTTCCCTTATCACAGCCCGGGCCCCAGGCCCAGGGCCTGGCAGGCCACAGTGTTTAGCTAACATGCAACAGCCTTGTTTCCTTTCACAGTATTTATTTTTAACTATAAACACTGTGATGGTTTTCCATTTGTAATAACCAGTTCTGCTTATATATTTAAAGGGGTGGAGCTTACATTTTAAAATATTATGCGTGCATGAAAAATTATAAAAGAGATGACATCCCCTCCTCATGAATCTTCAGGGCAGCTGGTAAGATGGCAGAGATGCAATCACCTCTGAGGAGTACCGGGAAGCAAAGGCGGCCATTCCAGCCCCCTAGGCCTCCGGGGCCTCAAGGCCTGGCCTCTGCCAGGGAGTAGTGGCTGAACCAATCTTGGGATAAGGAACCCTGGAAGGAGCATGGGAAGTAGGCAGGAGGTAACTTGATTCTCTAGGGAAATGAAGGCTGGATTAGGGCTGTGGCCTTTGGCCTTTGTCCCTTACCTGGCTCTAGGCTGCCTAGTTCTGTCCCTTGGAATCTAGAATGATCTTGTGGATGGTGACTGTAATGAGAGGAGAGTGGTCATTACTGAACCTTTTAATTTTCCAAATCTCCACACATCTGTTAAAACTTCCTGGGCATGGAACTTTCTAAAGGACACAGGGCAAAGAACGGTGCTGGGATTCCTAACTTAGAAAGGCTCGCCCCAGAGTACCATCACTGGGTGTCACGCCATGTGTCATTCACCCCCCCCCCATCAGTTCCCCAGTCCTCAGGGCTTGGGACAAGGTCTCCTCCTTGCAGCTATTCTGTGTGTCCAGGGAGAGAGGGCCAGACACTCATGAGGTAGCCCTTGCCAAAGCACAGCACAGTCAGGCTGAGGAGGAAGGAAGGCCTGCCTGTTAGGAACCTGTAGAGCAGACCCAAGTGGACACAGATGCTCCTGCCCTAGATGAAGCTAGGAAGGCTTCCTGGAGGAAGGGGAGGTGGTGGCTGGGCTGAAAGGGACAGAAGTGCAGGATGGTGGCCCTGAAGTGTTCCTGGCTTTCTGGTTCCAGGAACACTTCTGAGTCTTGCCTATTTGGTGACAGGCAACCAGGCTTGTCTTGTCTTCCCCCCTCCTCCCAGTCTTCACTGAGAAGGGGTCTATGGGTCTCTACTTCACTTACCCAGGAAGGGCTCCTTCACATGTGGGATTCCTGATCAGAGGATGAGAGAGGCCTTTGGGAGACCGAGGTCAAAGTCAGTCCGCGTAGGCTGACTGGAGGTGGTGGAAGCAGGCCGGCTCAGGCTTTTACCTGACGGTCCATCATGGTGCTGGCTGGCTGTAGCTTGGGCCTGCTCCAAGGAGGATGGACTGCTTGCCTGTGTCTTCAGGAAGTGTCCCTGGGCTGGGGGACCCTCTGTCTGCTCAGGAAGCTCTGTGGAGGGAGGCGGGGAAGGAGAGAATAAACAGTGCTGTCTGGGTTTTCTCTCTTGCCAGGCCTAGGCGGGGAGCCTCCCTAGAGCCTTCCCTTATATGGCTGGGCTGCTCCCAGCTAGGAGCCAGCCATCTCCCCCCCCCCCCCCCCCCCCCCGCTGCTCACAAGGGCCCAGGCCACCCTGGGTCTGCCGCTGCTGGTGGATTCCAGATGTGTACCAATACAAACCGACTCCTGCCTTGACCTCCAGCTGCTCTGGGATAGGTTTATCTGGGCTAGGGCTGCAGGAGAGGAGCACTAGAGAGGTGGGGTTTCCTGGTCCTGACCTCATTCCTGACTATGTGGCCTTGGCCAAGCCCATTCCTTCTTGGGGCCTCAGTTTCTCTCTGTGTCATGTGGGAGTATAGGAAAGAAGGGATCCTCAGCTATGCTATGATGTAGGAACTTATACACTGGACTTTGGTTGAGGGGAACAGGGTGGGAGATGTTACAGGACCTGACCACATCTATCGGACTAAGAAGGAAGTGAGGTGGGATTTGAACGTGGGGCTGTTTGACATGAAGGTCTGGTTCTGTATAGATTGAGTGGTCAGCTCCTGTTGGTGGAGATATTCAGCCGTCATCCATGCCCTACAAAGAGATTGCTCTGGAGCCACTGTCCTGGAAAACCAGAGAGGCCTAATGCCTGATGACCCAGTCCAAAAGGAGACAGTTCCATTAAGCAATGGTAGCAAAGGGCCATAGGTCATTCATCTGGTGTATTTAGTCATTACACAGGCCTGGCACAGACTCAGGGCTCAGGGGAGGGGTGTTGTGAAGCCACAGAATGAAGCAGCCTCTCTGAGCACATCTGTGTCCTGGGCATAATCCTCTCATGTGCAGGGCTGGTCTAAAGGTTCAACAAAGGATTGCATCAGCTCGACACTAGTGGCTCACACCTAATCCTAGCTACTCAGAAGGCTGAGATCTGAGGATCAGGGTTAGAAGTCAGCCTGGGCAAGAAAGTCAATGAGACTGTTCTCTGAACCACCAAAAGCCAGAAGTAGAGCTGTGGCTTAAATGGTAGAGTGTCAGCCTTGAGTGAAAAAGCTAAAGGACAGCACTCAGGCCCTGAGTTCAAGCCCCAGTATTGTTGCCTGTGTGTGTGTGTGTGTGTGTGTGTGCACATGCGTGTACACACACACATACACCAATGTATCATGGTAATGGTGCTGTGGCTCAAAGTTGTAAAGTGCTAGCCTTGAACAAAAAGAGCTCAGGGACAGTACCTAGCCCAGAGTTCAAACCCCTCCTTCCTCCCCCAAAAAATGACCAGGAGAGAGGGATGGAAGGGGAGACATGGTTCAAAAAGAATTGTACTCATTACCCGATTTATGTAATGGCAACCCCTTTGGATAGAAACTCTACAATAACAATTAAAAAATAATAAGTGCATCAAAGCCACCGGTGCTTGCTGACACCACCCCATGCTGTGTCTCTGGGCTAACCACTCCCCACCATCCCTGCTGCGCAGCCTCTGGAGATGAGGGATGGGTATTCTTGGGGCCTGGGATGTGGTAGGAGCCTCAGGCTTGGCCTGGGTCGTAGGCGCGCAGCAGTAACTGTGGGAGAGGCTGTGGAAGGGGAAGACAGGAAGGAGGTGGAGATGGAGGGGGTTTTGCCGCTGGGAACAGTTCAGCCATGGGCCTCACACAAGCACTAACATCCTGTGTGCTCTTCGGCAGCCCTGGAACCTCCCTCACCCCATCTGTCATCCTGGCGTCCGCAGACCTAGGCCTCTTCCGGGGGTCGGGGCTGTCACTGCGGGGAGAGGCCGCAGCTGGCCCCTCCAGTACATGGGCCTGCTTAGTGTCAGGCAGACGTCCTGGGGCTGATGAGGGGGCGTCTGCAGCCCTCCTAATGCAATTTGCTTAGACGGTGTGTGCAGCACATTGGCTAGCGAGTGAGCCGGGGTGTGCACATTCACGCACACGTGTGAGCCACGCAGGGGTCAACAGGTGGGCTGTGTTAGTCAGACAGACCTGGGCCTTGGCCTGTATTCCTGGAGATGGAGCCCAGTCTGCTTTTTTTTTCCTTTTGCTCACTTTCAAAGCTTCCTCTGAGTTTTCCAGACTCCCCTTTGCCAGTGACTGTCCATGGAACTCCTTTTCTCCCGGGCTTCAGTTTCTGTCTTTGAGTATTTGTTTGTGTTTGAGCTGGTAGCGGGACTTGAATTCAGGGCTTGAGGGCTATCCCTGAGCTTTTATTTTTTCCCCTCAAGATTGGCATTCTAGCACTTGAGCCATGTCTGGCTTTTTGCTGGTTAATTGGAGGTAAGAGTCTCCCAGACTTTTTCCTGCAATCCCCAATACTCAGATTTCAGCCTTGTGAATAGCTGGGATTACAGGCATGAGCACCAGCACCTGGATTCCCCAGCTATCTTATGGAGCCTGTATTTCATGCCACCAGCTCCACTCAGAACAGGAGAGTACCTTTAACAAGTGGCGAGCTGAGAGTCCTGAGGGGCATGCGAGCTGCCTGCCCCCTGCTCCCCAGGCGATTCCCATCTGGCTTTCTTGCTTGTCCTCCCATGCCCAAGTGGTGTGGTAGCTCCCCACCATCAGTGCCCCCTTGCCTGAAAGGAACAACGGTTCCACCTGTCAGGAGGATGGAGGCCGCCTATGGCCAAAGTCCTGGCCTCTAAGCCCTGCTTGACCTGCCAGGCACTGAGGGAATGGAGGAAGGACTGGCTAAACTTCTGCGTTTCCAGGTCCCATGGAATCAGTGGTTTGCAGGTAACATCTGCCCAGCGGTGTCAGAAACAGCTCTGCAGGGCCTACCCACCCAGCTGTGCCCAGAGCCTGGGCTGTGGCCTGCCAGCTGACCACAGAATATCAGCCATTGTCAAATCTGATGTCGCTAGCTTCAGGCCGGGGCTCCCAGCAAGCCGCAGGACCTAGCTCTTCCCTGGTCTTCTCTAGAAGACCTCCCTGGCCGCCGCTTCCCTTTCTCACATATATCCTTTGGCCTCCAGGACCGTGAGCCCTGAATCTCACCTCTAGCACTTATTAGCTGGGTGACCTAGGCACTTCCCTGAGCCTGTGCTTCAGATCTTATTTGTGAAGGTCAAGTGAGCTTAGACATCAAGCGGGTGTAGGGTAAACTCACAACACACAAACCATTATGACTCCATCCCATGATGAGTGGCAGATGGGACTAGGGGGAGGAAGCTCAGAGTGGGGATGGGGCTGAAGATGGACAGAAGCATCTAGAAGAAATGAGGATTTGGGTAGTGGGGGGCTGCCACAGAGGGCCCCTCCTTGTATCTCCCCTGTGCACTTTCCCTCGGCTTCTGTTCCAAGAGTGCCCTCCACCCCCAGTCACCCCGTAGAGTTCACCAGCCTCACATGCTCCCCACTTCCTCCCCAGGGAAGCCCCCCCCAAGCCTGGGAATGCAGCTTGGGGCGGAAACAGGCGATGCAGGGAAAAGGGAAAAGAAGAGAAGAAAAGGCCAAGTAAGTCTGGAGCCCCATGTCTGGCCTGCAGTAGCTCAGGTTCTTAGTGGGAGAGTGGGAGGGGTTTAGAGAGCAGACTACTTGTGGTTCCCCTGACCCTGGCCAAAGTCTGGGAAGAATGAGGAGGATGGAGATTCTCACTTACGTGGCTGCCTGTGTGCCAGGTGTCTGGGATATGCTGCTGCCCTAGCAGTGGCTCTCCATGGGCCTCCTACTATCTAAGACTTTCCATCTGAGCCCTGCAGTCTCTATGAGTTAGGTGCTTTTCGTATCCCCATTTTACAGATTAGAAAACTGAGGCTCAAGGGCCATGTGTCACTGGAGGCAATGGCAGTTGCTCTACCTTTATTCCGTGGTATTTCTCCTCTGCATGCTGGACATTTGCTGTTCAGTTGTTGAGTTTGAACTCAGGGTCTTGCACTTTCTAGTCAAGCACTCTACCACCTGAGCCATACTCCTAGATTATTTTTCAAATAGGATCTCACACTTTTATCCCTCCCTTCCTTCCTTCCTTCCTTCTTTCCTTCCTTCCTGCTTGCCTGCCTGCCTGCCTGCCTTCAAATCTTTTATTTATGCCTCCCAGTTCACCACACCACGCTTATTTGTTAAGATAGAGTCTTGCTGACTTTCTGTCCTGGCTGAACTTGAACCTCAATCTTCCCTATCTCTATTCATGAGGATCTGGGATTTACAAGGTAGAGCCACTATGCTTAGCCCTACGTATTTTGTTTTTTTGGTGCTAGTCCTAGAAATTGAACCCAGGGCCTGGGTGTTATGTTAGAGCTTTTCTGCTCAAGGCTAGTGCTTTACCACTTTGAGCTACAGATCCATTTCCATCTTTTTAGTATTAGTTAGCTATGAGTCTCATGGACTCTCCTGCCCTGGTTGGCTTTGAATGAAATCCTCAGATCTAAGCCTCCTGAGAAGCTACGATTAAAGCATGAGCCTCTGATGTCTGGCTGTGTATGTGTTTTTAAAACGGCAAAAAAACAAATCCCTTGCCATCATAAAGGTGTTGGTTCTGTCTCTGTCCTGTCTGAATGGGAAGAGCAGCAGGCCTGGAACTGGGTCTCTTGAAGATTTGTATGCTGTGTGATCATACATAGGTGCATAATGTTGGGGAGAAGACTGGATATTATGGTGTCCAGGGTCCTCACCGGTCACATCCAGCCCTCACTCACTCCTGAAGCAAACCCCAGTGAGCAGACACGAGAGGGTTTCAGCACAGAAACCTTAAGTCTTGAGCTTTAGTAGTTCATGAATGCTAGTCTCACATCCATTGTTCAGATGAGAAAATTGGAGGCTTAGCAAAGCAGATTCAGAGACATAGGCAGTTACAGACCCAGCTGTTATTCGGCAACTGACCTGACCTCCTCTAGGCCTGGAGAGATCATTATCATCAGATATTAGAGGGGCCCCAGGAGGAAAGTGGGAGAAAAGAGGGCCGTTAAATTCCCTTGGCTTTGAAGATGGAATAATCATGACTTCCTTCTCCAAATAGCTTTTGGCCCTTCCAAGAACCAGATGGCGGATGTTTGGAATGTATGCTGTAAACAGTGTTTTCGAAGTGGGGGAGGCGGGGTGCACATTCTCCAAGCATCAGAAAGAAGATCTGAGGTAAGCAGGGGGCTGGAGAGAGAGGAGAGGTGGATGTGAAAAGATTTGGGGGAGTGAGGAGCAGGGAGGAGGAAGAAGGAGAAAAGAGATGAGAGGTGGGAAGAGAGGGAGAGCCAAAGGGAAGGTATGCTGATAGGGTGAGCAGGAGAGTAAGATAGAGAGGGAGGCAGAGTGAAGGAGAGTAGATGAGCCACGGAGAGGGCTCTAGGGTGCAGGCAGGACAGCCATCTTGAGATCAGGAACAAGCCCTTGAGTTTTCTAAAAATAGCTCAGCCTTTCCCTCAGCTGGGGCTGGCAGCAGGGATGAGAGAGGCATGCTTGCCCTTTTATGGTAAGAAATGTTCAGATGCTCAGAGGGAAGCTGGGCAGAAGCCTACAGTCTGGATGCAGCCCAGCAAATAGGTCTTGGTAGGACAGGGATGGTAGGGTGTGACTTGGTGGGATTTTCTGGTCTGGTACCAATCATCTGTGAAGAGAGGGCTGATGTGAGGTGCAGCAGGGGCTGCCCCCACCCCCAAACCACAGCAATCTCAGAAGATGTCTCACATTAGAGAAGATGGGCTACTAGAGACATCTGGTCTACCTGGTCTCCCTGTTCGATGCAAGAGGAAACAGATCCAAATGGGAGGAGATCGTGTGGGCTTATTCCTTTTCTGGGAATTTGAACTGTCGAGGTAAATTGGCGGCGGGCCTATAAGATGTCAGTAAGGTCCATGGAAAGAGCACTGATTTGGGAATTAAGAGACCCAGGTCCACTTCCAGTTGGCACAGGACTTGTCTTGTGACCTTGAGCCATCTGCTGAGCCTTTCTGGTCTTAGCTTCCTTGTTAGCTTTTTATCTTGCTGAGAACTTCATTATAGAAAATGCACAGTGTACTCGCTTCCCAAGCTGGCCCACTTCTGATGCCAAGCCTGGGAGGGCACAGTCAGAGAGAAGACCCCAGGTGGATTGTGGATAGAATCCCTACTTCTCTGGCTAGCTGGACACACTAAGGCCATGAGAACCTCATGCTAACGATCATGAGGAGAGCTGAGACAGAGCAAGAGCAGAACCTAGCACCCTGCCGCTAGTCCCAGGTGCTTTTCCCACCTGCCGCTGCCAACAACTAATGCCATCAAGGGACTCTCTGGGTATAGTAGCCAAATGTGCCTCCTCCATAAGCTGTCATCTTCTGAATGCTTCTCAGAGATGAGAGGTGCTGGCTGGCTTCCTGCCTTTCCTTGTCCCGATGTTAACATCATCTCCATTTTTGGCTGGAAAGCTCAAAAGAAGCCCAGGAGGAAGTGGCCACTTTGGCAAGATGATCTTGAGCCAGTCACTCAGATTTGTATGTCTTGGGACGTCAGGCCAGAGGCTCTGATGGGCTTTGTTTACTGATTTTGTGCTGCTGCTAGAGCTTGAATCCAGGGCCTTGCCCTCTTGCTTGGCTTTTTCACTTACAGCTGATACTATATCACTTGAGCAATGAATGCCTCCTGTCCCAACTTTTGGCTGGTTAGCTGGAGATAGAGTCTCATGGGTTATTCTGCCTATGCTGGCTTTGAACCTTGATCTACTACTTGTCAGCCTTTTTTTTGTATCTAGGATTATAGATTTGAGCTGCTGACATCGGGCCCTGATGGCTCAATGTTTTGGACTGAAAACTTGGACTATTTGTTAAAATATTCACTAGCTTACTTAGATGAGCTTTACAGTTGTAGGAAGCAGAGAAACATTGCCCAAGGGCTCCAGTAGCCTCACCCTGAAATCCTTCTGCTTTTTTGCTTTGTTTTGTTTTCAAGCCCCAGGAAGTCCTGGGGCTTGAATGAAGCTCAGGGCCTCATGCTTTCACTTAGCATGTTGGCATAAGGCTGGCACTCTACTGCTTGAGCCACACCTCCACTGCTAGCTTCTTGCTGGATAGTTGGAGTTAAGAGTCACTCAGATTTGTCTGTCTGGGCTGGATTTGAACCATCATCCTTAGATCTTAGCCTCCCGAGTAACTAGGATTACAAGCATGAGCTACCAGCACTCAGCTAACATTCTGCCTTTATTCTAGTCACCCCTGAGCTGACTCTTAAAGCCCAGCTTGAACCCAGGCTTAGGCAGCTCTGATTCTGAGCTTCCAGAGATACTTGCATCTTGACAGGCACCCTCTCCAGGCCTAGTTAGGCCCATGCCTTTTACCATTTGACCATCTGCCTCCCTGGTCCCTGGAAGCTATGCATCCCTTCTTCTGACTCAGCCCAGGGAAGGAAAAATACTTGCCTTTCTCCTTCCTCCTTCCTTCCTCCCTCCCTCCCTCCTTCCTTCTCCTCCTTCCTTCCTTCCTTCCTTCCTTCCTTCCTTCCTTCCTTCCTTCCTTCCTTCCTTCCTTCTCCTTCCTTCCTTCCTTCCTCTTTCTTTCTTTCTCTCTCTCTCTCTCTTTCTTTCTTTCCCATAAGACTGTAACTCAGGGCCTGTGCATTGTCCCTGAGCTGCTTTTTCTCAGGGTTATCATTCTGTTTGAACCACAGCTCCACCTCTGGCTTTTTCTGTGCTTAATTGGATATAAGAGTTTCATGGTTCAAGCCCCATGATTGACAAAAAAAGAAGAAAAAGAGTCTCATGGACTTTCCTGCCCAGGCTGGCTTTGAACCATGATCCTTAGATCTCAGCCTGCAGAGTAGCTAGGATTACAGGCATGACCATCGGCTAGATACTTGTTTTACTTTTAGGTCTCCTGTGACATCCTGCCTAGCACTGGGAGAAAGGATGGAACAGAAAAGAGAAGGGGGAAGGGCATCTCAGTTCTGAATTAGCAGCTTTTTTAGGATGCTGCTGGAATTTCTCTGCAGCCTCTCTGGAGCCCGTGAACAGGGCTCCCAGAAGCCTCCCTTCCATCTTGCTGCCAAATGGTCCCCAGGGACCTTGTTCTCACAATCTGACTCCTGATCTCTTTGCTCAGGCCTGGGGTCTCTTGGGAAGGGCAGAAGGCAACAGTGGGGTATAAAAGGAAGTTGTAGAGGTGGGGGAGGAGGGGAGTTAGAGAATCCCAAGAGGTTCTTGTACAGTCAGGGCAGAAGTGATACTATGTCTAACTGGAATGTGATACTCAGACAGCCTGGGGCCCCAACTTCCCGCTGGGCCCTGGCAGCCAGGCTGGTGGTAGGAAAGACTGTGAGGTCTCTGATGCTTGACTCTGTCTGTGACAGCCCTGTAATTCTACATGCCTTTAGTGACAGGACTGACCACTTCCAAATCTTCTTGTCCTTCTCTGGACAGACTATATCCCACTGTCATCTGCTTCTGCGGGGTTCCCTGCCCTGGATTCTGGGCTGCAAATAAGTTCTAGCTCAGCTGGGCCAAGCCTGTAATCCTAGCAACTCAGGAGGCTGAGGTCGGAGGATCATGGTTCAAAGCCAATCAGGGCAGGAAAGTCTGCAAGACTCTTATCTCCAATTAACCACCAGAAAACCAGAAGTGGCGCTATGGTTCAGAGTAGTAGAATGCTAGCCTTGAGTGGAAAAGCTCAGGAACAGCACCTGGGCCCTGAATTCAAGCTCCACACTGACAAAAAACAATTAAAAAATGCTCCAGCTCTTCAGCAAGCTGTTGAGAGGTTTGAAGTTGGTGATTATAGAACATGGCTTCAGGTGTCTCCTCCCCTGTGAAATCTCCTTTCTCCACCACCTGATCTCTGAGTATTACCTGATGTCCTGCTCACTTCCCTGCCTGGGGCTCTTGCCCAACAGTAACAAGCCTAAAGAAAGGGATCCAAGAAGTAGAGGTATGGCTCAATAGTAGAGCACCAGCGGGGAGTGAAAAAGCCAAGTGAGAGTGCAAGGCCCCGAGTTCAAGCCAAGTACCAACACGCACACAGAGACAGGCACACAGAGACACGCACACAGAGACACACACAGAGACACACAGACATGCACACAGAGACACGCACACAGAGACACATAGAGACACACACACAGAATTACATTGAAATATTGTCAGGTGTTAGTGGCGCACATCTATAATCCTAGCTACTCAAGAGGCTGAGATCTGAGGATGATGGTTTAAAGCCAATCTAGGCAGAAAAGTTCCTGAGACTCTTCAATTAACCAGCAAAAAGCCAAAAGCAGAGGGGTTGTCTAAGTGGTAGAGCATAAAGTCCTGAGTTGAAGCCCCAAGAAAAACAGAAAAAGGTACTGACAGCCAAGAGGACTTTTTTTCCAAGTTAGGAGCTTTTTTCTGACTAGCAAAACCATTCCACAACCCAGCCTTCCCCTTCTGCAATCTCTAGCCTCATGAGTCTTCAGTTCCAGCCCTAAGGGCCGCTCTACTCTCTCTTTGCACCCCCATCTTTCCTCTTCTGTCCCCTGGAGTGTCCTGCTGTCCTGGCCACCTCCAGGGCAGGGGCTTCTCCCACTTTTCATGTACCCGCTGTCCACATTATACACTGGATGGCCTGGGCTGTTCCCATGCAATGGAGCAGGGCCCCATAGGCTCACAGGCCAGGGGGCTTTGCAGGGGTGCTGACTGCAGAGCCAGGGCCTGGTCCCAGTGTCTGGTCTCCTCCTCTTGTGCAGCTCATCTCGGGGTCTGCTGGGCCCCATGGGTAGTGAGTCATATGCCTGAGGCCTGCAGGCTCTGGAAAGGCAGCTCCTGTCTGAGCGGTATCAGAGCCTCATCTCAAGACCAGCAGCCTTTTTTCTGTGTGATTTTGCTGGAGGCTGGGGAGAGGCTAGTTGGGGTGCATGGGGAGGGGGTGCAGGATGATTTACAGTTTGGCACTCTCTGTTGTTAAGTAGTGGGGTGCCTCCCAGTCTTGGCTTAGCTCACTGCCTCTCCAGTGGCTGATGGACTAGGTGGGAAAAGGGGCAGCCCGGGGCTGATATGTTCCCAACACATGCTGGCCCTGTTGGGCAGAGGTTTAGCTGGGGTCTACATGTTCAGCCCTGAGTGTGGTTGAGGATCAGGGGACTCTGTTCTCTCACTGTAGCAGCGGATGCTTAGTCTAGAAGGCAGCTTCCCCAAATGCCACAGGTTCTTCCTATCAGGCAGGTGAAAGGCAGAACTGGTCTGGCTCACACACCAGCTGGGATGGTTCTACAAGGTAGCATTTTTAGGTACAAGGTTCTGGAATCAGCCAGACCTGGAATGGAGTCAGCTTGACCTTTTATAAACTCTTATGACTTTGGGAAAATGGCTGAACCTCTCTGAGCCTCTAGATGCACTGAGAGATAATGCTACTTACCTCGGAGTACTGGGCAAAGGATGGGGCACAGGAGACAACCTGATATATGTTGCAGTGGGAATTGAACCCAGGCCTTCATGCATACTGAGCAAATGCTAAGCTGCATCCCTAGCCCAGATATTATTATGATTCGTTTTTAAATACACAGGACAGGGAAGTTTATTTCCCCATACCCAAAAAAGAGCTGGAGGTTCCCCTCTATGTAGGAAGCTGCCAATAGTAATCATAGTGGAGCAGCTATTTTTATTGAGCACTTACTATATGCTGGTCATTGTTTTAAGGGTTCCCAGAACTTTAGCTTGTTTAATCCAGACAACTTGATAAGCTGGTGAGGTAGAAACTCTTTTGTCATTCCTGCTTCCCATAGCATGTCAGAAATGGCCCTAGGTCCTACAGCTGCTTTAAGGTGAATACAGGATTCAAATCTAGGAAGCTGTGTCCCAAGTAGCCCTTGTGCCTTTGTTCTACTCTCTCAGCATTTAGCCCCTCCTTGCTCCATGCCCTCATCTTGCAGACACAGGGATTCCCCCAATCCCAGAAGAGAGCCTGCACAAGGGGCTTGAGTCTGGTGCTGGTAACTCATGACTAGCTATTCAGGAGGCTGAGATGGGAGGCTCATGGTTCAAAACTAGGCCAGAAGCAGAGCTGGGACTCAAGTGTAGAGTATTAGGTCTTGAGTGAAAAAATCTAAGGAACAGCACCCAGGCCATGAGTTCAAGCCCCAATAAGAGAAAAAAAAAAAGGAGGGGAGGGGGCGGGGAGAAGGGGCTTAGATGAGCTGGACTCTGTGGGCTAGAGTGTTGCCCCTCCAGGCACACTTGGAATTGGAGAAAAGGTTTCTATTTGGTGACTGTGGCTGCCAAGAAACCTCTTTTGCAAGCAGAGGAGGGACGGGCCTCGTTGATCTTGCAATGTGTGGTGGTGAGCGGGGCTCTGTGGGGCTGTCTAGACAGGCTGTTAATGGGCGGCAGCCACTGTGGGCTCTCTCCCCCAAATTCCTGCATCTCACCAGGTCCCCCAGGCGACCTCTAGTTGGACCAGGGCCACTGTATACTGTTGGGCTGGGGGAAGGCCACATGGGCAGTGCCCATTCTACCCCAGGGCCTGAGTCAGTGTCTGCAGCTCGGGTGCTCTGCTGGGGCAGATGTTGGATTCCAATGGACATGGCGAGACAGCATCCTGCAGAATACACACACACACACACACACACACACACACAGACACACACACACACACTACAACACTACATTTTTTTTCTTTTTTGCTGGTACTAGGGCCAGTGCACTGTCCTTTAGCTTTTTTGTGCAAAGCTAGTGTTCTACCCCTTGAGCCACAGCTCTACTTCTAACATTTTGGTGATTGATTGGAGATAAGAGGCTTACAGGAGCTGGGAAGGTGGCTCAGTGGTAGAGTGCTTGCCTCGCATGCATGAGGCCTTGGGTTTGATTCCTCAGCACCACATACACAGAAAAAGCCGAAGTAGCTCTAGTGGTAGGGCACTATCCTTGAGCTGAAGAGCTGAGGGATGGCACCAAGGCCCAGAGTTCAGGCCCCACAACCGACAAAAAGAAAAAAAGAAAAAAGAGCGAGAGGCTTACAGACTTTCTTGCTTGGGCTAACTTTGAACTGTGATCCTCAGATCTCAGCCTTCTGAGTAGCTAGGATTATAGGTGTAAGCCACCGGCATCTGTCTCAGACACACATTTGTATTTTCTTTCTTCCTTTTTCTTTTGGCTGGAGATGGAACCAGAGTGTCATGCATGGTAGGCAAGTTGTCTCCCACTGAGCTATATCCCCAGGGCCCTTCTTTATATTATTAGACATATATGATGCACACAAAATAAACGAATGTGTCACATATGCCTCAAGCAAGAGGATTGCATCCAGTAGGTGGTTCACTTTGCTGGTGGGATTTATACTTGGTTGGGTCACTGATGGAGTGTGAAGCTGGCAGGCCATGTCCAGGGCCCAACAGCCCTGTTCCATGTGCAAACCCCAAAGAACCTAGCCCCTATGTACTAGGAATGGCACATAGGACTGGACAGAGCGCCTGTTGGACACAGTTTTTCACCGTGGGCCTGTCTGAACCATCCAAAGCCTGAGCAGAACGTTCAGATGTGAATTCACAGGAGGTGGTCAGGCACAGGCCCCCAACCCAGCAACAAGGACCTCAGAAACATGCTCAGAGAGGCCCACGGCCTCCAGAGGCGTCACACCATGGCTCATTGGTGGCTCAGAGGCTTGGGACTTTCTGTTCCTCATAGCTAAATGTATCAGCTCTTCCCCTGAGCTGGCCTGGAAGGGCAAGGGCTGATTTTGCCCATAGAGTGTCAGTATGGCTCAGGGAGCAGTGATAAACTTGCTTCTGTGCTGGGACAGAGGCAGGCAGAGGGAGATCAGCGGCCTCCAAATGAGAAGGCTTGATCAAGCCCTGGGACACTCTTCCCCATGGCCTCAGTTTCTCCCGTAGGGCAAACTTCATCCTCATCATGGAAGAGCTGCTCAGAGCTGCTCAGAGCTCCCCACCTGGATAAGCTGCTGTGTTAGAATGGGCTGACAGCATCATGCTCATCCTGGCCTCGGTCATGCTGGGAGAATGAAGGGATCATCAAAATGACTCAGCCCAGTACCTGTTCCTGGAAGTCCCCCAAACATACTCTGTTCCTTGGCATAGGCTTTCTCTGGAATGACAGGATGGCCAGGGGCAGGGCAGGGGGTAGGAGCATCCTGAGAGGAGACAGCAATTTGGAATAGCCAGCAGACACGCACTAGGTCCAAGCTTAATGTGAGCCGTGTGACCTTAGGTGTGTCACTTGTATTCTCTGTGCTTCTAGAACCTCACCTGCGCAAAGGGGATATACACACCTAGCTCACAGGGTCTCCGGAGAATTCAGTGAATTATTTCTCTCTCTCTCTTTCTCTCTCTCTCTCTCACACACACACATCAATCATATATGAGGCCCCTCCATAAATTAAAGCAATAGAATTCTCCTTAGGTCCTGCTGCAGCTCTGCACTAGTTCTCTGTGTAACCTGGAGCTAGGGCTTTGGTGTCCTTGCTTGTCTGGAACGGTCCCAGGCTGCTCCTGTGTGTGGGAGTCACTGGGAGCTGGTACAGCAGCCCTCAACCCTATCTGTAGGTACGTGTGCATCACAGCTGTCCATGCACGTGGGACACACGCAGCCACTAGGAAGGGAGGTACCACGTCGCCCTTTTGATCACCAGCTGAGGGCTCATTCCTTCTTTTTTTTGCCGGTTGTGGGGCTTGAACTCTGGGCCTGGGTGCTATCCCTCAGCTCTGCAGCTAAAGGCGAGTGCTCTACCACTTGAGCCACAGCGTCACTTCCAGTTTTCTGAGTGGTTTATTGGAGAGATAAGAGTCTCATGGACTTTCTTGCCTCGGCTGGCTTTGAACCGAGATCCTTCAGGTCTCAGCCTCCTGAGTAGCTAGGATTCCAGGTGTGAGCCACCAGGGCCCAGCTCTCATTCGTTCTCAACTCTCACTTGGGAATTTGCCCTGCATCTTTCTTCAGCAATTCTGGGCCACCCCTTCTCAGGGCCTCCTTCCTTCTTCCTAAACACAGCTGAGAACATTGTGTACAAGAAGCGTGGGGCCTAGTGTGGACACCCCAGCCCTTGCTCTCAGGGGCGCACACCCCTTGTTCCTCTATAAAGGACGAAGCAAACACTTGTAGATGGCAGGTGATTCATCAGTAGGTAAACAAACCAGAGTTGAACCCAAGCAGCTGGATTCTAAAGCCTTCTTCTTCTGGGTCATTATGGCCTTGCACTTGTGTGATCAGAAGCAAAAAGGGTAAGGACGGGACAGCCTGGCACTGGAAGAGTGGGCCTGGATGTGGCCCCTGCACCCTGATTGCTGGCCCAGACATCAGCCCCATGCCAAGCAGAGGCTGCGCCAGGAAAAGCCATTGCAGCCACTTCAGCCACCCACCCGCAGCCAGTCTAGATCATCAAAGCTCAGCGCCCCCAAACTCCCAGGCTTCAATTTCTATTCAGGCCCTGTGCCCATGACCAGAGGGTGGACTCCTGGGGGAAGTTCCAACCCTCCTGCCCCTCAGGCTCACGTGGACCAGAGCCACACCTTGTACTGGGGCCACTTTGTCTAGTGGTTTCCTACTGGCCCAGAGAGGGAAGGATGCCTGGCCTGGGTCATACAGCCAGGCACCGAGAACGCAGTTGAGGCAGGGTCCCTGCTGTCCCCACACACAGCCAGACCCGCCCTCCCCCTCCTGCCTCTCCCTCACTCCCCAGCCTATATCACAGATCCTCCAGCTTTGGGTCTTGAGATCATTATTTTGAAAACATTTTCCAGGACGCCCAGGCTCTTGGTGCTGTGAAACTAGAACTTCCTGGGCAGAGCACGGTGTGCACGGAAGCTTGAAAAACAGACCCAAATTGGCCCCAATGGGGGCATTGTGGCAGGATGCAAACTATCCACCCCTTCTACCCCATCCACACACAGCAGCAAGAAGACCTTGGGCCCCACAGCACCATAGAATTACAATGTGGCCATTATTACCGATAGGGAAATTAAGGCCTAGAGAGGCAGAAGTCACAGAGCAGTTAGCAAGAAAACAAGGACAAGATTTCCAGATGTGGCTTCCCCCTGGTGGGGGAGCCCTTCACGGACCCCATGTCTGAGGCTGGCTCTTACCTTGCCTGGGCCTGGTCCAGGTGTGGCTCCTTGAGGCCTGGCGATGGGGACCAGACTGTCTGGGGAATGGTTGGGGGGGGGGTAATCACTGCTTCTCAACTAATTCGACTCAGCCTCTAGCACTCCTCACTGCCACAGGGGGTATTTTTAAGCAACCGGTACTGGACCCCCCTCCCCTCAGCCCCTTGCTCATGGCTCCCTGGCCATGGAGGCTTCTCTGCCTTTTACCTTATATGAGCTGAAGAGGCAAGTCTGGTGTTGGGGTGAGGCGGGTGCTATGTCCTCCCAGGGCCCCCCATTGGCCAGGCCGCTGGTCATGTGACCACCTCGCCTTGACCTGCCCCTGGTGCCGAATGTTGCTTTTACCCCCTAAGGAAGGAGTGGTTGACAATTTTCATATTTCTTCTAAATTTGGAGATTTCAGACAATGCTGGGAGCCTTGGCTCCAGCTGCCACGGCCCATGTGGAAGTCATTAAGCTGTAGGGGGGGGGCGACAGGAGGAGCTGGGAGGCCGGAGCAGAGGAGGCGGCAGGGGGATGGGGGACAGGCTCCAGCCTGGGAACACAGCGCACTGCCTGGGAGAAAGCTGTGTGTGAGAATTTCCTTCCTCTCCCTGCCTAGCCCCTGGGTCCTAGGCCTGGAGGGAGAGTTCTAAGATTTTCTGGGAATCGCAGCAAGGAAGACCCCCCAGCCCCAAGCCCTGGTGTCCAAGCGGTGGTGGGAATGGCAGAGCACGGGATACTGTGGGGAAAGCAGTTCCCTCCTGCAGCAATCCAGATACCCTTCTGCTTGTGCCAATAAGGCCTGGTACACTAAGGCTGCCCCTGACAGGACAAAGGCTTGAATTCAGGGCTGCCCTTCGGGGAGCTCTGTCCCTAAAGGATGACCCCTCTCCATAGACATCTTTCTCATTCTGCTGGGCTCTTATGGATGCTTTAGCATTTTTCATTCCTCAGTGCCTTTGCACACGCTGTTCTCATTGCCTGAAGTCTCCTCTTTCCAGTTGGAACCAAGTGGCCTTGGTTGGGTCTTTCCCTCTCTGCTCTCAGTTCACTTCGAGGAGCTGTTTCCCTAGACACCTCCGGATACCTTACAGCGTATCCCTGCTTGTTTCCCTCAGAGAACTCACTGCGTACTTGCTTTGTCTCCATGTTTGCTGCTCTAGTTTCTTGATGTCCAACTCTTCACTCTGGTGGGAGAATGGTCAGTAAAGACTCTTGAAGGCAGCCATCAGCGGGAGCCCTTGGAGTGCTCCTCCCCGTGGCCAGCTGTGCCATCCCGTCCCTGTCCTTCATGACTCAGGCCTTCCCTTCTGTGGCCATGCAGCTGGGAAGGAAGAATGCTGCCCATCTCCCTCTTCCAGGAGGACACAGGCAGCGCCTCTCTGCCCTGCTGTACACCCCCACCCCCACCCCAGGTGGGAAAGCCTTCCTTCACCACCTCCTGGGGGAAAATCTGGGCGTGGCCTACAGGTGTGCTGCTAGCCACATCCCCTGTGTGACAGGAGGATGCCAATGGCCATGGTGCTGTGCTATTAGGAGCGGCTCAGCTCTACCCTCTACTGCCCATGGCTGGGCTTGATGGTCAGCTGGCTGACTTAAGGCCAGAATGGAGGGCTGTGTACTCACCCCAGAATGGCTGAGAGGAAGAAGTGAGCCCATGTGCATGAGGGTTTAGTCCAGTGCCAGCGTCAGAGCAACTGCTATCAGAGGAAAATTCTATGTATTCATTTATTTACTCATTTTTGTGTGTATGCCTTTTCTGGGGCTTGAACTCAGGGCCTGGCTGCTGTCTCTGGCCTTTTTTTTTTTGCTCTATCACTTGAGCTATAGCTCTATTTCTGGGTTTTGGGTGGTTAATTGCAGGTAAGAGTCTTACAGACTTGCTGCCTGGGCTGGCCTCAAACTGCAATCCTCAAATCTCAGCCTCCTGAGTAGGTAGGATTACAGGTGTGAGGCATTGGCACCTGGCCTTTAGTTTAGTTTTTGGAGGCAGGATGGGGATTGAACTCAAGGCCTCACAATTGCTAGACACCTCTAGCCCTTTTTGTGACTAGCCCTTTTAGTGACTATTATTTATTTATTTAGTCAGTCCTGGAGCTTGAACTCAGGGTCTGGAAACTTAAGCCTCTCTGTGCTCAAGACTAGCGCTCTGCCACTTGACCCATAGCACCACTGCTGGCTTTTTCTGTTTATGTGGTATTGAGGAATCGAACCAGGGCCAGCATGCTAGGCAAGCACTCTACTGCAAAGCCACAATCCCAGCCCCTATTTATTTACTTATTTATTTATGTACTTGTGCTGGTGCTTGAACTCAGAGCCTTGAGCTCTTGCTCAGCTTTTTTGTTCAAGGCTGATGCTCTATCACCTGAGCCACATCTCCCCTTCCAGCAGTTTGCTAGTTAATTGGAGATGTGAATTGCTTTGATTTGTCTGCCTAACTTTAACTTTGATTCCCAGATCTCAGCCTCCAGATTAGCTCTTGTTATTATTATTATTATTTTTGTTGATCAATGGGCTTGAACTCTGGGCCTGGGCGCTGTCCCTCAGCTCTTCAGCTCAAGGCTAGCACTCTACCACTTGAGCCACAGTGCCACTTGCGGCTTTCTGAGTGGTTTAATGGAGATAAGAGTCTCATGGCCTTTCCTAACGGGCTGGCTTTGAACTGCGATCTTCAGATCTCAGCCACCTGAGTAGCTAGGATTACAGGCGTGAGCCACTGGCACTTGATGCTCTTGTTATTATTATTTTTTTTGATGGGATTTTTCTTTTCTTTTCTTTTTTTGCCTAGGGCTAGCCTAGGGCCACTAATCTTCCCATCTAAGCCTTACTCATGGCTGGGATAATGGGCATGTGCCACCATGCCTGGCTTATTGATTGAGACAGAGTCTCACTAACTGTAGCCTGAGTGTACTCCACTCCCTGTCTCCTGAGTAGCTGAGGTGAAAGGCGGAAGCCATCTCTCCTGGCCCACAGCAGATATCATCATGGGGTGTGGTGCAGGAGCCTGACTTACAGTAGATGCCATCTCTCCCTTCCTGAGCTGAGAAAATGGATCCCGCCCTGTTGGGAGAGGTGCTGGGATGATCAAGTCTGGTAACCCCCTCCTCTCCATTTCCACGTATCCCTGACTTTAATACTTCAAAGGGCCGCCAACAGCCCAGGGAGAAGGCACAGCCAGTCCAACACCAAGGACAATTCCCTCTGGGGACTGTGAAACCGAAGCCATGCCACTCTATATTATAATCAGAAAAGAAAATATTCCCGTGAGGGTGTGGGGAAAGCCAACTAGTGTGCTCACACACCTATTGTTCTACCTACGTGGGAGGCGTCAGGAAGCGCACCGAGGCTGAGTCTAGGGGCCTAAGTCCAGCATGGAGAACATAAAGACACGTGTTCCCCCACATACACCAAAAACCAAAAAGGCCAATTATCAACCCAGGGGATCAAAGAGACAAGGACTTCAAAGGAGAGGTGTCCTGGTATCAAAAATATTTCAAAAGAGGCCAGGTGTGGTGGTGCAGGCCTATAATCTCAGCACCAGAGAAGTTGAAGAATACATTTGTGCCCAACTCCACCTGGCTTTACCACAGATTTTCTGACTGCTGGGTGTGTGCAGTCTCAGAAGTGTAGCTGACTGCAGTGCTGGAGTAGCTTTGGCATTTCTGGCTGCTGAAGCAGTGGGACTCTCCACACTCCACCTGGTAGCTTCTCTGTCTTTTTTAAAATTAAATTTATTTATTTTTGTTGATCGTGGGACTTGAACTCTGGGCCTGGGTGCTGTCCCTGAGCTCTTTTGCTCAAGGCTAGCGCTCTACTATTTTGAGCCATAGTGCTACTTGTAAGTTTTTCTGTCTTGATTAAGAATCTCTGCTGCTGAATTACAGACAGAGAGCAAGTTCAGGGCCAGCCTAGACATAGACATACAGTGAGAACCTGCCTTGAAAGAAAAGAAGAGGAAAAAGAGAAAGGAAGAAAGGAAGGAAGCAAAAGAAAGGAAGACAGAAAGAAAAAAGAAAGAAAGAAGGAAGACAGAAAGAAAGAAGAAAGGAAGGAAGACAGGAAGAATGGGAAGAAGGAAACAGAAAGAAAGAAAGAAGGAAAGAAAGAAAGAAAAGAAAGAAAGGAAGGAAGGAAGGGAAAAGGAAGGAAGGAATGAAAAGACAGAGAAAAGGAAAGAGAAAAAAAAGAAAGAATCAAATGAAGCTGGGTACTGGCACTCATGCCTAATTACTTGGGAGGCTGAAACTGAAGGATCACAGTTCAAAGCCAGCCCTGGGAAGGAAAGTTCATGAGACTCTTATGTCCAATTAATCAGAAAAAAAGCAAGAAGTAGAGATATGGCTCAAGTGGTAGTCCTCAGCCTTAAGTGAAAAAGCTAAGGGACAATGCTCAGGTCCTGAGTTCAAGCCCTATCATGTGCGTGCGCGCGCGCGCACACACACACACACACACACACACACACACACACATGATCAAATGGCAGCCACTCCAGATGCAATCTCCACAAACTGGTCTGAAATGTGGTAGAAGCTGTTTTTCTGTCCTGCTCACACTGTCTCTGGGAGTCTGAGCACTTCCCATCTGTGAACCATGCGTGAAGCAGCCCTGAGATCTCTCAGGAGTCAGGGCTCAGATGTGGCTCTGCATATGAGTCAGGTGTCATGGGAGGGGAGGGGAGGCTGTGTCTGGGAGTGTGCTGGAATTGGTGAGTTCCGTGTCCTCTAAGATGTTAAGTGGAGGGAGGAGAAACTCCATCCAGGAGGGTGAGGGAGGATGTGTCTTCCTCTCCATAGATCAGCTTCATTGGTGTAGCTAGAACATTCAAGAAGATGGAATCAAAATTCATGCAAGAAAGGCTTTAGGTCAGTGGAAACACCAGGACACAAGGGGTGATGGAAATCTTGGTAAGGTGGTGAGTTCTCCATCACTAGAAAAGTACAAGTAGAGGCTAGCTGACAACGTGATAAGTCCCTGCTAGCCCAAAACCCTATGAACTTCATCTCACCAGCTTTCTCCTGGCCCATTACTGACTTCATACTAAGTCTACATATAAAGACACTCAGAACTGGGTGCTGGTGGCTCTCACCCATTAGCCTAGCTATTCAAGAGGCTGAGATCTGAGAATCATCATTTGAAGCTAAGCTAGCCTGGGCAGGAAAGTCTGTGAGATTCTTATCTGCAATGAACAACTCAGGAAAAGTTGGAGTGGCACTGTAACTCAAGTGGTAGAGTGCTAGCCTTAAGCAAAAGAAGCTCAGGGACAGTACCTCAGGCCCTGAGTTTAAGTCCCAGGACCAGCAAAAAATAAAATGAAATAAAATAAAAAGGTACTCAGAGACGATGGTGGAGAAACATCTATGTCTTAGACAGGTACATGTCCCCTGAGTTAAAACTGAAGCTCCGCGTGTTCTTTTCTATGAACATAATACTTCAGGGATGAGAGTTTGAACTTGGGATGTAAGTTCATAGATGATGATGGGTATTTCTTTTTCTGGTACTAGAGCTTGTACTTAGGACCTTGAACTCCTGCTTGGCTTTTTCACTCAAGGCTGGCACTCTATGACTTAAGCCACACTTCCACTTCTGGCTTTCTGCTCGTCACCTGGACATGGAAGTTTCATGGAGTTTCCTGCCCTGCTTGGCTTTGAACTGGGATCATCAGATTTCATTCTCCTGAGCCGTTAGGATGACAGACATGAGCCCTTTCTGAAATTCGTCTAATCACTTAGTAATAAAGTCAGTTTCTCCAAATGCTGTAGAGAGCTGTTCACGAGATATAATTGAGGGGGTACTTTTTTGAAGTGCTTCATATAGAAGTTATTCAGTCTAATCCCGTTGAAGTCAAACAGTGTGTCCCTGCATGTGTAGTTAAGTGTGCATGCAGCCAGGGACTCTGCTGGAGGTTGAGTGTTCACTTTTCTTTCCTGTGACCCACTACACAGGCCTGCCAGGATGAATTTCACTGGCTGGGCTGGGAATGGCAGGGGAGGGTGAGTGGTACTATTGTCCTGAGAAGGATAGAGCAAACCTTCTCTGTGGCTGGCCAGGGAAGAATAGATGTGGAGCTGGAGAGAACAGTGGTGGAACCCAGTTCTCCCAGGTCTTTGTGACTACCTGGCACAGACTGCTGACAGGAAGTGGGAAAGGAAAGGCTGGCATGGAAGAGCCCTGGAGGGTTGGCTGGGAGCTCTTTCCTGGTCTATGGGGAATATTAGCTTCACCCCTGGGGCCCCTTTGGGAATTGAGAACTTGACCTGTGACTCAGGCCATAACTCAATAGCATCACTTCCTATTTGATCATTGAGGTCTTTCCAAGTCAATGCATTAATATAGAACAATATGGGACTGGACACTGAGACACTCATTAGGCCCAGAGCACCCTTGGGTGTCAGACAGAGGTGATGAGCTGCACATCTGACTTCCTGCTATTCCTAGCACAGACAGTGTGAATGTTTCACCACATAGGGCTCATTAGGCTACACTCTGAGTGGTGCAAAGGAACACTCCAGTAACACAGGAGAGTGAACATGTGTGCCAAGATGCAAGAATGTGCCAGTGAAGACCAGCAAAATAGAACAGAGGCTGGTGGCTCACGCCTGTAATCCTAGCTACTCAGGAGGCTGAGATCTGAGGATCGTGGTTCAAAGCCAGCAGGGGCAGGAAAGTCCGTGAGACTCTTATCTCCAATAAACCACTAGAAAACCAGAAATGGTGCTGTGGCTCAAGCAGTAGAGCGCTTGCCTTGAGCTGAAGAGTGTAGAGACAGCGCCCAAGCCCAGACAACCAAAAAAAAAAAAAAAAAAGAACAGAGTTCTCTCTGTTCTTTATTATTGATTTCTGTATTTGTTTTGGTCCCCAATCCATTATTTTCTACTGAACATTAATTGGTTCTCATTATCAGGATAAACCTAGCAATTATTACCTTATAAAAAGTGTATAGTGTGGGCTGGGAAGGTAGCTCAGTGGTAGAGTGCTTGCCTTGCATGCATGAGACCCTGGGTTCGATTCCTCAGCACCTTATAAACAAAAAAAGTCAGCAGTGGCGCTGTGGCTCAAGTGGTAGAGTGTTATCCTTGAGCAAAAAGAAGCTCAGGGACAGTGTCCAGGCCCTGAGTTCAAGCCCCGGGACTGGTAAAAAACAGGAAAAGCATAGCAAGTTCCTGATAGTATTCTTCATGCAAAACTGGACATTTAATGTAGAGTCGATGTGTGTGAAGTGGTACCATCAGGGCTGATTGATTGTAGGAAACAAACCATTCCTGTTCATTTAAGCAGAATAAGAATTACTACAGGAAACTGGGTACTTACAAGTTAGGAGGATTGGAGAAGTTGATTCTAAGCAAGACCCTGAGAACACAACAGAGAAGTAGTCATCATGGTGACAACTTGACTGGACTCTGGGATGCCCAGGTAGGTGGTAAAGTACTATTGCTGTCATGTCTTTGAAGACATTTCTGGAAGATATTGGCAATTTGATCAGGAGATCGGATAACATCATCGAATTCATGCAATGCCTGAATGAAACAGAAAGCTAAGGGAAGGCAATCTCTCTCTGTCCTTAGCTGGGGCATCCTCATCTTACCCTCAGACAGCAAAACCCTGCTTCCCTGTTCTGGGGCCTCCAGGACTGGTACAGCAGCTCTTAGGTTGTCAGACTTGGAAACATGACTGAGTCAGTTATACCAGCAGCTCTTCTGGGTTTCCTGATCTTAACATGCTACACTGGGAGACATAAAAAAAATTAGTTCAGTGAAAAGAAAAAAAGTACCCTATTTATTCATTTTCTCTGCAAAGAATTGGCACAGCTTTTTCTTTCTTTTTTTAAATAAATATTATATTGTTATTATAAAAGTGATGTACAAAGGGGTTATTGTTTCATAAGTCAGGTAATGAGTGCATTTCTTTTTGGACAATATCATCACTCCTTCTTTTGCTCTCTCCCAGTTTTTCCTTCCCAGTTCTGCCCATAAGTTGTATAATTCATTTTCAACATAGTGTCTATTGAGTTCCACTGTTGAATTTTTTTTTATAGTATTGTAGATTTCATTCAGGGATTTACATTTGCTAGGCAAGAGCTTTACCACTTAAGCCATATCTCTAGTCTTTGCTTTTAGTTTGTTCTTTATATAGGGTCTTGCAATACCTTCCCAGGCTAACCTTGAACTGTGATTGTCCTGAGTATCCAAAATTACAGTTGTGTACCACCATGCCCAACCAACTATGACACTTGCTGACCTCCATAACTGTGTGAGCTGATTTCTACAATGTTCTCCTTTTATCTGTCTCTACATATCCTGCTGGCTGTGTTTCTCTGGAGGACTCTGACTTTGCATAGTTAACTCAGGGAAGGGGGCTTCTCTGTCAGAGCTTAACCACACACTGTTGGAGCTGAGTCCAGGCCTGCTCTTGACACCATTGCAAGTGACTAACATTTGACAATTTATCAACCCAAGCCGATGTCACCAGCCAGGGATGGGGGTGTAGCTGGAACTCAGGAAAGCATCACCTCATGGTTCTGCAGGCTGGATATAAACACCAACGTATGCTGGGATTAACGCTTTCTGAAGCTACAAGAATCTGGGTCTGGTATTGAATCTGGGCCCAATAATCCTAGCAATTTAGGAGGCTGAGATTTGAGGATTGTTGTTCAAAGCCAGCCTGAGCAGGAAAGTCCAGCCAAAAAACTGTAAGGGAAGTACCCAGGCCCTAAATTCAAGTCCCAGTACCAGCAAAAATAAAGAAATTTTGGTCCATTCCTTGCTCAACTTCTGAGTGTATGCTAACAATCTTTGGCATCTCTGGCTGATAGCTACCCCATTCCATCTCTGCCTCCATGTTCACATGGTCTCCTCCCTACACCGTCTGTCTCCAAGTGCCTGTCTCTTCAGACTGTTGTTTTTCTAGAAATGAGGTCTTACTGTGTAATAAAGCCTGGCCTCCAACTCAGTTATGTGGCCCAGGTTCATCTTGAACTCCTGCCTCACCCTCCCTGGTGCTGGGATTATAGTTATGTGCTACCATATCAGGTTCTACACTATCCCCCTTAAAAAAAAACACCGTCAAGGTGATGTACAGAGGGGTTACAGTTACATAAGTAAGGTAGTGAGTACGTTTTGTCAAACTTGCTACCCCCACCCTCATTTTTCTCCCACTCCCCCCCCCCCCGCCATGTAGTACAGATCATTTCCAACATATTGTCTGACGAGCACCACTGTTTTGTAAAGGACAACAATCCTGTTGAAACAAGGGCCTGCTCTTTTCTCTAGTGTGACTTCATCTGCAAAAACTCTGTTTCCAAATATGGTCAGATTCTGAGGTGTTGAGGATTAGGACCTTGCCATGTGGGTTGGGGGAACACAGTTCACCCCTGAGCGTGAGAGGCGGGATTGCTGTGGACATCCAGCGTGTGCGTGTGTGTGGCAGCTACAGTGAACCTTGGAACAGTGTCCTTCCTCCAGGCCCTGCCAGGTCTGGGGAAGGCTGACTTTAGCTTACAAGACTTCAGCAAGGAAGGAACTCAGCACCCGTGATTCAACCCCTGTAATTCTAGCTACTCAAGAGGCTGAGATCTGAGAGGCCTGCCCAGGCAAGAAAGTCTGTGAAGCTCTAATCTCCAATTAACCACCAAAAAGCTGGAATTGGAGGTGTTGCTCAAGTGGTAGAATATTAGCCTTGAGAAAATGAGTTTAAGTTCTAAGGCTGACACTCGCGCATGTACATGTGCGTGCACACACACACACACACACACACACAAACACGTACAGACTTTAGCAATAAAGGTATTCTAAAATCATGTTGCCCAGAACTCTCAACCTAAGTCCAATACCCTATACCTACTACTATGCCCTGGTTGTTTTATAAGGCCAAAATTCCACATGGGTCTGGGGTACTAGAAAAAGCCCTGTCCTCAAAAACAGGAGATGGAGGTGATGCTTTGGCTCTGTTCTTAACTTACAGGTGATAGCCACAGCCCACAGACAGGCAGCTCTATCAAGTACAATTCACTCAACAAACACCACAGTGCTCACAGTTATTACAAAAACTGTAGTGCTTTCTGCTGGGAACTAATATTATAAATTTTATAAATATGCCACACGATGCCACACGATGCTCTTCTGGATTATTGTCTTCTCTCAACTATGACCAACTTCTTACTGTTACTACTTTTCTTATGTTCTGACTGTCACATGCACATGCAATCCTGATGCAACACCCCTCCCATGCATGATTAGTGGTTTATTGTTTATTTTTGTGCCGGTACTGGGGCTTGAGATCATGGCCTGGGTACTGTCCCTAGCTTTTTTTGCTCAAGGCTGAAGCTGTAACACTTGAGCTACAGCTCCACTTGTGGCTTTTTGTTGGTTAACTGGACTTTCCTGCCTGGGCTGGCTTCAAACTGTGATCCTCAGATCTCAACCCCCTGAGTAGCTAGGATTACAGGTGTGAGCCACCAGTGCCTGGCTGATTGGAAAGAAGTTATACCAGGATGATGCTAGGCTTTCTCCCCTGCTATGTCACTGCCTAACAGAGACTGGACAGGGTTCTGAGGATGGTTGATGAAGGGTCATTTCACATGTATCTGTTTGTCCCTGTTGCTAGATTGTTTGTTCAAGGCTGTTTCTGCTTCTTTCTTCCCTCAAAAAATATGTCTGAGTATATATTGTCTACAAAGCACTGTGCTCAGCAGTGTGGGTAGAGAAACAGAAGCTAGACCATTTCTGATTCAATGAAAGGAGAGTTTCAATATACTATACTCACCAATGCTCTTTTTTTGTTTGTTTTGTGCCAGTACTAGGACCTGAACACTGTCCATGAGCTTTTTCATTCAAGGCTGGTGCTCTACCACTTGAGGCACAACTCTACTTCTGGCTTTTTGGTGGTTCATTGGAGATAAGAGTCTCATGCTGGGGCTGGCTTTGAACCATGATTCTCAGATCTCAGCTTCCTGAGTAGTTAAGTTTGCAGGAGTGAGCCACTAATCAATGCCTTTTGGTTGAGAGGAATGGAAATTCCACATTTGATCTAGCTGAATTCGAGGTTTCTAAACAGCAAGGCCACAGGCTGTGTGACTGAGCATTCATGGGCAGATTAGTTCTAGGCATGCTGGACCCACGACTCAGTTCTCCTGGACCCTCCCTCCCGCCACTCCTGCTCTCTGAGAATAGATTCTGGGAAATGAAAGAATGAGGGAAAGAGGAAAAAAATGTTACTTATAGTTGTCATGCTGTAAGAGGACAGTATTATGTGACCTGAGAGGTCTCAGAGACACAGAAGAGGATTTCAGGGGAGGGAGGAATTAATACACTCATACATCTTTATTCAGATTGTAAATGTTAAGCTCTTTTGTTTTTTATGCTGGTACTGGGCTTTGAACTTACAGCCTGAACACTGCTTTAGCCTTTTCTCTCAAAACTGGTGTTCTGCTACTTGAGCCACAGCTTCACTTCTGGCATTTTGCTGGTTAATTGGAGATAATAGTTTCACAGACACTCCTGCCAGGGCTAGCTTTGAACCTCCATCCTCAGCTCTCGGTCTCCTATGGAACCAGAATTACAGGTGAGAGCACCCAGATTATACATTAAATCTTTATTCTGGGTTTCACACTGAGCTAGGCCAAGGGCTCCAAAGATTAAGAAAAGTCTCATCTCCCGGGAACTCCACCACCCACTGGGGCAGGCAGGCAGGCAGGTAGAAAGACAATTATAGGTCGCATAGAGTCCCTGGGAAGCACAGGGCATGCTGGGAGCTCACTTCCCTCTGGGAAGCTTCCCTGCAAGGTCATCATGACTGAGCGAACAGGGCAGGGAAGGGTAAGGAAACAGTAGGAGCAAAGGCTTATATACAGCTTCAGAACCAGAGGGTTCTGTGGGATGTGGAATGAGTGCCCCACCCGAGCTGGGCCCTTTCATTTGCTGGGCCATGTGCAAAGGAAGAGAAGGGGAAGCAATCTCTCTTTCTTTCTCTCTCTGTCTTTCTCTGTCTCTCTCTCTGTCTCTCTGTCTCTGCCTCTCTCCCTCTCTGTCTCACCCACAGACACAGACACAGACACACACACACAGACACACACACACACACACACACACACACACACACCCGCACACCGGCTATAGCTGCTTCAGTCTTGCAGAGATGAGACACAATGGTTTTCTGGGTTCTTTCTTAACTCCTGAAGGGAAAGGGTTCCCCACCCAACTCTCAGAGGTGGGAAGGGGATAAAATGAACCACACCATAATGCCCTAGGTATTGTATTACCATTTAAAAATAGTATTCAAGTTTGGAATCAATATTGTTTACCCTGGCCCAGTGGAAAGGTATGAATGGTACCCTGTGAAGAATAGGCTCTCTCGCATTCCTACCCCCTTCCCTGCAGGAGTATGTGATGAAAACTCGGGTTCAGGGCCCCACACCTTTCTTTTTTCATCTTTGTTTTGGGGTGGGAGGGGGAGGAGTCTGTCATGGCACTTGAATTCAGGGCCTGGGTGCTGTCCCTGACTGACCTCTTGTGCTCCAGGCTAGTGCTCTATCACTTTGAGCGACAGTGTTACTTCTGGTGTTCTGGTGGTTAATTGAAGGTAAGAGTCTCATGCATTTCCCGCCTAGGATAGCTTTGAGCCTCAATACTCAGATCACAGCTGCCTGAGTAGCTAGGATTACGAGCATGAGCCACCAGTGCGTGGCTCATCTTTTTTTTTTTTTTAAGGACCCCCTATGTAGCCCAGGCTGGCCTAGAACTCTCCACCCTCTTGCTTCAGTTTCCTGATTTCTGTGATTCTGACCCTTGCTGATCATAAAACATTACCTGTAAATAGCAATTTATTTGAATCAGTTTTTGCTTTGTTTTATTAAACAAACATTTAAAACTATCTATTTATACATTTTATAAGATGCTGTTCTACTGATGTGTTCCTTTAATGCAAATAACGAAGTAGAAATTAGAAATATACAAGTAAAAATAGAAGTCCCTAATATTTTTCCCCAAGCCTCAGCTGACACACCTCACTTTGGAAGCATCAATTTAGCTTGAAGAAGAATAAAGAGCTTGGTTAACTCAGGATCTTAGAGCTGTGTGTGTTTCTGTGTGCTGTGTACATGTGTATTCATTTGTGCGTATGCGTGTATGTTGGTGACCATGTGTGTGTTAGTGAGCTTGTGTGCATGTGGATGTATGTGTGTCTCTAACTGAGCATGTGCAAACTCAGAGATAGAGGCACTGTGGGGGTTGGGCACTGGAGACGTGGCAAGGTCTCCTGGGTAGTTGGGTTGTTGCCTGAGTCTTCAGTGGGTCTTGGATGAGGAAGGTCTGTGACTATAGGAAGATGGACAAAACCCCTCTTTTTCCCTGGGGGAGGGCTAGCAATGTCCCCGAACCCCCATTTTGCTGAAGCGGAAGGACTTTTTCCACTTTAATGACCTCACTGTCTTGCCACTAAGTGGCCTGTTCACCACTACAGTGGGTGAGTTGGACCATAGTTAATGTACGAGAGGTAGAGCCAGGATCCTCACCCATGTCTCCCCAGGGAATGGGAAGGGCCGTTAAGGTGACTGTTACTGTAAGGGATTCAATCTGACTTGGAGGATGAGAGTAAGAAAGTAGATCTGGGTGTTAGGAGTTCACATCTGTAATTCTAGCTATTTCAGAGGCTGAGATCTGGGGATCTTGTCTAAAGCCAGCTGGGGCAGGAAAATCAGTAAAACTCTTACAGTATTTCCAATGAAACACCAAAAGGTCAGACGTGGAGCTGTGACTCAAGTGGTAGAGCAACAGCCTTGAGCAAAAAGCTAAGGGACAGCACCCAGGGTCTTGAATTCAAATCCCAATACTGGCATGCGTGTGTGTGTGTGCGCGCACACACACACACACACACACACACACACACACACTCTAGAGTAAGGAGATAATTCTTTATTGCTGTAGATCAAAGTCACATGGGCTCTCAGTGTATGGAAGGAAGGCTTGGGTCAATAGAGGGGAGGTGGTGTAGAGGGTTAAGGACTCTGCGTATCCATCTTCCTCTGTGCTATGAAGGTTTTCCCTCTCCCTCTCTCTTCCAGCCCCAGTCCTGTCCTGTTTCAGCCTGACACAAGTCAGCTTTGGACACTGACTCCAAGTCCTTGTAAACCACCCGGGACTGTTAAACAAAGCTTATAATTAGAAGCCAGGTTTCCTAAACCAAGTGAAAAATGTACCGTTACCCTCTGTTTGTTCACTGAATACTCAGCTCCCCATCCCATGACCCAGAGGAGCTTCGACCTTGGGTTTTCAAGAAGCCTTAATAAGGTAATGTTTATAAGGTTCTTGGCTTTACAGCTCTGCTGGAGTACAACTGTGAAACCAGAACAAGCCATAATTCTAAGCAGTCCCCTCCACCCCAATCCTGAGGGGGAACACTGTGGACCCTTAGATCTAGATGGTGTGTGGTAAGCCCCTGGGAGGAACGAGGTTTTGGTCTCATCACGGATGCTGATATGCTGTGTGACACTGCGAATCTCTTTCCCTCTCTGGACTTCTGTTTGCCCATCTGTAAAGCAGAGGAGGTGATGGTGTGGCTCAAAGGCCCTCTTCCAACTTCCATTCTGCAGCTGCTTTCCATGTCCTTGACATGAGTTCCTCAGTCCTTGAGTTCAAGCAGAGATTCTTTTCCAATTCTGTTTTCTTTCCTGGGACTCTTTAGGACTTGGTAATGAAATTTGAGCTGTAGAAATCTACTCTGGGGTTGGAAAGACATAAAGATCTGATCTTTCCTGTCTTAGTGTTCAACCCCCAAGGGCCTCTCTGGTGAGAAAAATCATATTAAAGAAAACAACAACAACAACGTAAAAACAACTAGCAGAGCTGGGCACTGGTGGCTCATGCCTGTACTTGTAGCTACTCAGGAGCTGTGAGCAAAAAATCCATGTTAGAGTTCAAGGTCCTGAGTTCAAGTCTCAGTACTGGGACAAAACACAAACAAACAAATGGGGGGCAGGGGTGGGGGAACCCAAAGACTGATGGAAAGAAAAGTGTGGACTCCTCAAGTCTCTGGGTATCAGATAGAATGTGAAATCATCAGAGCCAGAGTTTCTCTGTTGGGTGAAGGTAGCAACATGAAGCCAGGCAATATCGTGCTGAAGTTAGAGTGGATAGGGAATTCTGTTTCTGAACCAGACTCCCTGCTCACCTGATAGCAAAGCAGGGAGTGGGTTCTGCCTCTTTGCCCTTGCTTTAAGAAAGGGCCGCAGTGTAGCTTAGTGGCAGAGTATATGCTTGACATATATGAGACCCGGGGTTTGATCCCCAGTACTGCCTAAGAGAAGGGAAATAATTTGTTCAAAGGAAACACATAGTTGGTACAGACAATCCAGAACCCATTCTTAGCCTCCGTCTGTTATCTACAAACCTCTAATTCTGTGGTGGTGCTATGGTTGTGAGTGTTGTGAGGAAGCTTCCATCTCTCTGCCAGTAAACCCGTGTGAGTGCCAGGCCACACAGAACATATGGCATAGGCAACATTGGATTATCCTCTTGGATTTGGGGGCTGCTTGTTTCTGCAGCATAGCTTAGCCTATCCTGACTGATGCTGTTTGTAACATACAGAGCAGTTTTGCTCTGCATATTCTTAGACAGTCAATGTTCAGTCAACAGAAGGAAGGAGCATGGAAATTTAAGACCACCAATAAAAGACGGATAAACAGTTGATTGAGCACCATCAATAAAACCCCATAAAGATGCCCCTGTGTGCTTGGGAGCTGGTGACTCACACCTACAATCCTAGCTACTCAAGAGGCTGAGATCTGAGGATCACAGTGAAGCCAGCCTGGACAGGAAAGTCCCTGAAACTCTTATCACCAATAAACTACCAAAAAAGCTGGAAGTGGAGCTGTGACTTAAGTGGTAGAGTGCTGGCCTTGAGCAAAAGGAGCTCAGGAACAACGCCCAGGCCCTGAGTTCAAGCCTCAGGACTGGCATGTGTGTATGTGTGTGTGTGTGTGTGTGTGCGTGTGTGCAATTGCCCCTGTGATCCTGTGGAGTCTGAGAATCCAAGAAGTGTCCCACATGTGGGAAGATTTAAATCACTCTGGAGACCAAGGTCAGTGCTCACTCAGAGGTTGACATGATGGCACAGATCACTATGAAAATTTCACTATGGAAGACCACCAGTTTTCATCTTGTCTGTGTGGAGATCAGAGTTCTGGCTAAAGAATCCAAGCAGTGCCTGAGAGCACAGCGCTGGGGAGGAGGAGGCCAGGGTCAGCCTGACCCCTGCCTTCTCTCCAGAGCTGAATCAGAGAGCAAATCCCCTGGCATGAAGCCATCTTGTCTTACACATTCCCTCCAAACCAGATTTGTGTGTGGAGCGCAGGCGGCCATACAAATCATTTCACATGGTTTGGCTGGCCTTTGGTTCTCTGAGGACACCGCTGATGACCAGGCACCCACCTCTAACCACTGCCGCTTCTGAGGCTGGTTAAGTTTTCCTAAGATGGGACAAAGGTTCGGAAAGGTGGTGGCTGACAGTGAGCCTAAAGGCCTTCATACCAGCTCTGTTCCCTTCTCCTTTCCCATGTGGCTGCAGACACTTCATTCCCCATTCCTGGGCCTCTTTACCTCTCTACAAAATCCTTACTTCACTCCAGGTGCCGTTGGCTCATGCTACTCAGGAGGCTGAGAGCTGAATATTGTGGTTCAAGGTGAGCCAGGGCTGGAAAGTCTGTAAGACTCTTATCTCCAATGAACAAGCAAAAAGCTGGAAGTGGAGCTGTGGTTCAAGTGGTAGAGTGCTAGCCTTGAGCAAAATGACAGTGCCTAGACCCAGAGTTCAAGCCTGAGGACAAAAAAAAATAAACAAACAAAAAGCAACCTTTACTTCACATGGCTGGATGGAGGAAGGAAATAGTCACAGATGTGAAAGTGCTTTTCAAACTGGAGAGCATTCACACTGTACAGGTGTGAGCAGAATGGCTCAGCCATCTGGGGGCTGGGCTCCTCAGTGGGACCCTATTTGTCTCCCAGAGCCAGGAAGCCAGGGCTCCTCCTGATATCAGAGCTACGATCGGAGCTTCTTTCCTGGGAACTTGACTTCAGAGATGGCCAGAGTCCACATGGGTTGGCTCCTCCCCTTTCCTCACAGTATCTATGAGAACTGACCTTCCGATGGAAATTTGGCAGGGGTTCATATTCTAGAGTCGCAGTACCTTCCTCCACATGCCCTAGTGGCCGAGGTCATGGGCTTCCCAGAGCACCAAACAGTTCCCATGGAGGCAGAAGATGCAGACAGCGGAGAGCAACAGGGGCCCAGCAAGGGTCCCAGAGCTGAGGCTGCTCCTGAAGTCACAGCTGTGTCTGGTCTGCTGCGTTTCACGAGAATGAGGCTCGGGACTGCTCTCCTTGTATTCTGCTCTATCCCTGGTGCCTAAAGCAGTGAGTGCTCAATACATATTTGTTAACAAGAATGAGCCTCTTTCAGGAACTCTCAAAGCTTGTAACTGATTTTAATTTTTGGTGCTGTTACTGGGAAAACTTGAACTCAGGGTCTAGGCGCTGTCTTTTTGTTTTTCACTCTACCACTTGAGCCACAGCTCCACGTTTAGCTTTTATTCTGGTTAGCTGGAGAGCAGAATCTCACCAACTTCTCTGCTCTGGTTGGCTTCAAACTATGATCCTTAGGTCTCAGCCTCCAAGTAGTAAGATTATAGGTGTGGGCCACCAGTGCCTGACAAAGGCTCCCTATTGTTCAAGGCATTGCCTTGAAGGTCATAGCTCACAGAGGTAGAATGAACTGGACAAGATACCTATGTCACCACCAGGGATGCTGTTCACGGGCTTCCCAGACACCCCAGATCACAGTCAGTGTTTTAGGGAGGCTGGGATTCTGATTCACTGTGGCCTTAAGAGCTGATGGGTTTTCTGGGGGCCAGGAGGTCAGGAACAGCCTTCTCTGTGGTCGCCAATGTTCCTCGTTCTACAGGGAAGCAGTATTTTTCAGAGTTGTTCCCTATCCCCCAGGAGGAGAGTAGAGAGTGGCTCACAGAGTGGCCTTCAGCCAGTGCTGCTGTGGTCATGTAGGTTCCAGGCGCTCTGCCTGTATCAGTTAACAACACACATGGCAGATTTGATGGCATTGCCACCAGCACAAGCACAATGTTCAGGGATCAGGCCTGGGGCAGACTCAAGCTGTGGAAGGCAGGCCCCTGCCCACCTGGCCTTGCTGGCTTCCAGACTCCTCTCTCGAAAGCAGACAGGAGGTGCCAACCCTTTTCTTCACACATTGCCATTGCGTGGCTGGTTCTTCCCCCTGGTTGAGGCTCTGGATTTTGAAAAGAACAATTTCTTAGACTGTTTGTCCTCTTGTCTCCTTCTGCTAGCCCGTGGGACCACCCACCACACACACACACACACACACACACACACACACACACA
>NW_012267301.1:3591837-3606914 GCF_000151885.1 Dipodomys ordii
CTTTCTTTCTTTCTTTCTTTCTTTCTTTCTTTCTTTCTTTCTTTCTTTCTTTCTTTCTTTCTTTCTTTCTCTCTTGCTTGTTTTCACGTGTGTATGCCAGTACTGGGGCTTGAACTCAGGGGCCCTACACTCTTAATTAGCTTTTTTGCTCAAGGCTCGTGCTTTACCACTTGAGCCATGGATTTACTCCTGGATTTTTGCTGGTTAATTGGAGGTAAGAGTCTCTAGGAGTTGACTGCCTGGGCTGGCTCTGAGCCATGATCCTCAGATCTCCGCCTCCTGAGTAGTCTAAGCCATTGACCCACAATCTTAACATGCATTTTTTCATTTGATCCTCATAACAACCGACTATGATCCAAGTTGTTATGACCTCCATCTTAAAGAAGAAAAGAAGGTTTGGAGGAGTCAAGTGCTTTTCCTAATGGTTATGAAGGTGACAGATAGACTTGAAACTGAACTCTGTCAAGCGGTGGACCCTGAACTTGACCCTGAGGTCGTGCTTGTTTCTCTGGATCCCATTGCTGCTCTGGTTCCCATTCTCCAGTCTAAGTAGTAGTTCCACACTGATTTAAAGGCCTCCTGATAAAGGAATCAAATGTCTACTGAGAGCCATCTGTGTTGTTGGGCTGCTCATGGCCTGCGATCCCCCTGAGACTCTAGTTCGGCCTTGGGCATTGTGTGTGCCTGACCTTGAGAGGTTCAGGTTGTTCAAAGACACTGGGTGAAGCCAAGGCTTCACAGAGCTTGATGTATAACAGCGATCAGCTGAATAGTCCTCTCTCCTCTTTTGGGCATACACTTTGCATTGCACACATCAAATAAACACCTTGTAAATTCTTCTGTGACTTTGGGTACACTCTGTGAACCTCAGTTTCCCCATCATTCTTTTAGGGAAAAACTAGGATACCATCACAGGCTATGTATCTGAAAGAATTAGCACTGGGCTATTAGTATTATTATCGCTAGTTTCTACTCTGTGAGAAGTATGGTACCCAGGTGCTAAATACAGAAGGCCTACTGCGTAATAGGTGCTCAGAGTAGAGGCATCACTCAATCCCTTGGCTCAGTACACAGAAGCTCTCAGCCCCACCCAGCTGCTGTGCCATTTCTGTTCTGACACTGGTGTCCTGGATGCTGGTCCCCAGCAGCAGCAGGCTTGCTCAGAAAACCCATTCCACCCACTCACACTACCACCCACGTTCAGTCCCAAGCCCCTTCCAGGCAGGGCTGAAGCCCAGGTTTCCCAGGGTTCACTACTCTTTGTGACTGTCTGGCTTTCTGCTGGTGCCACCTGGTGGTGAATGTGTCTGGTGAGGTTGAAGACTGAGTCCCTTCCCTGCTTGCTGTCCAGGCACTGCCCATTTGTCCATCTTCCCTGCCCTCCTTTACTCTGCCCACTACCTGCTACATGTAAAGACTTGAAGACCCCAGCTTCAATTGTGGGTAGGAGCCCCAGGAAGTCTGGTTGTTATACCTCTTTCCCAGGCCTAGCACTGACCACTGGGGCTGGGGCTGATGGCTTCCCTGGATTCACACTCAGAGCACTGATATAGGAACACAACCCTTCAGTGGTCTCTTCCAGGATGGAGGAAGGGGTTCAGTCCTGGCCTGAGATGGAACAGGAACAGGTAATCCAATACTATTCACTATGCACCTGCCTGGGAATCTCCATTTGAGGGGTTTGTAACCCCCAGAATGACACCTCTCCAGACCAGCCTGGCCAGAGCTGTTGGTGTGTGTGTGTGTGTGTCTTATTATAAAGGTGATGTACAGAGGGGTTACAGTTACAAAAGTCAGGTAAAGAGTACATTTCTTTTTGGACAATGCCACCCCTTCCCTTGCTCTCTCCCAATTTTTCCCTCCCATCCCCATACACAAAGTGTATAGTTCATTTTCAAACATAGAGTCCAATGAGTACCACTGCTACTTAGTGTATATTTTATTGAAGGAGCAGGGTCAAGACGCAGAAATTTTATTCTGCTCTCATCTCCCAAACTGGCTGTGTAGACTGGGGAAAAGTCTCTCCCTCATTAGCTTCAGTCTTTGGAAATATAAAGGGTGGGGGATCAAGTTAGATGAGGAATGAGGATGCCAGTAGTCCCTGCTTTGGGTTAAAATACAGATCCCCAGTTTCCTGTACCAGAATTGCCAGGGCTGGAGGCCTTGAACTTCCAGTGTGTGTATGGGAAGCTGTGCACGTTAGCAGGTAAGGAGACTAATGTTTTGCTTGTTTTGGGTAGTTTTTTTTTTTGGAGGGGTAGTCCTTAGAAGCAGGGAAAGCCTAGATGCCCTAGTACCCATCTTTCAACTTGCCTATCTTTCTGTGGAGGTGGGCAGGGCCCCTGGCTGCATGTTTGTGGGGCCTTACAGCAGCAGCAGCAACACAGGGTAGCAAAGAGCCAGCACAGAATGCAGCCAGGTTGCTCCCATTCACCCCCTGTCATTGGTTTGAAGGACAGTGGTAGAGAGGCTGGGACAGAGGGGCTGGAGGTGGCTGGTGGCAGGGGAGGGGGGGTTGTTGCCCAAGGAGGTATTTTCAGCATCTTCCTCCCTCTGGAGTTTCCAAGGACAGAACAGAGCCCTGTGTTGTATTTGACCAAATATGGTGGTATCTCTCCGAACTCCAGGCCCTGCCAGCTCCTCAGTTATGCTGTGGAAATCGGCCCCACACAGATTAATCTTGTGACATCTAGGAGTGCCTCTTGCCCAGCCTTCCTCCCCTAGTCAGTTTCTGTAAATGGCCAAGACTGGCCCTCAGCAAGACAAGGCAGTATAGGGCTGTGTGTGTACAGCCCCCTCCCCCATCCTCATCCCATCCACACTTCTGCTTCCAACCGGGGTGTTCATTCAAGGTGAGACACCTCAGCCACAGGCTCTGCCCAGTGTTGCTTGGAAATGTAGGTCTGTGGACCCTGAGGTCACCTGAGCTCATGGGGTTATGGCTTCCATCTGGGAAGGCCAGGCAGGGCCTTGTCACCTGTTGGGAGAGCCTGAGGAGTACGCAGGAGAGAGGTAGTTTGAGGACAGCTGTAATGCAAATTAGAACAGCAGCTCATGTTAACAACACAAGTTATAAAATAATCTTAGAATAATTTTTTGAGTGTGCTGGTACTGGGACTTGAACTCAGGGGCAAGATACTCTCCTTTAGCTTTTTCGATCAAAGTTGGCATTCTACCACTTGAGCCATACCTCCACATCAGCTTTTGGCTGGTGAATTGGAGACAAGAGTCTCATGGACTTCAAATGGTGGCTTCAAATCTTGATCATCAGATCTCATTCTCCTGAGTAGCTAGGATTACAGGCATTCGCTACTGGAGACTAGCTATTTTATCGCCATTTTTATAATCAACAGCGAAGTGTTTACTGGACTCAGAGTATGTGCCAGGCACATTTTTAACATGAGTTAGATAATTTCCCCTCCCAGCAGCCTCAGATATGGATGTTGTCATTATTCCCATTCTAGAGACATGAAAACTGAGGCTCGGAAACATTTCAGGGACAAATGGGCCAGACCATGGTATTCCTGGGCACAAGTGCCACTTACAAAGAAGGGAGGAAAAAAATCACAAGCAGTCACACAGGAGCAGGTCCCATGGGTGAGACCTTCCATCTAAGGGGACCATACTGCTCCAGGAAGGACAGAGGCCCTCACAGATCTGCAACTTGGCCTGCATGAGGTACAGGCTTCAGAAACATGCTCACAGCCGCCTGGCACTGTGCAGAAACTATCCCAAGATAAACAGTGTGCAGTAGTGCATAGAGTTCTGGATAGATCCAGGCTCAAGCCCTCAGCTCTGTCACCTCCAATTCACTGTGCAACCTCCTCTCTTCACTCAGCCCTCAGTTTCCCTGCCCAGGAGCTACAGGGGTAGGTCAGCTCTCCTGGGGCTGCTCCAGGCTAGAGGGTTGGAGGCAGTTTCCTGGGGATCTGGGGTCTGGGTCCTGTTCTTGGCCAACACACGCTGAGAACATTTTCCCTCCTTGCCAACCGACATCCCATCCCTCCTCCATCCTCACCCCCTTGCCATCTCCAAATCAAACGAAGCTGATTGTCTTAGCTGGGCCTGTGGGTGCTGGCCGGATGGCTAGCCGCAGGCCACAGGCGGAGGTGCCACCGGCCAGGGCCCCCGCCAGACACACAAGGCATTGTCCCTTGGTCAACAGCCCCTGGGCACCTCAGCCCAGCTCCTGGCTTGCCCTCACACCCCTCACCGGCTGCCGCTGTGCTAGGCCCAGCCAGCTGGGGGCCCAAGGCTCCCAGCTAATGGTGAGCCCACCCACCCACGCCCCCAGCAGCCCCCTGTCGAGCTATAACTGCTGAGTTCCATCCTGTCACTGCCATTCTCTCCACGGCAGCATCTGGGGTTCCGGGCGGGCAGCAGCTGCAGCCTGACCGCCGGCTTGGTGGGATGGACTGGCCGCACAGCCTGGTACGTGGCTCATTCCCACCCCACCCCCACCCTCTCTAGGCTTCAGCTTTTCTTTCCTCCTGATTAATGGCCATCTCTGTTTGCCTTGGAATCTGCAGAGGCTAGCTCTCCTCTGTCCTCCAGGGAGAAGCGGAGACTGGTCTCAGAGCTTCAGCTATGGCTGGGAGCTCAGGCTCAGCCTGATCTAGGTTCAGCCCATCTACACTCAGCTCTTTTAGACCCAGGCATGTGGGGAATTAAGGCAGATGGAGGCCCAGGGATCTTCCCAGGCCTGGCTCCTTGGATCCACTGGGCTGAATGACCTTGGGCAAGTCCTTCGGACTCAGTTTCCCATACAGAAAGGGAGGGAAGGGGCTTCTGAGTTCAGGAATGTTATGTGGGCAGCTTGGATGAGAGAGCCTATTGTTAGATGTTTTTTTGGCACCAGAAACTAAGACCAAAAGGGAAGAATTTAGCAACTTGAATGTCTGTGGTGGATTTTGTGCCAGGAAATGGCTCTGCACAGAGGGACTATGCCAGAACTTGTTTGCTAGGGTCACGACTTGTTGGGTCACCTGGAGACATCACCTCCCCCCTTGCTCTAAGCTCTGAGGTGAGGGCTATGAGGAAGGTATGGAGCCTGGTGAGATTCAGGACCTAGGGGGTGCTCTGTCAGCTCTACCTCTCCCAGGTCCCTTCATCTCTCTCCTGGTTCTTCATCGGGGCTGAGGGGATCCACTGGGTGGGAGGGATGGTTGGATGAGAGTGGGACATGGCAAGCAGAACTTGGTCCAGGCTAAGGAGAAGCCACAGTCTTCAGCCTCTCCCCTCAACACTTGTTGCTAACACTGTTTTTCCTCTGGGACTATGGAGCAGGACTGAGGTTCAGGGCCTCGATCCACAGTCTCTTTGAGTGTTAAGTGGCTGGCAGAGGCAAGCCCAGGAGATAATATAGTGGGTCCAGACACACAGTGCTGTCAATGGGGGAACAGACAAACAAAAGAATCACAACTGGGTGCTGGTGGCTCACCTGTCACCCTAGCTACTCAGGAGGCTGAGATCTGAGGATCATGGTTTGAAGCCAGCCCAGGCAGGAAAGTCGATGAGATGCCTATCTCCAATTAACTACCAGAAAAACAGAAGTGGTTCTGTGGCTCAAAGTGGTAAAGCACTGGCCTTGAGCAGAAAAGCTCAGAATAGCACCCAGACCCTGAATTAAAGCCCCTTTCCCCAACAACGAAGAATCACAGAGACTGAAGTCAGGCAAGCGACCTATGGAAAGAGCTCCAGTGACATTACAAGGGGAAAGGCAGAACTCTGATGATACAGACCTGTGCAAAGATCCCGTGGCAGAAGGGAGTATGGTGAGAGCAAGTAATTGAAAGGGGACAGAAAGGTGGGGTCCAAGGAGGGAAAGGAGGAAGGGCCCTGGGAGACCAGGGGTACCTTGAGAAAGATGTGAAGCTAGAAGGTGATGTCATCCAATTTACATTTCAAATGGCTGCCCTTGGCTTTGGTGGGAACGGAAGAGCTAGAGCTGGTTTGAAAGTTCAGTTAGGAAACTGTAGAGCCCAAGGAAAGCGAGGTAGTGCCCGTGGAAGAATGGGTGGGAGGGGTTTCAAGCTGGGTCAAGACGGTGTCTCTGTGCCCATCATGGAACCTGGTGCCCACCAAGTGTCTCTATACCAGAGACCAGGTCGGGGCCTGGTCGGGTAGGGGAGGCAGCCCACATGGAGGGCTTGCCTCTCCTTTCTCTTTCCTGAACCCTGACCCTGGGCTCAAAGAGACTTGGCCATCCCACCTTTCTCTTCAGGTTATCCTTTTTGCCATCTCCATCTTCTTGGGGCTGGGCCAGCCCAGAAGCCCCAAAGGGGGCAAGAGGAAGGGGCAGGGACGCCCTGGCTCCCAGGACCCTGGGCCTCCCCAAGTGCCGCTGGACCTGGTGTCTCAGGTGAAGCCCTTCACCCGCATGGAGGAGTATGAGAGGAATCTTGGTGAGATGGTGGCCCAGCTGAGGAACAGCTCCGAGCCGGCCAAGAGAAAGTGTGAGGTCAACCTGCAGCTGTGGCTGTCCAACAAGAGGAGCCTGTCACCCTGGGGCTACAGGTAGGTGGACTAGGAAGCAATGGCTGCTCTCCCACCATCCCTGTCATTGCAACAGTCAAGATGTTGGCTTCTGTCACCTGAATGCATGGGTTGGAATATTGGCTCTGCCTCTGAGTAGCTAGGAGGCTTTGGGTCAGTGGATGATCCTGTTTCCCCACCTGTAAACCGCAGTGGTAGTGATACCTATTTTGTAGTCTTGCTATAAGAAGATATCTGTGCAGGGTGTCTGTGAGGCCTTCCCACAATGCATTGTGTCCAACCCCCTAGCTGCAGCCCTTCCCTGCTGTATTTATTGCTGGCTGTGTTCATTTAGTTGTTCACGCTAGATGGGGAACTCCTAACAGCTGCATCAGATTCATCTAAGGGTTCCATGTCCCATTGGGTTAAAACCAGGACTCTTGCTCAGCTTGCTTGCTCATGGCTGGTGCTCTACCACTTGAGTCACTCTACCAGCCCAGCCCTTTTCTGGTTATTTTGGTGATAGAATCTCTTAGAATTCACATTGCGAACTTCATTAGATCTCAGCCTCCTGAGTAGCCAGAATTACTGGTGTGAGCCACAGGTACCAAGCTCACAGCCACAGAATGACCTAGGAATTTCTTTTTTTCTTTTTTCTTTTTTTTTGGGTCTGGTCGTGGGGCCCGAACTCTGGGCCTGGGCGCTGTCCCTCAGCTCTTCAGCTCAAGGCTAGCGCTCTATCACTTGAGCCACAGCACTACTTCTGTTTTTTTCTTTTTGCTTACGTGGTGCTGAGGAATCGAACCCAGGGCCTCAGGCATGCAAGGCAAGCACTCTACCACTGAGCCACCTTCCCAGCCCTGACCTAGGAATTTCTTAATGTCCTAGGTGACCAAAATGCTGATCTTGGTTCTAGCTCCTAGCTCAGCGGCTGGTAACCAGAAAGGACAGGGTCTACAATGTTGATTGATAAAGAAAAATCTGCCCCTGAAGGGTGCTCATTCAACTGCCCAGGCCACAGATTTTGCAGCCTCCTGGATTCCATGCTGCAATCCTAGAATAGCAATGCTGACTTCAATGGTAAGCGGTATAAAGTCAAACAGAGTAGCCATTTACCCTACGTGGCTACTGAGCAATGGCAAGGCATCTAAGGAGGCTGAAACGCTGAGTTTAGAGGATTTAAATTTAAGCCTGCTCATGTGGCCAGTAGCTACTGTATTGGGCAGCCCAGGAATGTGACAGTGGCGAAAGTCAAGGCCCCTCCAGATTCTGACTTCCCTGTTTTACAAAGGCCACAAACGTCTTAGGGATTTTGTAGCGCCAATACTGGGGCTTGAACGTGGGGCCTCATGGCTTTGCTTGGCTTTTTCACTCAAGGCTGGTGCTCTAGCACTTGAGCCACACCTGCATTTCCAGCTTATTGGCAGTGAATTGGAGATCAGAGTCTCCCCGCCCCCCCCCAATGTAAATAGAGTGGAGGAGGCGCGGAGGAGAAGCCTCTGGCAGTCCTGGCCGCACTGTCTGTCTAGGCCTGGGGTGAGCTTCTGGGTGGACGACAGGGAAGCTGGTGCGTGAACTCTGCGTCCTCCCTGAAGGCCTGCTCAAGCAAGCCTGTGGGCGTAGGGGAAGGGGAGGTGTAGGGAGGGCTGGGCCGGGGCGATCTGCCCGTTCTGCACCCCCTCACCCTGTGCTCTCCCCCCCCCCGCCCCTGCAGCATCAACCACGACCCCAGCCGCGTGCCCACGGACCTGCCCGAGGCGCGGTGCCTGTGCCTGGGCTGCGTGAACCCCTTCACCATGCAGGAAGACCGCAGCATGGTGAGCGTGCCGGTGTTCAGCCAGGTGCCCGTGCGCCGCCGCCTCTGCCCGCCGGCCCCGCGCGCCGGGCCGTGCCGCCAGCGCGCCGTCATGGAGACCATCGCGGTGGGCTGCACCTGCATCTTCTGAGCCGGCCCCGCTGGGTGGGGAGGCCCCCCCACCCCAGCCTCCATAAAGCATTGCTTTCCGCTTCCCCGTGTGCGCAGTGGCGTTCTTCTGCCGTGTTGGAGCTGTGCGCACAGCCCCGCGAGGGGCTGGCCAGGGACGAGCCCGGTGCCCAGGCAGCCCCAGGCCCCTGCAAAGCGCCGCTCTGAAGCCGAGCTCCGGCCTCCTCACAAGCATGGAGCAGGGTCCGTGATCACTCAGCCAGCCACATCTCCAACCCGATCTGCTGTGCTGCTATCAGGGGCACTCAGACTTATGGAGGGCTGTTCATCTAGAGGTTTAGATTTAAGTGGGAGTTGATTCCTTTTCTTTTTCTCCTTCCTTCCTTCCCTCCTTCCTTCCTTCCTTCCCTCCCTTTCTTCCTCCCTCCTTCTCTTTTCTTCCTCCCTCTCTTCCTTCCTCCCTTCCCTCCTTCCCTTCTTTCTCTTCCTCCCTCCCTCACTTCCTTCCTCTCTTTCCCTCTTCCTTTATTGTGTATGCTAGGACTTGAACGCAGTGTCTTGAGCTCTTCCTTAGCTTCTCTGGTCAAGGCTGGTGCTCTACCACTTGAGCCACACCATATTCTGCAATTTTGTTGGTTAACTGGAGGCAAGAGTCTCTGAAATTTATCTGTCTGGGCTGTCTTCAAGCCTCCATTCTCAGCCTCCTGAATAGCTAGGACTACGGGCATCAGCCACCAGCATCTAGCAAGTTTTCATTTTTATGGAGTGGTTTTTTCTTTTCTAGCAGAGTCTCTCTTGGGTGACCAGCTGCAGTTGGCCTGGGACCACCTTTGGGGAAGCCACTGGATAGTGTCAGAACACTTTTCTGGGACAGACTTATCCTGCTTATGGAAGGCTCTTGCCCCTCAATTCTAATTCCATTCCCCCTTTGACCCCCAGTAATTCAATCTTCCTCCCTGGGCCCTCTAACTCCACAGCAAATTCCCAATCAGCTGTCCTAGGGTCTAAAAATACCCTCCTGCCCCCCAGACAGCTGAGGGGCTCAGGCTATTTTCTGAGTTTGCAGTTAACTGCCACAAGGCTCACAGCCTGTTGAAGGAGTACTTACTTGGCTGCTTGGGCTTTAGTCAGCTTACAGCAGCTTCAACACTGAATAGTTCAAGTGTCTAATTCCTAAAAAACCAGTGGTTAGGTATGTGCTTGTCGGGGGTGGTAAGTAACTTACCTTTTTTGGTATTGTTCTAGAATGGATCCTGGTTAAAATCATTCTGGAAACTTCGGCCTGGTTCCAGACACATAGGAAATACTTTTATGCCAGCTGGACAGGTCCCTGTAGCATCTGCCTCTCTATCAGGGTGGCTCAGATCTTTAAGGTTTATAAATACTAAGCAGATGCTCTAATGCCTAGCAACACCCCAGCCCCATGCTCTCCAGGTCTCAGGCCTGATTCAGGCCCCTGTAAAGGCTCAAGTTTCCCAGGTCCCCCATTTGGTGGTGGTGGTGGGGATGTGGGGAGAATTGAGCTGCAGGAAGGCTGTGCTAGCCCTGGATGGAGGTGCATGGACAGGGGACTCCTCCTCATGATGTGAGGGGCTTTCTTCTTCCCAGAGCATCAGAAACCCAGGAAAGCTTCAGAAATGTCCGTTAGAACTGGGTGCTGGTGGCTCACGCCTGTAATCCTAGTTAGGAGGCTGAGATCTGAGGATCACAGTTCAAAGCCAGCCCAGGCAGGAAAGTCTGTGAGATTCTTATCTCCAATAAACCACTAGAAAACTGGAAATAGTGCTGTGGCTCAAACGGCAGAGCACTCACCTTGAGCTGAAAAGCACCCAGGCCCAGAGTTCAGGCCCCACAACTCACTCTCTCTTTCTCTTTCTCTCTCTTTCTCTCTCACACACACATACATAAGAATTTATGCACAAATCACAATGGTAAGAAAACTTGGTCCTGGGGCTTGAACACTGGGCCTAGGTGCTGTCCCTCAGCTCTTCAGATCAAGGTGAGCACTCTACCACTTGAGCCATGCACCACTTCTGGTTTCCTGTGGTTAAGTGAAGATAAGAGTCTAGGGGCTGGGAAGTTGGCTCAGTGGTAGAGTGCTTGCCTTGTATGCATGAGGCCCTAGGTTCAATTCCTCAGCACCACATAAGCAGAAAAAGCTGGAAATGGCACTGTGGCTCAAGTGGTAGAGCACTAGCCTTGAGCTGAAGAGCTGAGGGACAGCGCCCAGGCCCAGAGTTCAAGCCCCATGACCGACCAAGAAAAAAAAAAAAAGACTCTTACAGACTTTCCTTGCCCAGGCTGGCTTTGAAACATGATCCTCAGATCTTAGCCTCCTGAGTAGCTAGGATTACAGGCCCGGCCTTTGGTGGAGCTTTATTGAGTAAGCAAGCAGGCAAGCAGACAGACAAGCAGAAAGGCAGGGGCATACTAACAGAGTGTGGGTACTCTCAAAGGGAGACACACACACACACACACACACACACACACACACACACACACACACACACACACACACACACACACACACACACACACACAGCTCCTTGGCTGTTAGGGGTATTTATATGGTAAAGGCAGGGGTTCTGACATTAAAGTTCTGCAAAGATAGGTATTTTATCTTTGCTCTAATTACTCCTGATGTTACACTGTCTGAGTTTCTGGATGTTTGGGGACATTTCTTCCAGGTAAGAATGCATCCTGCCATAAAACAGATGCTTATCCTTGAGTTAAGGATGGCATCCTGTTGTTTACATTTTGGGTAGGAGGTTGCTTAGTTTTGGGAGAGCATTTCTCTCAGGAAGGCATACATCCTGCCAGGTGAATGGTAATTTTTGGGGTGAGACAGGCATCCCTCCGGAATAAATGCATCTTGGTGTCTCTCTTTGAAGCAAAGATGTTTCTGTGTTTCTAAATACCATGTTTCTGAGTTGCCTTCACCAGGCCTCATATTCCTCAATTTATCCTACCCCATATTCCCTTAAATGACTTTAGTTCCTTAATCTTTTTTGTTGTTGTTGCTGCTGGTCTGGGTTTGGGTGCTGGCCCTGCGCTCTTCAGCTCAAGGCGAGTGCTTTACCACTTGAGCCACAGCACCACTTCCTAATCCCTTAATCTTAAGGAAAGTAGATGAATAGTTATCTCCTGTATTTGCCTTAAGGTTAACTTTTTGCACATCTGGCAGTCATTTGCCATAACTCATTTTCCATAGTCTATCTTGCCTGATGATGACGACTTTTCTTTTTTTCTGGACTTACAACTCACCTGTGAAAGGAGCAGAAGGCATGTAGGGATGGCCAGGATCTTTTCTAGTTTTATCACTTTTTTTTTTGTGGTACTGAAGGTTGAATTCAGCCTTATGCTTGCCAGGAAAGTGCTGTGTAGCTTGAGCTACACCCCTAGCCATTTTGGATTTAGTTATTTTAGGGTTATTTATGCTTCTCCTGTAGTTGGGATGAGAGGTGCATATCACCACAGCTACTGACAAGATGGGATCTGGCTAACTTTTTGCCTAGTCTGGCCTCAAACTGGGTTCCTTCCAGTCTTCACTTCCTGAGTAGCAGGGATTACAGATATAAGCTCCTATATCTAGCATTTTTATAATTTTTTTGTGTGCTGGTATTCAGGGTTTGGTGCTGTCTTAGGTTTTTTTGCTCAAGGCTAGCACTATACCACTTGAGCCATAGTTCTACATCAGGCTTTCGAGTGATCAGTTGGAGGTAAAAATCTCATACACATTCCTGCCTTGGCTGCCTCTGAACCAGAATCCTCAGCCTCCTGAGTAGGTAGGATTACAAGTGTGAGTCATTAGTGCCCAGACTAATAATTCTGAAACAGAAGCTTGGCCTCGTGAGCGTGGGCTGATCACAGGCTCTTTTCAGTCCCCTGGTTTCAGGGCAGCAGGAAGCTCAGAATTTGGAGAACTGGGTCTCCACAGCCCCAAAGATCATCCTTCAGCCTGAGCTGAAACCGTTTCCTGTTTTCCATTTGCTGGTGAGAAACTCCTACTGCATTGGCCAGCGACCTCCTCTGCTTTCTCCAGCATTGTATTTGCAGCACTAAGCAAGGGTCCGGAGCAGAAGGGCACAACACTTGTGAATGAACAGGCCTTTGAAGGACCCAAAGGTTTGCTCCTAGTCCACTACACCTTCATGGGTGGGTGGGAGTACTACATTCCTTCCTTCCCTCTTCACCTCCAATCTTTTTTTTTTTTTTTTGGTCAGTTGTGGGGCTTGAACTCCAGGCCTGGGCACTGTCCCTCAGCTCTTCAGCTCAAGGCTAGCGCTCTACCACTTGAGTAACAGCGCCACGTCTGGCTTTTTATATTTATGTGGTGCTGAGGGATCGAACCCAGGGCCTCATGCATGTGAGGCAAGTGCTCTACCACTCAGCCACCTTCCCAGACCCTTCACCTCTAATCTTACCCTCCACAAAGGGCTGCCATTTTTCACAGAGATCCTGTGAAGTTTGTCTTATGTTGGGTGGTACTGGGGTTTGAAGTCAGGGCCTATACTTGCTAGGCAGGCCCTCTTCTACTTGTCATGCCTCCAGCTCCACTATCCCGTACCAAGAGCTATGGCTGGTGAGTTTGACCCCTTTCTTGTATGCTTGGCAGATAATAGCACTGCAAATGTTCTCCATTCTCTCAGGGGTCTGTGGGTCCCTGGGAGCTTCTGTCCTAGCCATAGAAAGCCAAGGTGGTCCCTGGGATAAAGGCTTTAAGTTGGCTCTCAACCTCTTTCCTGGAGTCTTTCCTTTCTTTCCTGCCCACAAGAAAGGAACTGGTGAGCCATTTCCAGGCTGGGGCTGGGAAAGCAGGCCATGTGAGCATGTTGGCTGCTTGTGACTTGGAGCTCCCTGGGCCTGCTCCATGAATGCTTAGGACAAAGAGCCAAAGCTCCAGCTCAGAACTGAGGCCCTAGAATACCCACCCTGGGTCTATGGCATACCTTCCTTAGGGAATCAGGGAGGGGATGGTTATCAGGGGTAAGTTTTCTGCTTTGTCTTCTGGCTCAATATAAGTTGTAATGCTACCATGACAACCCATGCCATCTTCATTGCAAACCAAGATCAGCTAGAAGCCAGTGGCTCACTCCTGTAATGCTAATTCCTTAGGAAGTTGAGATTGACGACAATGGCTCAAAACCAGCCTGAGCGGACAAATCTGAGACTCTTATCTCCAATTAACAAGCAAAAAGCTGGAAGTAAAGGTGTGTGGTTCAATTGGTGGAGTGCCAGCTTTGAACAAAAAAGCCAAGTGAGAGTACAATGCCTTAAGTTCAAGCCTCAGTACTGCCCAACAAAACAAAACAAAACGATGCTAATACTGACTTCACTGGACTTGGGGGCAGGGCATGGCCCACTTTGTAGGAGGCTGACACTGTGGTGCTCTCCAATTCCCTTTCCACCCCTTCCTCTAAGTCCACCAGGATATGTTAACCAATCAGTTTGAGCTTTTCCTATGTGTCAGTGATTGGTCTGGTATTTGAGTGCCAAGCCAATCAGCAGAAGGCATTTCCCTAGCCACAGGAATTGGTTCAGGGTGGTCCCATTGGCTTAAGGCCTGGAATTTGGTTCTGTGGTTTCAGGAAGACTTCTCACCTGGGGAGCTATGACAGCCATCTTCAGCTGTGTGCAACAGTACTCTGGATTTTTAAGTCATGATAACCAGTAACATCTTTATCATCTAAGGTAACCTGAAGTTCTGGTTTGCTTCTACATGGACTGAGAGCCATCTTTCTGATGTGCCAGTCTGGCGACTTCTGTAATGACCAACAGATACATGCCACACATGCTCTAAAGACTCCATATCTTGACAGGCACCTGGAGCTCCTGCCTGTGATTCTAGATTCTCAGGAGGCTGAGATCTGAAGATCACGATTCTAAGCCAGCCAGGGCAGAAAAGTTCATGAGACTCATCTCCAATTAACCAGCAAAAGTCTGGAAATGGAATTATGACTCCAGTGGAGAGCACCAGCCTTGATTGGAAAAACCCACGTGGATGCTTAAAGCCCTGAGTTTGAGCCCTAATACTGACACAAAAACAAAATAAAAAAAGAAATAGATTATTTCTTCACTGCCATTACCATTGCCCTGACATGAAGAAAACAGATTCCCAGTCAGTTTGGGGACCCACTGGTTCCTCATTGAACTCAGTTAATTTTAAGGGACGCTACAGATTTCAGCTGTTCTGCAAACTCACCAGATGTTCATTCAGCAAATTAGTTCCTTGTGCTGGGCTTTTCTCTCCACCTTTGCAAAGAGGGAAGTAGCTAAATGACCTCTGAGATGTTTTTGTCAAATGCTGCAACAGTAATTTTCTTCTGTGCTCTAAACCTGACTTAGCAACTCTGGGTGGGCCCCCTCCCGCTATCTGGAGGTAGCGTTTTGCCCATCAGCCATACCTACTGGGTACCTAGGTTTCATTCCTTCATGAGTTTCCTTCTTCCAATTGTTTTCCTTTTCCCACTGGCTTCCAGGGAGCTTACAAGTATACTGATGGCAATGTGGGGTAAATGTCCTTTCTCCAGGTTCTAACAGTCATCTCCCCCAACTGAAGACGACAGGAAATTCTTTTTTTTGGGGGGGGGTCCGGTCGTGGGGCCTAAACTCTGGGCCTGGGCGCTGTCCCTCAGCTCTTCAGCTCAAGGCTAGCACTCTACCACTTGAGCCACAGCGC